>NC_079882.1:16438333-16747500 GCF_029227915.1 Hydractinia symbiolongicarpus | reverse complement strand
GGAAAACCACTTGAAACGTTGTAGTGCATTGAGACTGGAAGGACTAGGCCAATGGTAACCTACGCAGATTGGTAAAACCACGTGATTTACGTGTGTGACCTTTATTAGACTGCAAAAGGCCATATTACAGCCTTTATAGGATTGTGAACGTAGTTAAGAGTGTTGTAAAGCAACGGCGCTAATGAAAACGACTTGGGACGTTGTAGCACATTAAGACTGGAAGGACTAAGCCAATGGTAACCTGCGCAGGCAGGTGAAACAACGTGATTTACGTGTGAAGCCTTTATTAGACTGCAAAAGGCCATATTACAGCCTTTATAGGACTGTGCACGTAGTTAAGAGTGTTGTATGGCAACGGCGCTAATGAAAATGACTTGGGACGCTGTAGCGCATTGAGACTGGAAGTAATAGTCCAATGGTAACCTGCACAGACAAATGGAACCGCGCGATTTACGTGTGAGGCCTTTATTAGACTGCAAAAGGCCATATTACAGCCTTTATAGGACTGTGCACGTATTTAGGAGTGTTGTAAGGCAACAGCAATAATGAAAACGACTTGGGACGTTGTAGCGCATTGAGACTGGAAGGACTAGGCCAATGGTAACCTGGGCAGGCAGGTGAAACAACGTGATTTACGTGTGAAGCCTTTATTAGACTGCAAAAGGCCATATTACAGCCTTTATAGGACTGTGCACGTAGTTAAGAGTGTTGTAAGACAACAGCGCTAGTGAAAACGACTTGGGACGTTGTAGCGCATTGAGACTG
The DNA here is from genome assembly GCF_029227915.1 of Hydractinia symbiolongicarpus. NCBI lineage: Eukaryota > Metazoa > Cnidaria > Hydrozoa > Anthoathecata > Hydractiniidae > Hydractinia > Hydractinia symbiolongicarpus. The sequence goes on along the minus strand of NC_079882.1, from coordinate 16,746,735 downwards.
GAACGACTAGTCCAATGGTAACCTGCACAGGCAGATGGAACCACGTGATTTACGTGTGAGGCCTTTATTAGACTGCAAAAGACCAAATTACAGCCTTTATAGGACTGTGCACGTAGTTAAGAGTGTTGTAAGGCAACGGCGCTAATGAGAACGACTTGGGACGTTGTAGCGCATTGAGTCTGGAAGGACTAGGTCAATGGTGACCTGCGCAAACCGGTGAAACCACGTGATTAACGTGTGAGCCCTTTATTAGACTGCAAAGGGCCATATTACAGCCTTTATAGGACTGTGCACGTAGTTAAGAGTGTCTTAAGGCAACGGCGCTAATGAAAACTACTTGGGACGTTGTAGCGCATTGAGACTGTAAGGACTAGGCCAATGGTAACCTACGCCGACAGGTGAAACCACGTGATTTACGTGTGAGGCCTTTATTAGACTGCAAAAGGCCATATTACAGCCTTTATAGGACTGTACAGGTAGTTAAGAGTGTTCTAAAGCCACGGCGCTAAGGAAAACCACTTGGAACGTTGTAGTGCATTGAGACTGGAAGGAATAGTCCAATGGTAACCTGCGCAGGCAGATGGAACCACGTGATTTACGTGTGAGGACTTTATTAGACTGCAAAGGGCCATTATACAGCCTTTATAGGACTGTGCACGTAGTTAAGAGTGTTGTAAAGCAACGGCGCCAATGAAAACGACTTGGGATATTGTAGCGCATTGAGACTGTGAGGACTAGGCCAATGGTAACCTGCGCAGACAGGTGAAACCACGTGATTTACGTGTGAGGCCTTTATTAGACTGCAAAAGGCCATATTACAGCCTTTATAGGACTGTGCACGTAGTTAATAGTGTTCTAAGGCAACTTCGCCAATGAAAACGACTTGGGACGTTGTAGTGCGTTGAGACTTGAAGGAATAGTCCAATGGTAACCTGCGCAGGCAGGTGAAACCACGTGATTTACGTATGAAGCCTTTACTAGACTGCAAAAGGCCAAATTACAGCCTTTATAGGACTGTGCACGTAGTTAAGAGTGTTGTAAGGCAACGGCACTAATGAAAACGACTTGGGACGTTGTAGCACATTGAGACTGTAAGGACTAGACCAATGGTAACCTGTGCAGACAGGTTAAACCACGTGATTTACGTGTGAGACCTTTATCAGACTGCAAAAGGCCATATTACAGCCTTTATAGGACTGTGCACGTAGTTGAGAGTGTTCTAAGGCAACTTCGCCAATGAAAACGACTTGGGACGTTGTAGCACATTGAGACTGAAAGGACTAGACCAATGGTAACCTGCGCAGGCAGGTGAAACCAAGTGATTTACATATGAAGCCTTTACTAGACTGCAAAAGGCCAAATTACAGCCTTTATAGGACTGTGCAGGTAGTTAAGAGTGTCCTAAGGCAACGGCGTTAATGAAAACGACTTGAGACGTTGTAGCACATTGAGACTGGAAGGACTAGGCCAATGGAAACCTGCACAGGCAAATGGAACAACGTGATTTACGTGTGAGGCCTTCATTAGACTGCAAAGGGCCATATTACAGCCTTTATAGGACTGTGCACGTAGTTAAGAGTGTCTTAAGGCAACGGCGCTAATGAAAACGACTTGGGACGTTGTAGCGCATTGAGACTGTAAGGACTAGGCCAATGGTAACCTACGCCGACAGGTGAAACCACGTGATTTACGTGTGAGGCCTTTATTAGACTGCAAAAGGCCATATTACAGCCTTTATAGGACTGTGCACGTAGTTAAGAGTGTTCTAAGGCAACTTCGCCAATGCAAACGACTTGGGACGTTGTAGTGCAATGAGACTGGAAGGAATAGTCCAATGGTAACCTGCGCAGGCAGATGGAACCACGTGATTTACGTGTGAGGCTTTTATTAGACTGCAAAAGGCCATATTACAGCCTTTATAGGACTGTGCACGTAGTTAAGAGTGTGGTAAAGCAATGGCGCTAATGAAAACAACTTGGGACGTTGTAGCACATGGAGATTGGAAGGACTAGACCAATGGTAACCTGCGCAGGCAGGTGAAACCTCGTGATTTACGTATGAAGCCTTTACTAGACTGCAAAAGGCCAAATTACAGCTTTTATAGGACTGTGCACGTAGTTAAGAGTGTCTTAAGGCACGGCGCTAATGAAAACGACTTAAGACGTTGTAGCACCTTGAGACTGGAAGGACTAGGTCAATGGTGACCTGCGCAGACAGGTGAAACCACGTGATTTACGTGTGAGGCCTTTATTAGACTGCAAAAGGCCATATTACAGCCTTTATAGGACTGTACAGGTAGTTAGGAGTGTTCCAAAGCCACGGCGCTAAGGAAAACCACTTGGAACGTTGTAGTGCATTGAGACTGGAAGGACTAGGCCAATGGTAACCTGCGCAGGCATGTGAAACCACGTGATTTACGTGTGAAGCCTTTATTAGACTGCAAAAGGCCATATTACAGCCTTTATAGGACTGTGCACGTAGTTATGAGTGTTGTAAAGCAACGGCGCCAATGAAAACGACTTGGGACGTTGTAGCGCATTGAGAATGTAAGGACTAGGCCAATGGTAACCTGCGCAGACAGGTGAAACCACGTGACTTACGTGTGAGGCCTTTAATAGACTGCAAAAGGCCATATTACAGCCTTTATTGGACTGTGCACGTAGTTAAGAGTGTTCTAAGGCAACTTCGCCAATGAAAACGACTTGGCACGTTGTAGCGCATTGAGACTGTAAGGATTAGGCCAATGGTAACCTACGCAGATTGGTGAAACCACGTGATTTACGTGTGTGACCTTTATTAGACTGCCAAAGGCCATATTACAGCCTTTACAGGACTGTGCAGGTAGTTAAGAGTGTTGTATGGCAACGGCGCTAATGAAAATGACTTGTGACGCTGTAGCGCATTGAGACTGGAAGTAATAGTCCAGTGGTAACCTGCGCAGACCGGTGAAATCACGTGATTTACGTGTGAGGCCTTTATTAGACTGCAAAAGGCCATATTACAGCCTTTATAGGACTGTGCAAGTAGTTAAGAGTGTTGTAAAGCAACGGCGCTATTGAAAACGACTTGGGACGTTGTAGCACATTGAGACTGGAAGGACTAGGCCGATGGTAACCTGCGCAGGCAGATGAAACAACGTGATTTACGTGTAAGGCCTTTATTAGACTGCAAAAGGCCATATTACAGCCTTTATAGGACTGTGCAAGTAGTTAAGAGTGTTGTAAAGCAACGGCGCTAATGAAAACGACTTGGGACGTTGTAGCACATTGAGACTGAAAGGACTAGACCAATGGTAACCTGCGCAGGCAGGTGAAACCACGTGATTTACGTATGAAGCCTTTACTAGACTGCAAAAGGCCAAATTACAGCCTTTATAGGACTGTGCACGTAGTTAAGAGTGTCTTAAGGCAACGGCGCTAATGAAAACGACTTGAGACGTTGTAGCACATTGAGATTGGAAGGACTAGGCAAATGGAAACCTGCACAGGCAAATGGAACAACGTGATTTGCGTGTGAGGCCTTTATTAGACTGCAAAAGGCCATAATACAGCCTTTATAGGACTAGGACGTAGTTAAGAGTGTTCTAAGGCAACTTCGCTAATAAAAACGACTTGAGACGTTGTAGCTCATTTAGACTGGAAGGAATAGTCCAATGGTAACCTGCGCAGACCGGTGAAACCACGTCATTAACGTGTGAGGCCTTTATTAGACTGCAAAAAGCCAAATTACAGCCTTTATAGGACTGTGAACGTAGTTAAGAGTGTTGTAAGGCAACGGCGCTAATGAAAACGACTTGGGACGTTGCAGCGCATTGAATCTGGAAGGACTAGGTCAATGGTGACCTGCGCAGACCTGTGAAACCACGTGATTAACGTGTGAGGCCTTTATTAGACTGCAAAGGGCCATATTACAGCCTTTATAGGACTGTGCACGTAGTTAAGAGTGTCTTAAGGCAACGGCGCTAATGAAAGCAACTTGAGACGTTGTAGCACATTGAGACTGGAAGGACTAGACCAATGGTAACCTGCGGTGAAACTACGTGATTTACGTGTGAGGCCTTTATTAGACTGCAAAAGGCCATATTACAGCCTTTATAGGACTGTGCAAGTAGTTAAGAGTGTTGTAAAGCAACGGCGCTATTGAAAACGACTTGGGACGTTGTAGCACATTGAGACTGGAAGGACTAGGCCGATGGTAACCTGCGCAGGCAGATGAAACAACGTGATTTACGTGTAAGGCCTTTATTAGACTGCAAAAGGCCATATTACAGCCTTTATAGGACTGTGCAAGTAGTTAAGAGTGTTGTAAAGCAACGGCGCTAATGAAAACGACTTGGGACGTTGTAGCACATTGAGACTGAAAGGACTAGACCAATGGTAACCTGCGCAGGCAGGTGAAACCACGTGATTTACGTATGAAGCCTTTACTAGACTGCAAAAGGCCAAATTACAGCCTTTATAGGACTGTGCACGTAGTTAAGAGTGTCTTAAGGCAACGGCGCTAATGAAAACGACTTGAGACGTTGTAGCACATTGAGATTGGAAGGACTAGGCAAATGGAAACCTGCACAGGCAAATGGAACAACGTGATTTGCGTGTGAGGCCTTTATTAGACTGCAAAAGGCCATAATACAGCCTTTATAGGACTAGGACGTAGTTAAGAGTGTTCTAAGGCAACTTCGCTAATAAAAACGACTTGAGACGTTGTAGCTCATTTAGACTGGAAGGAATAGTCCAATGGTAACCTGCGCAGACCGGTGAAACCACGTCATTAACGTGTGAGGCCTTTATTAGACTGCAAAAAGCCAAATTACAGCCTTTATAGGACTGTGAACGTAGTTAAGAGTGTTGTAAGGCAACGGCGCTAATGAAAACGACTTGGGACGTTGCAGCGCATTGAATCTGGAAGGACTAGGTCAATGGTGACCTGCGCAGACCTGTGAAACCACGTGATTAACGTGTGAGGCCTTTATTAGACTGCAAAGGGCCATATTACAGCCTTTATAGGACTGTGCACGTAGTTAAGAGTGTCTTAAGGCAACGGCGCTAATGAAAGCAACTTGAGACGTTGTAGCACATTGAGACTGGAAGGACTAGACCAATGGTAACCTGCGGTGAAACTACGTGATTTACGTATGAAGCCTTTACTAGACTGCAAAAGGCCAAATTACAGCCTTTATAGGACTGTGCACGTAGTTAAGAGTGTTGCAAGGCAACGGCGCTAATGAAAACGACTTGGGACGTTGTAGCGCATTGAGACTGGAAGGACTAGGCCAATGGTGACCTGCGCAGATCGGTGAAACCACGTGATTAACGTGTGAGGCTATTGTTTGACTGCAAAGGGCAATACTACAGCCTTTATAGGACTGTGCAGGTAGTTAAGAGTTTCTTAAGGCAACGGCGCTAATGAAAACGACTTGAGACGTTGTAGCACATTGAGACTGGAAGGACTAGGTCAATGGTGACCTGCGCAGACAGGTGAAACCACGTGATCTATGTATGAAGCCTTTACTAGACTGCAAAAGGCCAAATTACAGCCTTTATAGGACTGTGCACGTAGTTAAGAGTGTTGTAAGGCAACGGCGCTAATGAAAACGACTTGGGACGTTGTAGCGCATTGAGACTGGAAGGACTAGGCCAATGGTAACCTGCGCAGACCGGTGAAATCATGTGATTTACGTGTGAGGCCTTTATTAGACTGCAAAAGGCCATATTACAGCCTTTATAGGACTGTGCACGTAGTTAATAGTGTTGTAAAGCAACGGCGCTAATGAAAACGACTTGGGACGTTGTAGCACATTGAGACTGGAAGGACTAGGCCGATGGTAACCAGCGCAGGCAGGTGAAACAACGTGATTTACGTGTGAGGCCTTTATTAGACTGCAAAAGGCCATATTACAGCCTTTATAGGACTGTGCAAGTAGTGAAGAGTGTTGTAAAGCAACGGCGCTAATCAAAACGACTTGGGACGTTGTAGCACATTGAGACTGAAATGACTAGACCAATGGTAACCTGCGCAGGCAGGTGAAACCACGTGATTTACGTATGAAGCCTTTACTAGACTGCAAAAGGCCAAATTACAGCCTTTATAGGACTGTGCACGTAGTTAAGAGTGTTGCAAGGCAACGGCGCTAATGAAAACGACTTGGGACGTTGTAGCGCATTGAAACTGGAAGGACTAGGCCATTGGTGACCTGCGCAGATCGGTGAAACCACGTGATTAACGTGTGAGGCCTTTGTTTGACTGCAAAGGGCAATACTACAGCCTTTATAGGACTGTGCAGGTAGTTAAGAGTGTCTTAAGGCAACGGCGCTAATGAAAACGACTTGAGACGTTGTAGCACATTGAGACTGGAAGGACTAGGTCAATGGTGACCTGCGCAGACAGGTGAAACCACGTGATCTATGTATGAAGCCTTTACTAGACTGCAAAAGGCCAAATTACAGCCTTTATAGGACTGTGCACGTAGTTAAGAGTGTTGTAAGGCAACGGCGCTAATGAAAACGACTTGGGACGTTGTAGCGCATTGAGACTGGAAGGACTAGGCCAATGGTGACCTGCGCAGACCGGTGAAACCACGTGATTAACGTGTGAGGCCTTTATTAGACTGCAAAGGGCAATACTACAGCCTTTATAGGACTGTGCACGTAGTTAAGAGTGTCTTAAGGCAACGGCGCTTATGAAAACGACTTGAGACGTTGTAGCACATTGAGACTGGAAGGACTAGGCCAATGGAAACCTGCACAGGCAAATGGAACAACGTGATATACGTGTGAAGCCTTTATTAGACTGCAAAAGGCCATATTACAGCCTTTATAGGACTGTGCACGTAGTTAATAGTGTTGTAAAGCAACGGCGCTAATGAAAACGACTTGGGACGTTGTAGCACATTGAGACTGGAAGGACAAGGCCGATGGTAACCAGCGCAGGCAGGTGAAACAACGTGATTTACGTGTGAGGCCTTTATTAGACTGCAAAAGGCCATATTACAGCCTTTATAGGACTGTGCACGTAGTTAATAGTGTTGTAAAGCAACGGCGCTAATGAAAACGACTTGGGACGTTGTAGCACATTGAGACTGGAAGGACTAGGCCGATGGTAACCAGCGCAGGCAGGTGAAACAACGTGATTTACGTGTGAGGCCTTTATTAGACTGCAAAAGGCCATATTACAGCCTTTATAGGACTGTGCAAGTAGTGAAGAGTGTTGTAAAGCAACGGCGCTAATCAAAACGACTTGGGACGTTGTAGCACATTGAGACTGAAATGACTAGACCAATGGTAACCTGCGCAGGCAGGTGAAACCACGTGATTTACGTATGAAGCCTTTACTAGACTGCAAAAGGCCAAATTACAGCCTTTATAGGACTGTGCACGTAGTTAAGAGTGTTGCAAGGCAACGGCGCTAATGAAAACGACTTGGGACGTTGTAGCGCATTGAAACTGGAAGGACTAGGCCATTGGTGACCTGCGCAGATCGGTGAAACCACGTGATTAACGTGTGAGGCCTTTGTTTGACTGCAAAGGGCAATACTACAGCCTTTATAGGACTGTGCAGGTAGTTAAGAGTGTCTTAAGGCAACGGCGCTAATGAAAACGACTTGAGACGTTGTAGCACATTGAGACTGGAAGGACTAGGTCAATGGTGACCTGCGCAGACAGGTGAAACCACGTGATCTATGTATGAAGCCTTTACTAGACTGCAAAAGGCCAAATTACAGCCTTTATAGGACTGTGCACGTAGTTAAGAGTGTTGTAAGGCAACGGCGCTAATGAAAACGACTTGGAACGTTGTAGCGCATTGAGACTGGAAGGACTAGGCCAATGGTGACCTGCGCAGACCGGTGAAACCACGTGATTAACGTGTGAGGCCTTTATTAGACTGCAAAGGGCAATACTACAGCCTTTATAGGACTGTGCACGTAGTTAAGAGTGTCTTAAGGCAACGGCGCTTATGAAAACGACTTGAGACGTTGTAGCACATTGAGACTGGAAGGACTAGGCCAATGGAAACCTGCACAGGCAAATGGAACAACGTGATATACGTGTGAAGCCTTTATTAGACTGCAAAAGGCCATATTACAGCCTTTATAGGACTGTGCACGTAGTTAATAGTGTTGTAAAGCAACGGCGCTAATGAAAACGACTTGGGACGTTGTAGCACATTGAGACTGGAAGGACAAGGCCGATGGTAACCAGCGCAGGCAGGTGAAACAACGTGATTTACGTGTGAGGCCTTTATTAGACTGCAAAAGGCCATATTACAGCCTTTATAGGACTGTGCAAGTAGTGAAGAGTGTTGTAAAGCAACGGCGCTAATGAAAACGACTTGGGACGTTGTAGCACATTGAGACTGAAATGAGTAGACCAATGGTAACCTGCGCAGGCAGGTGAAACCACGTGATTTACGTATGAAGCCTTTACTAGACTGCAAAAGGCCAAATTACAGACTTTATAGGACTGTGCACGTAGTTAAGAGTGTCTTAAGGCAACGGCGCTAATGAAAACGACTTGAGACGTTGTAGCACATTGAGATTGGAAGGACTAGGCAAATGGAAACCTGCACAGGCAAATGGAACAACGTGATTTGCGTGTGAGGCCTTTATTAGACTGCAAAAGGCCATAATACAGCCTTTATAGGACTAGGACGTAGTTAAGAGTGTTCTAAGGCAACTTCGCTAATGAAAACGACTTGGGACGTTGTAGCGCATTGAGACTGGAAGGACTAGGCCAATGGAAACCTGCGCAGACCGGTGAAACCACGTGATTTACGTGTGAGGCCTTTATTAGACTGCAAAAGGCCATATTACAGCCTTTATAGGACTGTGCAAGTATTTAAGAGTGTTGTAAGGCAACAGCGATAATAAAAACGATTTGAGACGTTGTAGCTCATTTAGACTGGAAGGAATAGTCCAATGGTAACCTGCGCAGACCGGTGAAACCACGTCATTAACGTGTGAGGCCTTTATTAGACTGCAAAAGGCCAAATTACAGCCTTTATAGGACTGTGAACGTAGTTAAGAGTGTCTTAAGGCAACGGCGCTAATGAAAGCGACTTGAGACGTTGTAGCACATTGAGACTGGAAGGACTAGACCAATGGTAACCTGCGGTGAAACTACGTGATTTACGTATGAAGCCTTTACTAGACTGCAAAAGGCCAAATTACAGCCTTTATAGGACTGTGCACGTAGTTAAGAGTGTTGCAAGGCAACGGCGCTAATGAAAACGACTTGGGACGTTGTAGCGCATTGAAACTGGAAGGACTAGGCCATTGGTGACCTGCGCAGATCGGTGAAACCACGTGATTAACGTGTGAGGCCTTTGTTTGACTGCAAAGGGCAATACTACAGCCTTTATAGGACTGTGCAGGTAGTTAAGAGTGTCTTAAGGCAACGGCGCTAATGAAAACGACTTGAGACGTTGTAGCACATTGAGACTGGAAGGACTAGGTCAATGGTGACCTGCGCAGACAGGTGAAACCACGTGATCTATGTATGAAGCCTTTACTAGACTGCAAAAGGCCAAATTACAGCCTTTATAGGACTGTGCACGTAGTTAAGAGTGTTGTAAGGCAACGGCGCTAATGAAAACGACTTGGGACGTTGTAGCGCATTGAGACTGGAAGGACTAGGCCAATGGTAACCTGCGCAGACCGGTGAAATCATGTGATTTACGTGTGAGGCCTTTATTAGACTGCAAAAGGCCATATTACAGCCTTTATAGGACTGTGCACGTAGTTAATAGTGCTGTAAAGCAACGGCGCTAATGAAAACGACTTGGGACGTTGTAGCACATTGAGACTGGAAGGACTAGGCCGATGGTAACCAGCGCAGGCAGGTGAAACAACGTGATTTACGTGTGAGGCCTTTATTAGACTGCAAAAGGCCATATTACAGCCTTTATAGGAGTGTGCAAGTAGTGAAGAGTGTTGTAAAGCAACGGCGCTAATCAAAACGACTTGGGACGTTGTAGCACATTGAGACTGAAATGACTAGACCAATGGTAACCTGCGCAGGCAGGTGAAACCACGTGATTTACGTATGAAGCCTTTACTAGACTGCAAAAGGCCAAATTACAGCCTTTATAGGACTGTGCACGTAGTTAAGAGTGTTGCAAGGCAACGGCGCTAATGAAAACGACTTGGGACGTTGTAGCGCATTGAAACTGGAAGGACTAGGCCATTGGTGACCTGCGCAGATCGGTGAAACCACGTGATTAACGTGTGAGGCCTTTGTTTGACTGCAAAGGGCAATACTACAGCCTTTATAGGACTGTGCAGGTAGTTAAGAGTGTCTTAAGGCAACGGCGCTAATGAAAACGACTTGAGACGTTGTAGCACATTGAGACTGGAAGGACTAGGTCAATGGTGACCTGCGCAGACAGGTGAAACCACGTGATCTATGTATGAAGCCTTTACTAGACTGCAAAAGGCCAAATTACAGCCTTTATAGGACTGTGCACGTAGTTAAGAGTGTTGTAAGGCAACGGCGCTAATGAAAACGACTTGGGACGTTGTAGCGCATTGAGACTGGAAGGACTAGGCCAATGGTGACCTGCGCAGACCGGTGAAACCACGTGATTAACGTGTGAGGCCTTTATTAGACTGCAAAGGGCAATACTACAGCCTTTATAGGACTGTGCACGTAGTTAAGAGTGTCTTAAGGCAACGGCGCTTATGAAAACGACTTGAGACGTTGTAGCACATTGAGACTGGAAGGACTAGGCCAATGGAAACCTGCACAGGCAAATGGAACAACGTGATATACGTGTGAAGCCTTTATTAGACTGCAAAAGGCCATATTACAGCCTTTATAGGACTGTGCACGTAGTTAATAGTGTTGTAAAGCAACGGCGCTAATGAAAACGACTTGGGACGTTGTAGCACATTGAGACTGGAAGGACAAGGCCGATGGTAACCAGCGCAGGCAGGTGAAACAACGTGATTTACGTGTGAGGCCTTTATTAGACTGCAAAAGGCCATATTACAGCCTTTATAGGACTGTGCAAGTAGTGAAGAGTGTTGTAAAGCAACGGCGCTAATGAAAACGACTTGGGACGTTGTAGCACATTGAGACTGAAATGAGTAGACCAATGGTAACCTGCGCAGGCAGGTGAAACCACGTGATTTACGTATGAAGCCTTTACTAGACTGCAAAAGGCCAAATTACAGACTTTATAGGACTGTGCACGTAGTTAAGAGTGTCTTAAGGCAACGGCGCTAATGAAAACGACTTGAGACGTTGTAGCACATTGAGATTGGAAGGACTAGGCAAATGGAAACCTGCACAGGCAAATGGAACAACGTGATTTGCGTGTGAGGCCTTTATTAGACTGCAAAAGGCCATAATACAGCCTTTATAGGACTAGGACGTAGTTAAGAGTGTTCTAAGGCAACTTCGCTAATGAAAACGACTTGGGACGTTGTAGCGCATTGAGACTGGAAGGACTAGGCCAATGGAAACCTGCGCAGACCGGTGAAACCACGTGATTTACGTGTGAGGCCTTTATTAGACTGCAAAAGGCCATATTACAGCCTTTATAGGACTGTGCAAGTATTTAAGAGTGTTGTAAGGCAACAGCGATAATAAAAACGATTTGAGACGTTGTAGCTCATTTAGACTGGAAGGAATAGTCCAATGGTAACCTGCGCAGACCGGTGAAACCACGTCATTAACGTGTGAGGCCTTTATTAGACTGCAAAAGGCCAAATTACAGCCTTTATAGGACTGTGATCGTAGTTAAGAGTGTCTTAAGGCAACGGCGCTAATGAAAGCGACTTGAGACGTTGTAGCACATTGAGACTGGAAGGACTAGACCAATGGTAACCTGCGGTGAAACTACGTGATTTACGTATGAAGCCTTTACTAGACTGCAAAAGGCCAAATTACAGCCTTTATAGGACTGTGCACGTAGTTAAGAGTGTTGCAAGGCAACGGCGCTAATGAAAACGACTTGGGACGTTGTAGCGCATTGAAACTGGAAGGACTAGGCCATTGGTGACCTGCGCAGATCGGTGAAACCACGTGATTAACGTGTGAGGCCTTTGTTTGACTGCAAAGGGCAATACTACAGCCTTTATAGGACTGTGCAGGTAGTTAAGAGTGTCTTAAGGCAACGGCGCTAATGAAAACGACTTGAGACGTTGTAGCACATTGAGACTGGAAGGACTAGGTCAATGGTGACCTGCGCAGACAGGTGAAACCACGTGATCTATGTATGAAGCCTTTACTAGACTGCAAAAGGCCAAATTACAGCCTTTATAGGACTGTGCACGTAGTTAAGAGTGTTGTAAGGCAATGGCGCTAATGAAAACGACTTGGGACGTTGTAGCGCATTGAGACTGGAAGGACTAGGCCAATGGTGACCTGCGCAGACCGGTGAAACCACGTGATTAACGTGTGAGGCCTTTATTAGACTGCAAAGGGCAATACTACAGCCTTTATAGGACTGTGCACGTAGTTAAGAGTGTCTTAAGGCAACGGCGCTAATGAAAACGACTTGAGACGTTGTAGCACATTGAGACTGGAAGGACTAGGCCAATGGAAACCTGCACAGGCAAATGGAACAACGTGATATACGTGTGAAGCCTTTATTAGACTGCAAAAGGCCATAATACAGCCTTTATAGGACTAGGACGTAGTTAAGAGTGTTCTAAGGCAATTTCGCTAATGAAAACGACTTGGGACGTTGTAGCGCATTGAGACTGGAAGGACTAGGCCAATGGTAACCTGCGCAGACCGGTGAAACCACGTGATTTACGTGTGAGGCCTTTATTAGACTGCAAAAGGCCATATTACAGCCTTTATAGGACTGTGCAAATATTTAAGAGTGTTGTAAGGCAACAGCGATAATAAAAACGACTTGAGACGTTGTAGCACATTTAGACTGGAAGGAATAGTCCAATGGTAACCTGCGCAGACCGGTGAAACAACGTCATTAACGTGTGAGGCCTTTATTAGACTGCAAAAGGCCAAATTACAGCCTTTATAGGACTGTGAACGTAGTTAAGAGTGTTCTAAGGCCACGGCGCTAAGGAAAACCACATGAAACGTTGTAGTGCATTGAGACTGGAAGGAATAGTCCAATGGTAACCTGCGCAGGCAGATGGAACCACGTGATTTACGTGTGAGGACTTTATTAGACTGCAAAAGGCCATATTACAGCCTTTATAGGACTGTGCACGTAGTTAAGAGTGTTGTAAAGCAACGGCGCTAATGAAAACGACTTGGGACGTTGTAGCACATTGAGACTGGAAGGACTAGACCAATGGTAACCTGCGATGAAACTACGTGATTTACGTATGAAGCCTTTACTAGACTGCAAAAGGCCAAATTACAGCCTTTATAGGACTGTGAACGTAGTTAAGAGTGTCTTAAGGCAACGGCGCTAATGAAAGCGACTTGAGACGTTGTAGCACATTGAGACTGGAAGGACTAGACCAATGGTAACCTGCGGTGAAACTACGTGATTTACGTATGAAGCCTTTACTAGACTGCAAAAGGCCAAATTATAGCCTTTATAGGACTGTGCACGTAGTTAAGAGTGTTGCAAGGCAACGGCGCTAATGAAAACGACTTGGGACGTTGTAGCGCATTGAAACTGGAAGGACTAGGCCATTGGTGACCTGCGCAGATCGGTGAAACCACGTGATTAACGTGTGAGGCCTTTGTTTGACTGCAAAGGGCAATACTACAGCCTTTATAGGACTGTGCACGTAGTTAAGAGTGTCTTAAGGCAACGGCGCTAATGAAAACGACTTGAGACGTTGTAGCACATTGAGACTGGAAGGACTAGGCCAATGGAAACCTGCACAGGCAAATGGAACAACGTGATATACGTGTGAAGCCTTTATTAGACTGCAAAAGGCCATAATACAGCCTTTATAGGACTAGGACGTAGTTAAGAGTGTTCTAAGGCAATTTCGCTAATGAAAACGACTTGGTACGTTGTAGCGCATTGAGACTGGAAGGACTAGGCCAATGGTAACCTGCGCAGACCGGTGAAACCACGTGATTTACGTGTGAGGCCTTTATTAGACTGCAAAAGGCCATATTACAGCCTTCATAGGACTGTGCAAATATTTAAGAGTGTTGTAAGGCAACAGCGATAATAAAAACGACTTGAGACGTTGTAGCACATTTAGACTGGAAGGAATAGTCCAATGGTAACCTGCGCAGACCGGTGAAACAACGTCATTAACGTGTGAGGCCTTTATTAGACTGCAAAAGGCCAAATTACAGCCTTTATAGGACTAGGACGTAGTTAAGAGTGTTCTAAGGCAATTTCGCTAATGAAAACGACTTGGGACGTTGTAGCGCATTGAGACTGGAAGGACTAGGCCAATGGTAACCTGCGCAGACCGGTGAAACCACGTGATTTACGTGTGAGGCCTTTATTAGACTGCAAAAGGCCATATTACAGCCTTTATAGGACTGTGCACGTAGTTAAGAGTGTTGTAAAGCAACGGCGCTAATGAAAACGACTTGGGACGTTGTAGCACATTGAGACTGGAAGGACTAGACCAATGGTAACCTGCGGTGAAACTACGTGATTTACGTATGAAGCCTTTACTAGACTGCAAAAGGCCAAATTACAGCCTTTATAGGACTGTGAACGTAGTTAAGAGTGTCTTAAGGCAACGGCGCTAATGAAAGCGACTTGAGACGTTGTAGCACATTGAGACTGGAAGGACTAGACCAATGGTAACTTGCGGTGAAACTACGTGATTTACGTATGAAGCCTTTACTAGACTGCAAAAGGCCAAATTATAGCCTTTATAGGACTGTGCACGTAGTTAAGAGTGTTGCAAGGCAACGGCGCTAATGAAAACGACTTGGGACGTTGTAGCGCATTGAAACTGGAAGGACTAGGCCATTGGTGACCTGCGCAGATCGGTGAAACCACGTGATTAACGTGTGAGGCCTTTGTTTGACTGCAAAGGGCAATACTACAGCCTTTATAGGACTGTGCAGGTAGTTAAGAGTGTCTTAAGGCAACGGCGCTAATGAAAACGACTTGAGACGTTGTAGCACATTGAGACTGGAAGGACTAGGTCAATGGTGACCTGCGCAGACAGGTGAAACCACGTGATCTATGTATGAAGCCTTTACTAGACTGCAAAAGGCCAAATTACAGCCTTTATAGGACTGTGCACGTAGTTAAGAGTGTTGTAAGGCAACGGCGCTAATGAAAACGACTTGGGACGTTGTAGCGCATTGAGACTGGAAGGACTAGGCCAATGGTGACCTGCGCAGACCGGTGAAACCACGTGATTAACGTGTGAGGCCTTTATTAGACTGCAAAGGGCAATACTACAGCCTTTATAGGACTGTGCACGTAGTTAAGAGTGTCTTAAGGCAACGGCGCTAATGAAAACGACTTGAGACGTTGTAGCACATTGAGACTGGAAGGACTAGGTCAATGGTGACCTGCGCAGACCGGTGAAACAACGTCATTAACGTGTGAGGCCTTTATTAGACTGCAAAAGACCAAATTACAGCCTTTATAGGACTGTGAACGTAGTTAAGAGTGTTCTAAGGCCACGGCGCTAAGGAAAACCACATGAAACATTGTAGTGCATTGAGACTGGAAGGAATAGTCCAATGGCAACCTGCGCAGGCAGATGGAACCACGTGATTTACGTGTGAGGACTTTATTAGACTGCAAAAGGCCATATTACAGCCATTATAGGACTGTGCACGTAGTTAAGAGTGTTGTAAAGCAACGGCGCTAATGAAAACGACTTGGGACGTTGTAGCACATTGAGACTGAAAGGACTAGACCAATGGTAACCTGCGCAGGCAGGTGAAACCACGTGATTTACGTATGAAGCCTTTACTAGACTGCAAAAGGCCAAATTACAGCCTTTATAGGACTGTGCACGTAGTTAAGAGTGTCTTAAGGCAACGGCGCTAATGAAAACGACTTGAGACGTTGTAGCACATTGAGACTGGAAGGACTAGGCCAATGGAAACCTGCACAGGCAAATGAAACGACGTGATTTACGTGTGAGGCCTTTATTAGACTGCAAAAAGCCACAATACAGCCTTTATAGGACTGTGGACGAAGTTAAGAGTGTTCTAAGGCAACTTCGCTAATGAAATCGACTTGGGACGTTGTAGCGCATTGACACTGAAAGGACTACGCCAATGGTAACCTGCGCAGACCGGTGAAACCACGTGATTTACGTGTGAAGCCTTTATTAGACTGCAAAAGGCCATATTACAGCCTTTATAGGACTGTGCACGTATTTAAGAGTGTTGTAAGGCAACAGCGATAATGAAAACAACTTGATACGTTGTAGCGCATTTAGATTGGAGTAATAGTCTAATGGTAATCTGCGCAGACCGGTGAAACCATTTGATTTACGTGTGAGGCCTTTATTAGACTGCAAAAGGCCATATTACAGCCTTTACAGGACTGTGCACGTAGTTAAGAGTGTTGTAAAGCAACAGCGCTAATGAAAACGACTTGGGAGGTTGTAGCGCATTGAGACTGGAACGACTAGTCCAATGGTAACCTGCACAGGCAGATGGAACCACGTGATTTACGTGTGAGGCCTCTATTAGACTGCAAAAGGCCAAATAACAGCCTTTATAGGACTGTGCACGTAGTTAAGAGTGTTGTAAGGCAACAGCGCTAATGAAAACGACTTGGGACGTTGTAGCGCATTGAGACTGGAACGACTAGTCCAATGGTAACCTGCACAGGCAGATGGAACCACGTGATTTACGTGTGAGGCCTTTATTAGACTGCAAAAGGCCAAATTACAGCCTTTATAGGACTGTGCACGTAGTTAAGAGTGTCTTAAGGCAACGGCGCTAATGAAAACGACTTGAGACGTTGTAGCACATTGAGACTGGAAGGACTAGGCCAATGGAAACCTGCACAGGCAAATGAAACCACGTGATTTACGTGTGAGGCCTTTATTAGACTGCAAAAGGCCATAATACAGCCTTTATAGGACTAGGACGTAGTTAAGAGTGTTCTAAGGCAATTTCGCTAATGAAAACGACTTGGGACGTTGTAGCGCATTGAGACTGGAAGGACTAGGCCAATGGTAACCTGCGCAGACCGGTGAAACCACGTGATTTACGTGTGAGGCCTTTATTAGACTGCAAAAAGCCATATTACAGCCTTTATAGGACTGTGCAAATATTTAAGAGTGTTGTAAGGCAACAGCGATAATGAAAACGACTTGAGACGTTGTAGCACATTTAGACTGGAAGGAATAGTCCAATGGTAACCTGCGCAGACCGGTGAAACAACGTCATTAACGTGTGATGCCTTTATTAGACTGCAAAAGGCCAATTTACAGCCTTTATAGGACTGTGAACGTAGTTAAGAGTGTTCTAAGGCCACGGCGCTAAGGAAAACCACATGAAACGTTGTAGTGCATTGAGACTGGAAGGAATAGTCCAATGGTAACCTGCGCAGGCAGATGGAACCACGTGATTTACGTGTGAGGACTTTATTAGACTGCAAAAGGCCATATTACAGCCTTTATAGGACTGTGCACGTAGTTAAGAGTGTTCTAAGGCCACGGCGCTAAGGAAAACCACATGAAACGTTGTAGTGCATTGAGACTGGAAGGAATAGTCCAATGGTAACCTGCGCAGGCAGGTGAAACCACGTGATTTACGTATGAAGCCTTTACTAGACTGCAAAAGGCCAAATTACAGCCTTTATAGGACTTGTCGTTTTCATTAGCGCCGTTGCCTTACAACACTACCATTACATTACCATTGGCCTAGTCCTTCCAGTCTCAATGCGCTACAACGTCCCAAGTCGTTTTCATTAGCGCCGTTGCCTTACAACACTCCTAACTACGTGCACAGTCCTATAAAGGCTGTAATATGGCCTTTTGCAGTCTAATAAAGGCCTGACACGTAAATCACGTGGTTTCACCTGTCTGCGTAGGTTACCATTGGCCTAGTCCTTACAATTTCAATGCGCTACAACGTGCCAAGTCGTTTTCATTGGCGAAGTTGCCTTAGAACACTCTTAACGTGCACAGGCCTATAAAGGCTGTAATATGGCCTTTTGCAGTCTAATAAAGGCCTCACACGTAAATCACAAGTCGCTTTCATTAGCGCCGTTGCCTTAAGACACTCTTAACTACGTGCACAGTCCTATAAAATCTGTAATATGGCCTTTTGCAGTCTAATAAAGGCCTCACACGGTAATCACGTGGTTTCACAGGTCTGCGCAGGACACCATTGACCTAGTCCTTCCAGTCTCAATGCGCTGCAACGTCCCAAGTCGTTCTCATTAGCGCCGTTGCCTTACAACACTCTTAACTACGTTCACAGTCCTATAAAGGCTGTAATTTGGCCTTTTGCAGTCTAATAAAGGCCTCACACGTTAATGACGTGGTTTCACCGGTCTGTGCAGGTTACCATTCGACTATTCCTTCCAATCTCAATGTGCCACAACGTCTCAAGTCGTTTTCATTAGCGCCGTTGCCTTAAGACACTCTTAACTACGTGCACAGTCCTATAAAGGCTGTAGTATTGCCCTTTGCATTCTAATAAAGGCCTCACACGTTAATCACGTGGTTTCACCGGTCTGCGCAGGTCACCATTGGCCTAGTCCTTCCAGTCTCAATGCGCTACAACGTCCCAAGTCGTTTTCATTAGCGCCGTTGCCTTACAACACTCTTAACTACGTGCACAGTCCTATAAAGGCTGTAATTTGGCCTTTTGCAGTCTAGTAAAGGCTTCATACGTAAATCACGTGGTTTCACCGGTCTGCGCAGGTCACCATTGACCTAGTCCTTCCAGTCTAAATGTGCTACAACGTCTCAAGTCGTTTTCATTATCGGTGTTGCCTTACAACACTCTTAAATACTTGCGCAGTCCTATAAAGGCTGTAATATGGCCTTTTGCAGTCTAATAAAGGCCTCACACGTAAATCACGTGGTTTCACTTGTCTGCGCAGGTTACCATTGACCTAGTCCTTCCAGTCTCAATGTGCTACAACGTTTCACGTCGTTTTCATTAGCGCCGTTGCCTTAAGACACTCTTAACTACCTGCACAGTCCTATAAAGGCTGTAGTATTGCCCTTTGCAGTCAAATAAAGGCCTCACACGTTAATCACGCGGTTTCACCGATCTGCGCAGGTCACCATTGGCCTAGTCCTTCCAGTCTCAATGCGCTACAACGTCCCAAGTCGTTTTCATTAGCGCCGTTGCCTTGCAACACTCTTAACTACGTGCACAGTCCTATAAAGGCTATAATTTGGCCTTTTGCAGTCTAGTAAAGGCTTCATACGTAAATCACGTAGTTTCACCGCAGGTTACCATTGGTCTAGTCCTTTCAGTCTCAATGTGCTACAACGTCTCAAGTCGCTTTCATTAGCGCCGTTGCCTTAAGACACTCTTAACTACGTGCACAGTCCTATAAAATCTGTAATATGGCCTTTTGCAGTCTAATAAAGGCCTCACACGTTAATCACGTGGTTTCACAGGTCTGCGCAGGTCACCATTGACCTAGTCCTTCCAGTCTCAATGCGCTGCGACGTCCCAAGTCGTTCTCATTAGCGCCGTTGCCTTACAACACTCTTAAGTACGTTTACAGTCCTATAAAGGCTGTAATTTGGCCTTTTGCAGTCTAATAAAGGCCTCACACGTTAATGACGTGGTTTCACCGGTCTGCGCAGGTTACCATTGGACTATTCCTTCCAGTCTAAATGAGCTACGACGTCTCAAGTCGTTTTTATTATCGCTGTTGCCTTACAACACTCTTAAATACTTGCACAGTCCTATAAAGGCTGTAATATGGCCTTTTGCAGTCTAATAAAGGCCTCACACGTAAATCAAGTCCAATGGTAACCTGCGCAGGCAGATGGAACCACGTGATTTACGTGTGAGGACTTTATTAGACTGCAAAGTGTCATTATACAGCCTTTACAGGACTGTGCACGTAGTTAAGAGTGTTGTAAAGCAACGGCGCCAATGAAAACGACTTGGGACGTTGTAGCGCATTGAGACTGTGAGAACTAGGCCAATGGTAACCTGTGCAGACAGGTGAAACCACGTGATTTACGTGTGAGGCCTTTATTAGACTGCAAAAGGCCATATTACAGCCTTTATAGGAATGTGCACGTAGTTAAGAGTGTTCTAAGGCAACTTCGCCAATGAAAACGACTTGGGACGTTGTACTCCATTGAGACTGGAAGGAATAGTCCAATGGTAACCTGCGCAGGCAGGTGAAACCACGTGATTTACGTATGAAGCCTTTACTAGACTGCAAAAGGCCAAATTACCGCCTTTATAGGACTGTGCACGTAGTTAAGAGTGTTGTAAGGCAACGGCACTAATGAAAACGACTTGGAACGTTGTAGCACATTGAGACTGTAAGGACTAGACCAATGGTAACCTGTGCAGACAGGTTAAACCACGTGATTTACGTGTGAGGCCTTTATTATACTGCAAAAGGCTATATTACAGCCTTTATAGGACTGTGCACGTAGTTGAGAGTGTTCTAAGGCAACTTCGCCAATGAAAACGACTTGGGACGTTGTAGCACATTCAGACTGAAAGGACTAGACCAATGGTAACCTGCGCAGGCAGGTGAAACCACGTGATTTACGTATGAAGCCTTTACTAGACTGCAAAAGGCCAAATAACAGCCTTTATAGGACTGTGCACGTAGTTAAGAGTGTTGTAAGGCAGCGGCGCTAATGAAAACGACTTGGGACGTTGTAGCGCATTGAGACTGCAAGGACTAGGCCAATGGTGACCTGCGCAGACCGGTGAAACCACGTGATTAACGTGTGAGGCCTTTATTAGACTGCAAAGGGCAATACTACAGCCTTTATAGGACTGTGCACGTACTTAAGAGTGTCTTAAGGCAACGGCGCTAATGAAAACGACTTGAGACGTTGTAGCACATTGAGACTGGAAGGACTAGGCCAATGGAAATCTGCACAGGCAAATGGAACAACGTGATTTACGTGTGAGGCCTTTATTAGACTGCAAAGGGCCATATTACAGCCTTTATAGGACTGTGCACGTAGTTAAGAGTGTCTTAAGGCAACGGCGCTAATGAAAACGACTTGGGATGTTGTAGCGCATTGAGACTGTAAGGACTAGGCCAATGGTAACCTACGCCGACAGGTGAAACCACGTGATTTACGTGTGAGGCCTTTATTAGACTGCAAAAGGCCATATTACAGCCTTTATAGGACTGTGCACGTAGTTAAGAGTGTTCTAAGGCAACTTCGCCAATGCAAACGACTTGGGACGTTGTAGTGCTTTGAGACTGGAAGGAATAGTCCAATGGTAACCTGCGCAGGCAGATGGAACCACGTGATTTACGTGTGAGGCTTTTATCAGACTGCAAAAGGCCATATTACAGCCTTTATAGGACTGTGCACGTACTTAAGAGTGTCTTAAGGCAACGGCGCTAATGAAAACGACTTGAGACGTTGTAGCACATTGAGACTGGAAGGACTAGGCCAATGGAAATCTGCACAGGCAAATGGAACAACGTGATTTACGTGTGAGGCCTTTATTAGACTGCAAAGGGCCATATTACAGCCTTTATAGGACTGTGCACGTAGTTAAGAGTGTCTTAAGGCAACGGCGCTAATGAAAACGACTTGGGATGTTGTAGCGCATTGAGACTGTAAGGACTAGGCCAATGGTAACCTACGCCGACAGGTGAAACCACGTGATTTACGTGTGAGGCCTTTATTAGACTGCAAAAGGCCATATTACAGCCTTTATAGGACTGTGCACGTAGTTAAGAGTGTTCTAAGGCAACTTCGCCAATGCAAACGACTTGGGACGTTGTAGTGCTTTGAGACTGGAAGGAATAGTCCAATGGTAACCTGCGCAGGCAGATGGAACCACGTGATTTACGTGTGAGGCTTTTATCAGACTGCAAAAGGCCATATTACAGCCTTTATAGGACTGTGCACGTAGTTAAGAGTGTTGTAAAGCAATGGCGCTAATGAAAACGACTTGGGACGTTGTAGCACATGGAGATTGGAAGGACTAGACCAATGGTAACCTGCGCAGGCAGGTGAAACCACGTGATTTACGTATGAAGCCTTTACCAGACTGCAAAAGGCCAAATTACAGCCTTTATAGGACTGTGCACGTAGTTAAGAGTGTCTTAAGGCAACGGCGCTAATGAAAACGACTTGAGACGTTGTAGCACCTTGAGACTGGAAGGACTAGGTCAATGGTGACCTGCGCAGACAGGTGAAACCACGTGATTTACGTGTGAGGCCTTTATTAGACTGCAAAAGGCCAAATTACAGCCTTTATAGGACTGTGCAGGTAGTTAAGAGTGTTCTAATGCCACGGCGCTAAGGAAAACCACTTGGAACGTTGTAGTGCATTGAGACTGGAAGGAATAGTCCAATGGTAACCTGCGCAGGCAGATGGAACCACGTGATTTACGTATGAAGCCTTTACTAGACTGCAAAAGGCCAAATTACAGCCTTTATAGGACTGTGCACGTAGTTAAGAGTGTCTTAAGGCAACGGCGCTAATGAAAACGACTTGAGACGTTGTAGCACATTGAGATTGGAAGGACTAGGCCAATGAAAACCTGCCCAGGCAAATGGAACAACGTGATTTACGTGTGAGGCCTTTATTAGACTGCAAAAGGCCATAATACAGCCTTTATAGGACTAGGACGTAGTTAAGAGTGTTCTAAGGCAAATTCGCTAATGAAAACGACTTGGGACGTTGTAGCGCATTGAGACTGGAAGGACTAGGCCAATGGAAAACTGCGCAGACCGGTGAAACCACGTGATTTACGTGTGAGGCCTTTATTAGACTGCAAAAGGCCATATTACAGCTTTTATAGGACTGTGCAAGTATTTAAGAGTGTTGTAAGGCAACAGCGATAATAAAAACGACTTGAGACGTTGTAGCTCATTTAGACTGGAAGGAATAGTCCAATGGTAACCTGCGCAGACCGGTGAAACCACGTCATTAACGTGTGAGGCCTTTATTTGACTGCAAAGTGCAATACTACAGCCTTTATAGGACTGTGCAGGTAGTTAAGAGTGTCTTAAGGCAACGGCGCTAATGAAAACGACTTGAGACGTTGTTGCAGATTGAGACTGGAAGGACTAGGCCAATGGTGACCTGCGCAGACAGGTGAAACCACGTGATTTACGTGTGAGGCCTTTATTACACTGCAAAAGGCCATATTAAAGCCTTTATAGGACTGTGCAGGTAGTTAAGAGTGTTCTAAGGTCACGGCGCTAAGGAAAACCACTTGGAACGTTGTAGTGCATTGAGAATGGAAGGAATAGTCCAATGGTAACCTGCGCAGGCAGATGGAACCACGTGATTTACGTGTGAGGCCTTTATTAGATTGCAAAAGGCGATATTGCAGCCTTTATAGGACTGTGCACGTAGTTAAGAGTGTTGTAAAGCAACGGCGCTAATGAAAACGACTTGGGACGTTGTAGCACATTGAGACTGAAAGGACTAGACCAATGGTAACCTGCACAGGCAGGTGAAACCACGTGATTTACGTATGAAGCCTTTACTAGACTGCAAAAGGCCAAATTACAGCCTTTATAGGATTGTGCACGTAGTTAAGAGTGTTGTAAGGCAACGGCGCTAATGAAAACGACTTGGGACGTTGTAGCGCATTGAGACTGGAAGGACTAGGCCAATGGTGACCTGTGCAGACCGGTGAAACCACGTGATTAAAGTGTGAGGCCTTTATTAGACTGCAAAGGGCAATACTACAGCCTTTATAGGACTGTGAACGTAGTTAAGAGTGTTCTAAGGCCACGGCGCTAAGGAAAACCACTTGAAACGTTGTAGTGCATTGAGACTGGAAGGAATAGTCCAACGGTAACCTGCGCAGGCAGATGGAACCACGTGATTTACGTATGAAGCCTTTACTAGACTGCAAAAGGCCAAATTACAGCCTTTATAGGACTGTGCACGTAGTTAAGAGTGTTGTAAGGCAACGGCGCTAATGAAAACGACTTGGGACGTTGTAGCGCATTGAGACTGGAAGGACTAGGCCAATGGTGACCTGCGCAGACCGGTGAAACCACGTGATTAACGTGTGAGGCCTTTATTAGACTGCAAAGGGCAATACTACAGCCTTTATAGGACTGTGAACGTAGTTAAGAGTGTTCTAAGGCCACGGCGCTAAGGAAAACCACTTGAAACGTTGTAGTGCATTGAGACTGGAAGGAATAGTCCAACGGTAACCTGCGCAGGCAGATGGAACCACGTGATTCACGTGTGAGGACTTTATTAGACTGCGAAAGGCCATATTACAGCCTTTATAGGACTGTACACGTAGTTAAGAGTGTTGTAAAGCAACGGCGCTAATGAAAACGACTTGGGACGTTGTAGCACATTGGGACTGAAAGGACTAGACCAATGGTAACCTGCACAGGCAGGTGAAACCACGTGATTTACGTATGAAGCCTTTACTAGACTGCAAAAGGCCAAATTACAGCCTTTATAGGACTGTGCACGTAGTTAAGAGTGTCTTAAGGCAACGGCGCTAATGAAAACGACTTGAGACGTTGTAGTACATTGAGACTGGAAGGACTAGGCCAATGGAAACCTGCACAGGCAAATGAAACCACGTGATTTACGTGTGAGGCCTTTATTAGACTGCAAAAGGCCATAATACAGCCTTTATAGGACTGTGGACGAAGTTAAGAGTGTTCTAAGGCAACTTCGCTAATGAAAACGACTTGGGACGTTGTAGCGCATTGAGACTGAAAGGACTACGCCAATGGTAATCTGCGCAGACCGGTGAAACCACGTGATGTACGTGTGAAGCCTTTATTAGACTGCAAAAGGCCATATTACAGCCTTTATAGGACTGTGCACGTATTTAGTAGTGTTGTAAGGCAACAGCGATAATGAAAACAACTTGAGACGTTGTAGCGCATTTAGACTGGAAGGAATAGTCGAATGGTAACCTGCGCAGACCGGTGAAACCATTGGATTTACGTGTGAGGCCTTTATTAGACTGCAGAAGGCCATATTACAGCCTCTACAGGACTGTGCACGTAGTTAAGAGTGTTGTAAAGCAACAACGCTAATGAAAACGACTTGGGAGGTTGTAGCGCATTGAGACTGGATCGACTAGTCCAATGGTAACCTGCACAGGCAGATGGAACCACGTGATTTACGTGTGAGGCCTCTATTAGACTGCAAAAGGCTAAATAACAGCCTTTATAGGACTGTGCACGTAGTTAAGAGTGTTGTAAGGCAACAGCGCTAATGAAAACGACTTGGGACGTTGTAGCGCATTGAGACTGGAACGACTAGTCCAATGGTAACCTGCACAGGCAGATGGAACCACGTGATTTACGTGTGAGGCCTTTATCAGACTGCAAAAGACCAAATTACAGCCTTTATAGGACTGTGCACGTAGTTAGGAGTGTTGTATGGCAACGGCGCTAATGAAAATGACTTGGGACGCTGTAGCGCATTAAGACTGGAAGTAATAGTCCAATGGTAACCTGCACAGACAAATGGAACCACGCGATTTACGTGTGAGGCCTTTATTAGACTGCAAAAGGCCATATTACAGACTTTATAGGACTGTGCACGTATTTAGGAGTGTTGTAAGGCAACAGCGATAATGAAAACGACTTGGGACGTTGTAGCGCATTGAGACTGGAAGGACTAGGCCAATGGTAACCTGCGCAGGCAGGTGAAACAACGTGATTTACGTGTGAAGCCTTTATTAGACTGCAAAAGGCCATATTACAGCCTTTATAGGACTGTGCACGTAGTTAAGAGTGTTGTATGGCAACGGCGCTAATGAAAATGACTTGGGACGCTGTAGCGCATTGAGACTGGAAGTAATAGTCCAATGGTAACCTGCACAGACAAATGGAACCACGCGATTTACGTGTGAGGCCTTTATTAGACTGCAAAAGGCCATATTACAGCCTTTATCGGACTGTGCACGTAGTTAAGAGTGTTGTATGGCAACGGCGCTAATGAAAATGACCTGGGACGTTGTAGCGCATTGAGACTGGAAGGACTAGGCCAATGGTAACCTGCGCAGACCGGTGAAATCACGTGATTTACGTGTGAGGCCTTTTTAGACTGCAAAAGGCCATATTACAGCCTTTATAGGACTGTGCACGTAGTTAAGAGTGTTGTATGGCAACGGCGCTAATGAAAATGACTTGGGACGCTGTAGCGCATTTAGACTGGAAGGAATAGTCGAATGGTAACCTGCACAGACCAGTGAAACCATTTGATTTACGTATGAAGCCTTTACTAGACTGCAAAAGGCCAAATTACAGCCTTTATAGGACTGTGCACGTAGTTAAGAGTGTTGTATGGCAACGGCGCTAATGAAAATGACTTGGGACGCTGTAGCGCATTAAGACTGGAAGTAATAGTCCAATGGTAACCTGCACAGACAAATGGAACCACGCGATTTACGTGTGAGGCCTTTATTAGACTGCAAAAGGCCATATTACAGACTTTATAGGACTGTGAACGTATTTAGGAGTGTTGTAAGGCAACAGCGATAATGAAAACGACTTGGGACGTTGTAGCGCATTGAGACTGGAAGGACTAGGCCAATGGTAACCTGCGCAGGCAGGTGAAACAACGTGATTTACGTGTGAAGCCTTTATTAGACTGCAAAAGGCCATATTACAGCCTTTATAGGACTGTGCACGTAGTTAAGAGTGTTGTATGGCAACGGCGCTAATGAAAATGACTTGGGACGCTGTAGCGCATTGAGACTGGAAGTAATAGTCCAATGGTAACCTGCACAGACAAATGGAACCACGCGATTTACGTGTGAGGCCTTTATTAGACTGCAAAAGGCCATATTACAGCCTTTATCGGACTGTGCACGTAGTTAAGAGTGTTGTAAGGCAACGGCACTAATGAAAACGACTTGGAACGTTGTAGCACATTGAGACTGTAAGGACTAGACCAATGGTAACCTGTGCAGACAGGTTAAACCACGTGATTTACGTGTGAGGCCTTTATTATACTGCAAAAGGCTATATTACAGCCTTTATAGGACTGTGCACGTAGTTGAGAGTGTTCTAAGGCAACTTCGCCAATGAAAACGACTTGGGACGTTGTAGCACATTCAGACTGAAAGGACTAGACCAATGGTAACCTGCGCAGGCAGGTGAAACCACGTGATTTACGTATGAAGCCTTTACTAGACTGCAAAAGGTCAAATAACAGCATTTATAGGACTGTGCACGTAGTTAAGAGTGTTGTAAGGCAGCGGCGCTAATGAAAACGACTTGGGACGTTGTAGCGCATTGAGACTGCAAGGAGTAGGCCAATGGTGACCTGCGCAGACCGGTGAAACCACGTGATTAACGTGTGAGGCCTTTATTAGACTGCAAAGGGCAATACTACAGCCTTTATAGGACTGTGCACGTACTTAAAAGTGTCTTAAGGCAACGGCGCTAATGAAAACGACTTGAGACGTTGTAGCACATTGAGACTGGAAGGACTAGGCCAATGGAAATCTGCACAGGCAAATGGAACAACGTGATTTACGTGTGAGGCCTTTATTAGACTGCAAAGGGCCATATTACAGCCTTTATAGGACTGTGCACGTAGTTAAGAGTGTCTTAAGGCAACGGCTCTAATGAAAACGACTTGGGATGTTGTAGCGCATTGAGACTGTAAGGACTAGGCCAATGGTAACCTACGCCGACAGGTGAAACCACGTGATTTACGTGTGAGGCCTTTATTAGACTGCAAAAGGCCATATTACAGCCTTTATAGGACTGTGCACGTAGTTAAGAGTGTTCTAAGGCAACTTCGCCAATGCAAACGACTTGGGACGTTGTAGTGCTTTGAGACTGGAAGGAATAGTCCAATGGTAACCTGCGCAGGCAGATGGAACCACGTGATTTACGTGTGAGGCTTTTATCAGACTGCAAAAGGCCATATTACAGCCTTTATAGGACTGTGCACGTAGTTAAGAGTGTTGTAAAGCAATGGCGCTAATGAAAACGACTTGGGACGTTGTAGCACATGGAGATTGGAAGGACTAGACCAATGGTAACCTGCGCAGGCAGGTGAAACCACGTGATTTACTAGACTGCAAAAGGCCTGCGCAGGTTACCATTGGCCTAATCCTTCCAGTCTCAATGTGCTACAACGTCTCAAGTCGTTTTCATTAGCGCAGCTGCCTTACAACACTCTTAACTACGTGCACAGTCCTATAAAGGCTGTAATTTGGCCTTTTGCAGTCTAGTAAAGGCTTCATACGTAAATCACGTGGTTTCACCTGCCTGCGCAGGTTACCATTTGTCTAGTCCTTTCAGTCTCAATGTACTACAACGTCCCAAGTCGTTTTTATTAGCGCTGTTGCTTTACAACACTCTTAACTACGTGCACAGTCCTATAAAGCCTGCAATATCGCCTTTTGCAATCTAATAAAAGCCTCACACGTAAATCACGTGGTTCCATCTGCCTGCGCAGGTTACCATTGGACTATTCCTTCCAGTCTCAATGCACTACAACGTCCCAAGTCGTTTTCATTGGTGAAGTTGCCTTAGAACACTCTTAACTACGTGCACAGTCCTATAAAGGCTGTAATATGGCCTTTTGCAGTCTAATAAAGGCCTCATACGTAAATCACGTGGTTTCACCGGTCTGCGCAGGTTTCAATTGGCCTAGTCCTTCCAGTCTCAATGCGCTACAACGTCCCAAGTCGCTTTCATTAGCGAAGTTGCCTTAGAACACTCTTAACTACGTCCTAGTCCTATAAAGGCTGTATTATGGCCTTTTGCAGTCTAATAAAGGCCTCACACGTAAATCACGTTGTTCCATTTGCCTGTGCAGGTTTCCATTGGCCTAGTCCTTCCAGTCTCAATGTGCTACATCGTCTCAAGTCGTTTTCATTAGCGCCGTTGCCTTAAGACACTATTAACTATGTGCACAGTCCTATAAAGGCTGTAATTTGGCCTTTTGCAGTCTAGTAAAGGCTTCATACGTAAATCACGTGGTTTCACCTGCCTGCGCAGGTTACCATTAGTCTAGTCCTTTCAGTCCCAATGTGCTACAACGTTCCAAGTGGTTTTCCTTAGCGCCGTGGCCTTAGAACACTCTTAACTACCTGAACAGTCCTATAAAGGCTGTAATATGGCCTTTTGCAGTCTAATAAAGGCCTCACACGTAAATCAAATGGTTTCACCGGTCTGCGCAGGTTACCATTGGACTATTCCTTCCAGTCTAAATGCGCTACAACGTCTCAAGTCGTTTTCATTATCGCTGTTGCCTTACAACACTCTTAAATACGTGCACAGTCCTACAAAGGCTGTAATATGGCCTTTTGCAGTCTAATAAAGGCCTCACACGTAAATCACGTGGTTTCACCGGTCTGCGCAGGTTACATTAGTGTAGTCCTTCCAGTCTCAATGTGCTACAACGTTCCAAGTCGTTTTCATTAGCGAAGTTGCCTTAGAACACTCTTAACTACGTCCACAGTCCTATAAGGGCTGTATTATGGCCTTTTGCAGTCTAATAAAGGCCTCACACGTAAATCACGTGGTTCCATCTGCCTGCGCAGGTTATCATTGGACTATTCCTTCCAGTCTCAATGCACTACAACGTTCCAATTCGTTTTCATTAGCGAAGTTGCCTTAGAACACTTTTAACTACGTGCACAGTCCCATAAAGGCTGCAATATGGCCTTTTGCAGTCTAATAAAGGCCTCACGCGTAAATCACGTGGTTACACCTGTCTGCGCAGGTTACCATTGGCCTAGTCCTTACAGTCTCAATGCGCCACAACGTCCCAAGTCGTTTTCATTGGCGCCGTTGCTTTACAACACTCCTAACTACGTGCACAGTCCTATAAAGGGTGTAATATGGCCTTTTGCAGTCTAATAAAGGCTTCACACGTAAATCACGTGGTTTCACATGCCTGCGCAGGTTACCATTGGCCTAATCCTTCCAGTCTCAATGTGCTACAACGTCTCAAGCCGCTTTCATTAGCGTCGTTGCCTTAAGACACTCTTAACTACGTGCACAGTCCTATAAAGGCTGTAAAATGGCCCTTTGCAGTCTAATAAAGGCCTCACACGTTAATCACGTGGTTTCACAGGTCTGCGCAGGTCACCATTGACCTAGTCCTTCCAGTCTTAATGCGCTGCAACGTCCAAAGTCGTTTTCATTAGCGCCGTTGCCTTAAGACACTCTTAACTACGTGCACAGTCCTATAAAGGCTGTAATATGGCCCTTTGCAGTCTAATAAAGGCCTCACACGTAAATCACGTTGTTCCATTTGCCTGTGCAGGTTTCCATTGGCCTAGTCCTTCCAGTCTCAATGTGCTACAACGTCTCAAGTCGTTTTCATTAGCGCCGTTGCCTTAAGACACTCTTAACTACGTGCACAGTCCTATAAAGGCTGTAGTATTGCCCTTTGCAGTATAATAAAGGCCTCACACGTTAATCACGTGGTTTCACCGGTCTGCGCAGGTCACCATTGGCCTAGTCCTTCCAGTCTCAATGCGCTACAACGTCCCAAGTCGTTTTCATTAGCGCAGCTGCCTTACAACACTCTTAACTACGTGCACAGTCCTATAAAGGCTGTAATTTGGCCTTTTGCAGTCTAGTAAAGGCTTCATACGTAAATCACGTGGTTTCACCTGCCTGCGCAGGTTACCATTGGTCTAGTCCTTTCAGTCTCAATGTGCTACAACGACCCAAGTCGTTTTCATTAGCGCTGTTGCTTTACAACACTCTTAACTACGTGCACAGTCCTATAAAGGCTGCAATATCGCCTTTTGCAATCTAATAAAGGCCTCACACGTAAATTACGTGGTTCCATCTGCCTGTGCAGGTTACCATTGTACTATTCCTTCCAGTCTCAATGCACTACAACGTTCCAAGTGGTTTTCCTTAGGGCCGTGGCCTTAGAACACTCTTAACTACCTGCACAGTCCTATAAAGGCTGTAATATGGCCTTTTGCAGTCTAATAAAGGCCTCACACGTAAATCACGTGGTTTCACCTGTCTGCGCAGGTCACCATTGGCCTAGTCCTTCCAGTCTCAATGCGCTACAACGTCCCAAGTCGTTTTCATTGGCGAAGTTGCCTTAGAGCACTCTTAACTACGTGCACAGTCCTATAAAGGCTGTAATATGGCCTTTTGCAGTCTAATAAAGGCCTCACACGTAAATCACGTGGTTTAACCTGTCTGCACAGGTTACCATTGGTCTAGTCCTTACAGTCTCAATGCGCTACAACGTCCCAAGTCGTTTTCATTAGCGCCGCTGCCTTACAAAACTCTTAACTATGTGCACAGTCCTATAAAGGCTGTAATTTGGCCTTTTGTAGTCTAGTAAAGGCTTTATTAGTAAATCACGTGGTTTCACCTGCCTGCGCAGGTTACCATTGCTCTAGTCCTTCCAGTCTTCATGTGCTACAACGTCCCAAGTCGTTTTCATTAGCGCCATTGCTTTACAACACTCTTAACTACGTGCACAGTCCTATAAAGGCTGTAATATGGCCTTTTGCAGTCTAATAAAAGCCTCACACGTAAATCACGTGGTTCCATCTGCCTGCGCAGGTTACCATTGGACTATTCCTTCCAGTCTCAATGCACTACAACGTCCCAAGTCGTTTTCATTGGTGAAGTTGCCTTAGAACACTCTTAACTACGTGCACAGTCCTATAAAGGCTGTAATATGGCCTTTTGCAGTCTAATAAAGGCCTCACACGTAAATCACGTGGTTTCACCTGTCTGCGCAGGTTACCATTGGCCTAGTCCTTACAGTCTCAATGCGCTACAACGTCCCAAGTCGTTTTCATTGGCGCCGTTGCTTTACAACACTCTTAACTACGTGCACAGTCCTATAAAGCCTGTAATATGGCCTTTTGCAGTCTAATAAAGGCCTCATACGTAAATCACGTGGTTTCACCGGTCTGCGCAGGTTTCAATTGGCCTAGTCCTTCCAGTCTCAATGCGCTACAACGTCCCAAGTCGTTTTCATTAGCGAAGTTGCCTTAGAACACTCTTAACTACGTCCTAGTCCTATAAAGGCTGTATTATGGCCTTTTGCAGTCTAATAAAGGCCTCAACGTAAATCACGTTGTTCCATTTGCCTGTGCAGGTTTCCATTGGCCTAGTCCTTCCAGTCTCAATGTGCTACAACGTCTCAAGTCGTTTTCATTAGCGCCGTTGCCTTTAGACACTCTTAACTACGTGCACAGTCCTATAAAGGCTGTAATTTGGCCTTTTGCAGTCTAGTAAAGGCTTCATACGTAAATCACGTGGTTTCACCTGCCTGCGCAGGTTACCATTAGTCTAGTCCTTTCAGTCCCAATGTGCTACAACGTTCCAAGTGGTTTTCCATAGCGCCGTGGCCTTAGAACACTCTTAACTACCTGCACAGTCCTATAAAGGCTGTAATATGGCCTTTTGCAGTCTAATAAAGGCCTCACACGTAAATCACGTGGTTTCACCTGTCTGCGCAGGTCACCATTGACCTAGTCCTTCCAGTCTCAAGGTGCTACAACGTCTCAAGTCGTTTTCATTAGCGCTGTTGCTTTACAACACTCTTAACTACGTGCACAGTCCTATAAAGGCTGCAATATCGCCTTTTGCAATCTAATAAAGGCCTCACACGTAAATTACGTGGTTCCATCTGCCTGTGCAGGTTACCATTGTACTATTCCTTCCAGTCTCAATGCACTACAACGTTCCAAGTGGTTTTCCTTAGCGCCGTGGCCTTAGAACACTCTTAACTACCTGCACAGTCCTATAAAGGCTGTAATATGGCCTTTTGCAGTCTAATAAAGGCCTCACACGTAAATCACGTGGTTTCACCTGTCTGCGCAGGTCACCATTGGCCTAGTCCTTCCAGTCTCAATGCGCTACAACGTCCCAAGTCGTTTTCATTGGCGAAGTTGCCTTAGAGCAGTCTTAACTACGTGCACAGTCCTATAAAGGCTGTAATATGGCCTTTTGCAGTCTAATAAAGGCCTCACACGTAAATCACGTGGTTTAACCTGTCTGCACAGGTTACCATTGGTCTAGTCCTTACAGTCTCAATGCGCTACAACGTCCCAAGTCGTTTTCATTAGCGCCGCTGCCTTACAAAACTCTTAACTACGTGCACAGTCCTATAAAGGCTGTAATTTGGCCTTTTGTAGTCTAGTAAAGGCTTTATTAGTAAATCACGTGGTTTCACCTGCCTGCGCAGGTTACCATTGCTCTAGTCCTTCCAGTCTCCATGTGCTACAACGTCCCAAGTCGTTTTCATTAGCGCCATTGCTTTACAACACTCTTAACTACGTGCACAGTCCTATAAAGGCTGTAATATGGCCTTTTGCAGTCTAATAAAAGCCTCACACGTAAATCACGTGGTTCCATCTGCCTGCGCAGGTTACCATTGGACTATTCCTTCCAGTCTCAATGCACTACAACGTCCCAAGTCGTTTTCATTGGTGAAGTTGCCTTAGAACACTCTTAACTACGTGCACAGTCCTATAAAGGCTGTAATATGGCCTTTTGCAGTCTAATAAAGGCCTCACACGTAAATCACGTGGTTTCACCTGTCTGCGCAGGTTACCATTGGCCTAGTCCTTACAGTCTCAATGCGCTACAACGTCCCAAGTCGTTTTCATTGGCGCCGTTGCTTTACAACACTCTTAACTACGTGCACAGTCCTATAAAGCCTGTAATATGGCCTTTTGCAGTCTAATAAAGGCCTCATACGTAAATCACGCGGTTTCACCGGTCTGCGCAGGTTTCAATTGGCCTAGTCCTTCCAGTCTCAATGCGCTACAACGTCCCAAGTCGTTTTCATTAGCGAAGTTGCCTTAGAACACTCTTAACTACGTCCTAGTCCTATAAAGGCTGTATTATGGCCTTTTGCAGTCTAATAAAGGCCTCAACGTAAATCACGTGGTTTCACCTGTCGACGTAGGTTACCATTGGCCTAGTCCTTACAGTCTCAATGCGCTACAACGTCCAAAGTCGTTTTCATTAGCGCCGTTGCCTTAAGACACTCTTAACTACGTGCACAGTCCTATAAAGGCTGTAATATGGCCCTTTGCAGTCTAATAAAGGCCTCACACGTAAATCACGTTGTTATATTTGCCTGTGCAGGTTTCCATTGGCCTAGTCCTTACAGTCTCAATGTGCTACAACGTCTTAAGTGGTTTTCATTAGCGCCGTTGCCTTAAGACACTCTTAACTACGTGCACAGTCCTATAAAGGCTGTAGTATTGCCCTTTGCAGTCTAATAAAGGCCTCACACGTTAATCACGTGGTTTCACCGGTCTGCGCAGGTCACCATTGGCCTAGTCCTTCCAGTCTCAATGCGCTACAACGTCCCAAGTCGTTTTCATTAGCGCAGCTGCCTTACAACACTCTTAACTACGTGCACAGTCCTATAAAGGCTGTAATTTGGCCTTTTGTAGTCTAGTAAAGGCTTTATTAGTAAATCACGTGGTTTCACCTGCCTGCGCAGGTTACCATTGCTCTAGTCCTTCCAGTCTCCATGTGCTACAACGTCCCAAGTCGTTTTCATTAGCGCCATTGCTTTACAACACTCTTAACTACGTGCACAGTCCTATAAAGGCTGTAATATGGCCTTTTGCAGTCTAATAAAAGCCTCACACGTAAATCACGTGGTTCCATCTGCCTGCGCAGGTTACCATTGGACTATTCCTTCCAGTCTCAATGCACTACAACGTCCCAAGTCGTTTTCATTGGTGAAGTTGCCTTAGAACACTCTTAACTACGTGCACAGTCCTATAAAGGCTGTAATATGGCCTTTTGCAGTCTAATAAAGGCCTCACACGTAAATCACGTGGTTTCACCTGTCTGCGCAGGTTACCATTGGCCTAGTCCTTACAGTCTCAATGCGCTACAACGTCCCAAGTCGTTTTCATTGGCGCCGTTGCTTTACAACACTCTTAACTACGTGCACAGTCCTATAAAGCCTGTAATATGGCCTTTTGCAGTCTAATAAAGGCCTCATACGTAAATCACGCGGTTTCACCGGTCTGCGCAGGTTTCAATTGGCCTAGTCCTTCCAGTCTCAATGCGCTACAACGTCCCAAGTCGTTTTCATTAGCGAAGTTGCCTTAGAACACTCTTAACTACGTCCTAGTCCTATAAAGGCTGTATTATGGCCTTTTGCAGTCTAATAAAGGCCTCAACGTAAATCACGTGGTTTCACCTGTCGACGTAGGTTACCATTGGCCTAGTCCTTACAGTCTCAATGCGCTACAACGTCCAAAGTCGTTTTCATTAGCGCCGTTGCCTTAAGACACTCTTAACTACGTGCACAGTCCTATAAAGGCTGTAATATGGCCCTTTGCAGTCTAATAAAGGCCTCACACGTAAATCACGTTGTTATATTTGCCTGTGCAGGTTTCCATTGGCCTAGTCCTTACAGTCTCAATGTGCTACAACGTCTTAAGTGGTTTTCATTAGCGCCGTTGCCTTAAGACACTCTTAACTACGTGCACAGTCCTATAAAGGCTGTAGTATTGCCCTTTGCAGTCTAATAAAGGCCTCACACGTTAATCACGTGGTTTCACCGGTCTGCGCAGGTCACCATTGGCCTAGTCCTTCCAGTCTCAATGCGCTACAACGTCCCAAGTCGTTTTCATTAGCGCAGCTGCCTTACAACACTCTTAACTACGTGCACAGTCCTATAAAGGCTGTAATTTGGCCTTTTGCAGTCTAGTAAAGGCTTCATACGTAAATCACGTGGTTTCACCTGCCTGCGCAGGTTACCATTGGTCTAGTCCTTTCAGTCTCAATGTACTACAACGTCCCAAGTCGTTTTCATTAGCGCTGTTGCTTTACAACACTCTTAACTACGTGCACAGTCCTATAAAGCCTGCAATATCGCCTTTTGCAATCTAATAAAAGCCTCACACGTAAATCACGTGGTTCCATCTGCCTGTGCAGGTTACCATTGGACTATTCCTTCCAGTCTCAATGCACTACAACGTTCCAAGTCGTTTTCATTAGCGAAGTTGCCTTAGAACACTCTTAACTACGTACACAGTCCCATAAAGGCTGCAATATGGCCTTTTGCAGTCTAATAAAGGCCTCACGCGTAATTCACGTGGTTACACCTGTCTGCGCAGGTTGCCATTGGCCTAGTCCTTACAGTCTCAATGCGCCACAACGTCCCAAGTCGTTTTCATTGGCGCCGTTGCTTTACAACACTCCTAACTACGTGCACAGTCCTATAAAGGGTGTAATATGGCCTTTTGCAGTCTAATAAAGGCTTCACACGTAAATCACGTGGTTTCACATGCCTGCGCAGGTTACCATTGGCCTAATGCTTCCAGTCTCAATGTGCTACAACGTCTCAAGTCGCTTTTATTAGCGTCGTTGCCTTAAGACACTCTTAACTACGTGCACAGTCCTATAAAGGCTGTAATATGGCCCTTTGCAGTCTAATAAAGGCCTCACACGTAAATCACGTGGTTTCACCTGTCGACGTAGGTTACCATTGGCCTAGTCCTTACAGTCTCAATGCGCTACAACGTCCAAAGTCGTTTTCATTAGCGCCGTTGCCTTAAGACACTCTTAACTACGTGCACAGTCCTATAAAGGCTGTAATATGGCCCTTTGCAGTCTAATAAAGGCCTCACACGTAAATCACGTTGTTCCATTTGCCTGTGCAGGTTTCCATTGGCCTAGTCCTTCCAGTCTCAATGTGCTACAACGTCTTAAGTGGTTTTCATTAGCGCCGTTGCCTTAAGACACTCTTAACTACGTGCACAGTCCTATAAAGGCTGTAGTATTGCCCTTTGCAGTCTAATAAAGGCCTCACACGTTAATCACGTGGTTTCACCGGTCTGCGCAGGTCACCATTGGCCTAGTCCTTCCAGTCTCAATGCGCTACAACGTCCCAAGTCATTTTCATTAGCGCAGCTGCCTTACAACACTCTTAACTACGTGCACAGTCCTATAAAGGCTGTAATATGGCCTTTTGCAGTCTAGTAAAGGCTTCATACGTAAATCACGTGGTTTCACCTGCCTGCGCAGGTTACCATTGGTCTAGTCCTTTCAGTCTCAATGTGCTACAACGACCCAAGTCGTTCTCATTAGCGCTGTTGCCTTAGAACACTCTTAACTACGTGCACAGTCCCATAAAGGCTGCAATATGGCCTTTTGCAGTCTAATAAAGGCCTCACGCGTAATTCACGTGGTTACACCTGTCTGCGCAGGTTACCATTGGCCTAGTCCTTACAGTCTCAATGCGCCACAACGTCCCAAGTCGTTTTCATTGGCGCCGTTGCTTTACAACACTCTTAACTACGTGCACAGTCCTATAAAGGCTGTAATATGGCCTTTTGCAGTCTAGTAAAGGCTTCATACGTAAATCACGTGGTTTCACCTGCCTGCGCAGGTTACCATTGGTCTAGTCCTTTCAGTCTCAATGTGCTACAACGACCCAAGTCGTTCTCATTAGCGCTGTTGCTTTACAACACTCTTAACTACGTGCACAGTCCTATAAAGGCTGCAATATCGCCTTTTGCAATCTAATAAAGGCCTCACACGTAAATTACGTGGTTCCATCTGCCTGTGCAGGTTACCATTGTACTATTCCTTCCAGTCTCAATGCACTACAACGTTCCAAGTGGTTTTCCTTAGCGCCGTGGCCTTAGAACACTCTTAACTACTTGCACAGTCCTATAAAGGCTGTAATATGGCCTTTTGCAGTCTAATAAAGGCCTCACACGTAAATCACGTGGTTTCACCTGTCTGCGCAGGTCACCATTGGCCTAGTCCCTCCAGTCTCAATGCGCTACAACGTCCCAAGTCGTTTTCATTGGCGAAGTTGCCTTAGAACACTCTTAACTACGTGCACAGTCCTATAAAGGCTCTAATATGGCCTTTTGCAGTCTAATAAAGGCCTCACACGTAAATCACGTGGTTTCACCTGCCTGCGCAGGTTACCATTAGTCTAGTCCTTTCAGTCCCAATGTGCTACAACGTTCCAAGTGGTTTTCCTTAGCGCCGTGGCCTTAGAACACTCTTAACTACCTGCACAGTCCTATAAAGGTTGTAATATGGCCTTTTGCAGTCTAATAAAGGCCTCACACGTAAATCACGTGGTTTCACCTGTCTGCGCAGGTCACCATTGACCTAGTCCTTCCAGTCTCAAGGTGCTACAACGTCTCAAGTCGTTTTCATTAGCGCCGTTGCCTTAAGACACTCTTAACTACGTGCACAGTCCTATAAAGGCTGTAATATGGCCTTTTGCAGTCTAATAAAGTCCTCACATGTAAATCACGTGGTTCCATCTGCTTGCGCAGGTTACCATTGGACTATTCCTTCCAGTCTCAATGCACTACAACGTTCCAAGTGGTTTTCCTTAGCGCCGTAGCCTTAGAACACTCTTAACTACCTGCACAGTCCTATAAAGGCTGTAATATGGCCTTTTGCAGTCTAATAAAGGCCTCACACGTAAATCACGTGGTTTCACCTGTCGGCGTAGGTTACCATTGGCCTAGTCCTTACAGTCTCAATGCGCTACAACGTCCAAAGTCGTTTTCATTAGCGCAGCTGCCTTACAACACTCTTAACTACGTGCACAGTCTTATAAAGGCTGTAATTTGGCCTTTTGCAGTCTAGTAAAGGCTTCATACGTAAATCACGTGGTTTCACCTGCCTGCGCAGGTTACCATTGGTCTAGTCCTTTCAGTCTCAATGTACTACAACGTCCCAAGTCGTTTTTATTAGCGCTGTTGCTTTACAACACTCTTAACTACGTGCACAGTCCTATAAAGCCTGCAATATCGCCTTTTGCAATCTAATAAAAGCCTCACACGTAAATCACGTGGTTCCATCTGCCTGCGCAGGTTACCATTGGACTATTCCTTCCAGTCTCAATGCACTACAACGTCCCAAGTCGTTTTCATTGGTGAAGTTGCCTTAGAACACTCTTAACTACGTGCACAGTCCTATAAAGGCTGTAATATGGCCTTTTGCAGTCTAATAAAGGCCTCACACGTAAATCACGTGGTTTCACCTGTCTGCGCAGGTTACCATTGGCCTAGTCCTTACAGTCTCAATGCGCTACAACGTCCCAAGTCGTTTTCATTGGCGCCGTTGCTTTACAACACTCTTAACTACGTGCACAGTCCTATAAAGGCTGTAATATGGCCTTTTGCAGTCTAATAAAGGCCTCATACGTAAATCACGAGGTTTCACCGGTCTGCGCAGGTTTCAATTGGCCTAGTCCTTCCAGTCTCAATGAGCTACAACGTCCCAAATCGCTTTCATTAGCGAAGTTGCCTTAGAACACTCTTAACTACGTCCTAGTCCTATAAAGGCTGTATTATGGCCTTTTGCAGTCTAATAAAGGCCTCACACGTAAATCACGTTGTTCCATTTGCCTGTGCAGGTTTCCATTGGCCTAGTCCTTCCAGTCTCAATGTGCTACAACGTCTCAAGTCGTTTTCATTAGCGCCGTTGCCTTAAGACACTCTTAACTACGTGCACAGTCCTATAAAGGCTGTAATTTGGCCTTTTGCAGTCTAGTAAAGGCTTCATACGTAAATCACGTGGTTTCACCTGCCTGCGCAGGTTACCATTAGTCTAGTCCTTTCAGTCCCAATGTGCTACAACGTTCCAAGTGGTTTTCCTTAGCGCCGTGGCCTTAGAACACTCTTAACTACCTGCACAGTCCTATAAAGGCTGTAATATGGCCTTTTGCAGTCTAATAAAGGCCTCACACGTAAATCACGTGGTTTCACCTGTCTGCGCAGGTCACCATTGACCTAGTCCTTCCAGTCTCAAGGTGCTACAACGTCTCAAGTGGTTTTCATTAGCGCCGTTGCCTTAAGACACTCTTAACTACGTGCACAGTCCTATAAAGGCTGTAATATGGCCTTTTGCAGACTAATAAAGTCCTCACACGTAAATCACGTGGTTCCATCTGCTTGCGCAGGTTACCATTGGACTATTCCTTCCAGTCTCAATGCACTACAACGTTCCAAGTGGTTTTCCTTAGCGCCGTAGCCTTAGAACACTCTTAACTACCTGCACAGTCCTATAAACGCTGTAATATGGCCTTTTGCAGTCTAATAAAGGCCTCACACGTAAATCACGTGGTTTCACCTGTCGGCGTAGGTTACCATTGGCCTAGTCCTTACAGTCTCAATGCGCTACAACGTCCAAAGTCGTTTTCATTAGCGCCGTTGCCTTAAGACACTCTTAACTACGTGCACAGTCCTATAAAGGCTGTAATATGGCCCTTTGCAGTCTAATAAAGGCCTCACACGTAAATCACGTTGTTCCATTTGCCTGTGCAGGTTTCCATTGACCTAGTCCTTCCAGTCTCAAGGTGCTACAACGTCTCAAGTCGTTTTCATTAGCGCCGTTGCCTTAAGACACTCTTAACTACGTGCACAGTCCTATAAAGGCTGTAATATGGCCTTTTGCAGTCTAATAAAGTCCTCACACGTAAATCACGTGGTTCCATCTGCTTGCTCAGGTTACCATTGGACTATTCCTTCCAGTCTCAATGCACTACAACGTTCCAAGTGGTTTTCCTTAGCGCCGTAGCCTTAGAACACTCTTAACTACCTGCACAGTCCTATAAACGCTGTAATATGGCCTTTTGCAGTCTAATAAAGGCCTCACACGTAAATCACGTGGTTTCACCTGTCGGCGTAGGTTACCATTGGCCTAGTCCTTACAGTCTCAATGCGCTACAACGTCCAAAGTCGTTTTCATTAGCGCCGTTGCCTTAAGACACTCTTAACTACGTGCACAATCCTATGAAGGCTGTAATATGGCCCTTTGCAGTCTAATAAAGGCCTCACACGTAAATCACGTTGTTCCATTTGCCTGTGCAGGTTTCCATTGGCCTAGTCCTTCCAGTCTCAATGTGCTACAACGTCTTAAGTGGTTTTCATTAGGGCCGTTGCCTTAAGACACTCTTAACTACGTGCACAGTCCTATAAAGGCTGTAGTATTGCCCTTTGCAGTCTAATAAAGGCCTCACACGTTAATCACGTGGTTTCACCGGTCTGCGCAGGTCACCATTGGCCTAGTCCTTCCAGTCTCAATGCGCTACAACGTCCCAAGTCGTTTTCATTAGCGCAGCTGCCTTACAACACTCTTAACTACGTGCACAGTCCTATAAAGGCTGTAATTTGGCCTTTTGCAGTCTAGTAAAGGCTTCATACGTAAATCACGTGGTTTCACCTGCCTGCGCAGGTTACCATTGGTCTAGTCCTTTCAGTCTCAATGTACTACAACATCCCAAGTCGTTTTCATTAGCGCTGTTGCTTTACAACACTTTTAACTACGTGCACAGTCCTATAAAGGCTGTAATATGGCCTTTTGCAGTCTAATAAAGGTCTCACACGTAAATCACGTGGTTTCACCTGTCTGCGCAGGTCACCATTGACCTAGTCCTTCCAGTCTCAATGTGCTACAACGTCTCAATTCGTTTTCATTAGCGCCGTTGCCTTAAGACACTCTTAACTACGTGCACAGTCCTATAAAGGCTGTAGTATTGCCCTTTGCAGTCAAATAAAGGCCTCACACGTTAATCACGTGGTTTCACCGGTCTGCGCAGTTTTCCATTGGCCTAGTCCTTCCAGTCTCAATGCGCTACAACGTCCCAAGTCGTTTTCATTGGCGAAGTTGCCTTAGAACACTCTTAACTACGTGCACAGTCCTATAAAGGCTGTAATATGGCCTTTTGCAGTCTAATAAAGGCCTCACTCGTAAATCACGTGGTTTAACCTGTCTGCACAGGTTCCCATTGGTCTAGTCCTTACAGTCTCAATGCGCTACAACGTCCCAAGTCGTTTTCATTAGCGCCGTTGCCTTACAAAACTCTTAACTACGTGCACAGTCCTATAAAGGCCGTAATATGGCCTTTTGCAGTCTAATAAAGTCCTCACACGTAAATCACGTGGTTCCATCTGCCTGCGCAGGTTACCATTGGACTATTCCTTCCAGTCTCAATGCACTACAACGTTCCAAGTGGTTTTCCTTAGCGCCGTGGCCTTAGAACACTCTTAAGTACCTGCACAGTCCTATAAAGGCTGTAATATGGCCTTTTGCAGTCTAATAAAGTCCTCACACGTAAATCACGTGGTTTCACCTGTCAGCGTAGGTTACCATTGGCCTAGTCCTTACAGTCTCAATGCGCTACAACGTCCCAAGTCGTTTTCATTAGCGCTGTTGCCTTACAACACTCTTAACTACGTGCACAGTCCTATAAAGGCTGTAATTTGGTCTTTTGCAGTCTAATAAAGGCCTCACACGTAAATCACGTGGTTCCATCTGCTTGTGCAGGTTACCATTGGACTAGTCGTTCCAGTCTCAATGCGCTACAACGTCCCAAGTCGTTTTCATTAGCGCTGTTGCCTTACAACACTCTTAACTACGTGCACAGTCCTATAAAGGCTGTTATTTGGCCTTTTGCAGTCTAATAGAGGCCTCACACGTAAATCACATGGTTCCATCTGCCTGTGCAGGTTACCATTGGACTAGTCGTTCCAGTCTCAATGCGCTACAACGTTTCAAGTGGTTTTCCTTAGCGCAATGGCCTTAAGACACTCTTAACTACGTGCACAGTCCTATAAAGGCTGTAGTATTGCCCTTTGCAGTCTAATAAAGGCCTCACACGTTAATCACGTGGTTTCACCGGTCTGCGCGGGTCACCATTGGCCTAGTCCTTCCAGTCTCAATGCGCTACAACGTCCCAAGTCGTTTTCATTAGCGCCGTTGCCTTACAACACTCTTAACTACGTGCACAGTCCTATAAAGGCTGTAATTTGGCCTTTTGCAGTCTAGTAAAGGCTTCATACGTAAATCACGTGGTTTCACCTGCGTGCGCAGGTTACCATTGGTCTAGTCCTTTTAGTCTCAATGTGCTACAACGTCCCAAGTCGTTTTCATTAGCGCCGTTGCTTTACAACACTGTTAACTACGTGCACAGTCCTAAAAAGGCTACAATATCGCCTTTTGAAATCTAATAAAGGCCTCACACGTAAATCACGTGGTTCCATCTGCCTGCGCTGGTTACCATTGGACTATTCCTTCCAGTTTCAAAGCACTACAACGTTCCAAGCGGTTTTCCTTAGCGCCGTGGCCTTAAGACACTCTTAACTACCTGCACAGTCCTATAAAGGCTGTAATATGGCCTTTTGCAGTCTAATAAAGGCCTCACACGTAAATCGCGTGGTTTCATCTGTCTGCGCAGGTTACCATTGGTCTAGTCCTTTCAGTCTCAATGTGCTACAACGTCCCAAGTCGTTTTCATTAGCGCCGTTGCTTTACAACACTCTTAACTACATGTACAGTCCTATAAATGCTGTAATATGGCCTTTTGCAGACAAATAAAGTCCTCACACGTAAATCACGTGGTTCCATCTGCCTGCGCAGGTTACCATTGGACTATTCCTTCCAGTCTCAATGCACTACAACGTTTCAAGTGGTTTTCCTTAGCGCCGTGGCCTTAGAACACTCTTAACTACGTTCACAGTCCTATAAAGGCTGTAATTTGGCCTTTTGCAGTCTAATAAAGGCCTTACACGTTAATGACGTGGTTTCACCGGTCTGCGCAGGTTACCATTGGACTATTCCTTCCAGTCTAAATGTGCTACAACGTCTCAAGTCGTTTTCATTATCGCTGTTGCCTTACAACACTCTTAAATACTTGCACAGTCCTATAAAGGCTGTTATTTGGCCTTTTGCAGTCTAATAGAGGCCTCACACGTAAATCACATGGTTCCATCTGCCTGTGCAGGTTACCATTGGACTAGTTGTTCCAGTCTCAATGCGCTACAACGTTTCAAGTGGTTTTCCTTAGCGCAATGGCCTTAAGACACTCTTAACTACGTGCACAGTCCTATAAAGGCTGTAATATGGCCCTTTGCTGTCTAATAAAGGCCTCACACGTTAATCACGTGGTTTCACCGGTCTGCGCAGGTCACCATTGGACTAGTCGTTCCAGTCTCAATGTGCTACAACGTCCCAAGTCGTTTTCATTAGCGCCGTTGCTTTACAACACTCTTAACTACATGCACAGTCCTATAAATGCTGTAATATGGCCTTTTGCAGACAAATAAAGTCCTCACACGTAAATCACGTGGTTCCATCTGCCTGCGCAGGTTAACATTGGACTATTCCTTCCAGTCTCAATGCACTACAACGTTTCAAGTGGTTTTCCTTAGCGCCGTGGCCTTAGAACACTCTTAACTACGTTCACAGTCCTATAAAGGCTGTAATTTGGCCTTTTGCAGTCTAATAAAGGCCTCACACGTTAATGACGTGGTTTCACCGGTCTGCGCAGGTTACCATTGGACTATTCCTTCCAGTCTAAATGTGCTACAACGTCTCAAGTCGTTTTCATTATCGCTGTTGCCTTACAACACTCTTAAATACTTGCACAGTCCTATAAAGGCTGTTATTTGGCCTTTTGCAGTCTAATAGAGGCCTCACACGTAAATCACATGGTTCCATCTGCCTGTGCAGGTTACCATTGGACTAGTCGTTCCAGTCCCAATGCGCTACAACGTTTCAAGTGGTTTTCCTTAGCGCAATGGCCTTAAGACACTCTTAACTACGTGCACAGTCCTATAAAGGCTGTAGTATTGCCCTTTGCAGTCTAATAAAGGCCTCACACGTTAATCACGTGGTTTCACCGGTCTGCGCGGGTCACCATTGGCCTAGTCCTTCCAGTCTCAATGCGCTACAACGTCCCAAGTCGTTTTCATTAGCGCCGTTGCCTTA
The DNA here is from genome assembly GCF_029227915.1 of Hydractinia symbiolongicarpus. Lineage (NCBI taxonomy): Eukaryota > Metazoa > Cnidaria > Hydrozoa > Anthoathecata > Hydractiniidae > Hydractinia > Hydractinia symbiolongicarpus. Next base: position 16,702,031 of record NC_079882.1, on the reverse strand, counting down.
CAACACTCTTAACTACGTGCACAGTCCAATAAAGGCTGTAATTTGGCCTTTTGCAGTCTAGTAAAGGCTTCATACGTAAATCACGTGGTTTCACCTGCGTGCGCAGGTTACCATTGGTCTAGTCCTTTTAGTCTCAATGTGCTAAAACGTCCCAAGTCGTTTTCATTAGCGCCGTTGCTTTACAACACTGTTAACTACGTGCACAGTCCTAAAAAGGCTGCAATATCGCCTTTTGAAATCTAATAAAGGCCTCACACGTAAATCACGTGGTTCCATCTGCCTGCGCTGGTTACCATTGGACTATTCCTTCCAGTCTCAAAGCACTACAACGTTCCAAGCGGTTTTCCTTAGCGCCGTGGCCTTAAGACACTCTTAACTACCTGCACAGTCCTATAAAGGCTGTAATATGGCCTTTTGCAGTCTAATAAAGGCCTCACACGTAAATCGCGTGGTTTCACCTGTCTGCGCAGGTTACCATTGGTCTAGTCCTTTCAGTCTCAATGTGCTACAACGTCCCAAGTCGTTTTCATTAGCGCCTTTGCTTTACAACACTCTTAACTACATGCACAGTCCTATAAATGCTGTAATATGGCCTTTTGCAGACAAATAAAGTCCTCACACGTAAATCACGTGGTTCCATCTGCCTGCGCAGGTTACCATTGGACTATTCCTTCCAGTCTCAATGCACTACAACGTTTCAAGTGGTTTTCCTTAGCGCCGTGGCCTTAGAACACTCTTAACTACGTTCACAGTCCTATAAAGGCTGTAATTTGGCCTTTTGCAGTCTAATAAAGGCCTCACACGTTAATGACGTGGTTTCACCGGTCTGCGCAGGTTACCATTGGACTATTCCTTCCAGTCTAAATGTGCTACAACGTCTTAAGTCGTTTTCATTAGCGCCGTTGCCTTAAGACACTCTTAACTACGTGCACAGTCCTATAAAGGCTGTAATATGGCCCTTTGCAGTCTAATAAAGGCCTCACACGTAAATCACGTTGTTCCATTTGCCTGTGCAGGTTTCCATTGGCCTAGTCCTTCCAGTCTCAATGTGCTACAACGTCTTAAGTGGTTTTCATTAGGGCCGTTGCCTTAAGACACTCTTAACTACGTGCACAGTCCTATAAAGGCTGTAGTATTGCACTTTGCAGTCTAATAAAGGCCTCACACGTTAATCACGTGGTTTCACCGGTCTGCGCAGGTCACCATTGACCTAGTCCTTCCAGTCTCAATGCGCTACAACGTCCCAAGTCGTTTTCATTAGCACCGTTGCCTTACAACACTCTTAACTACGTGCACAGTCCTATAAAGGCTGTAATTTGGCCTTTTGCAGTCTAGTAAAGGCTTCATACGTAAATCACGTGGTTTCACCTGCGTGCGCAGGTTACCATTGGTCTAGTCCTTTCAGTCTCAATGTGCTACAACGTCCCAAGTCGTTTTCATTAGCGCCGTTGCTTTACAACACTCTTAACTACGTGCACAGTCCTATAAAGGTTGCAATATCGCCTTTTGAAATCTAATAAAGGCCTCACACGTAAATCACGTTGTTCCATCTGCCTGCGCAGGATACCATTGGACTATTCCTTCCAGTCTCAATGCACTACAACGTTTCAAGTGGTTTTCCTTAGCGCCGTGGCCTTAGAACACTCTTAACTACGTGCACAGTCCTATAAAGTCTGTAATATGGCCTTTTGCAGTCTAATAAAGGCCTCACACGTTAATCACGTGGTTTCACAGGTCTGCGCAGGTCACCATTGACCTAGTCCTTCCAGTCTCAATGCGCTGCAACGTCCCAAGTCGTTTTCATTAGCGCCGTTGCCTTACAACACTCTTAACTACGTTCACAGTCCTATAAAGGCTGTAATTTGGCCTTTTGCAGTGTAATAAAGGCCTCACACGTTAATGACGTGGTTTCACCGGTCTGCGCAGGTTACCATTGGACTACTCCTTCCAGTCTAAATGAGCTACAACGTCTCAAGTCGTTTTTATTATCACTGTTGCCTTACAACACTCTTAAATACTTGCACAGTCCTATAAAGGCTGTAATATGGCCTTTTGCAGTCTAATAAAGGCCTCACACGTAAATCAGGTGGTTTCACCGGTCTGCGCAGGTTTCCATTCGCCTAGTCTTTCCAGTCTCAATGCCCTACAACGTCCCAAGTCGTTTTCATTAGCGAAGTTGCCTTAGAACACTCTTAACTACGTCCTAGTCCTATAAAGGCTGTATTATGGCCTTTTGCAGTCTAATAAAGGCCTCACACGTAAATCACGTTGTTCCATTTGCCTGTGCAGGTTTCCATTGGCCTAGTCCTTCCAATCTCAATGTGCTACAACGTCTCAAGTCGTTTTCATTAGCGCCGTTGCCTTAAGACACTCTTAACTACGTGCACAGTCCTATAAAGTCTGTAATATGGCCTTTTGCAGTCTAATAAAGGCCTCACACGTTAATCACGTGGTTTCACAGGTCTGCGCAGGTCACCATTTACCTAGTGCTTCCAGTCTCAATGCGCTGCAACGTCCCAAGTCGTTTTCATTAGCGCCGTTGCCTTACAACACTCTTAAATACTTGCACAGTCCTATAAAGGCTGTAATATGGCCTTTTGCAGTCTAATAAAGGCCTCACACGTAAATCACGTGGTTTCACCGGTCTGCGCAGGTTTCCATTGGCCTAGTCTTTCCAGTCTCAATGCCCTACAACGTCCCAAGTCGTTTTCATTAGCGAAGTTGCCTTAGAACACTCTTAACTTCGTCCTAGTCCTATAAAGGCTGTATTATGGCCTTTTGCAGTCTAATAAAGGCCTCACACGTAAATCACGTTGTTCCATTTGCCTGTGCAGGTTTCCATTGGCCTAGTCCTTCCAATCTCAATGTGCTACAACGTCTCAAGCCGTTTTCATTAGCGCCGTTGCCTTAAGACACTCTTAACTACGTGCACCGTCCTGTAAAGGCTGCAATTTGGCCATTTTGCAGTCTAGTAAAGGCTTCATACGTAAATCACGTGGTTTCACCTGCCTGCGCAGGTTACCATTGGTCTGGTCCTTCCAGTCTCCATGTGCTACAACGTCCCAAGTCGTTTTCATTAGCGCCGTTGCCTTAAGACACTCTTAACTACGTGCACAGTCCTGTGGAGGCTGTAATATGGCCCTTTGCAGTCTAATAAAGGCCTCACACGTAATCACGTTGTTCCATTTGCCTGTGCAGGTTTCCATTGGCCTAGTCCTTCCAGTCTCAATGTGCTACAACGTCTCAAGTCGTTTTCATTAGCGCCGTTGCCTTAACCCTATTCGGTCCGGGGGGGGGCGGATTCCGCCCCCCCTGACGGTTTTTTTTTAATAATTCCTGATTGCTTTGTTATATGGCTATGATACTTACTGAGTTTTAACATTTATCTATTAGACACCTGCATGTAAATTTTTTAGGTCCCATACCTTTCAGAGGCTTTGATATTGGCCATTACTCGAAACTACCCCTAAAAATCTCTATGAAATCCTTATAATGGAGAAAATATAATAACTCCTGTTAGGATTATCCTTAGAACTTGAAACTTGCAACACAACTTTGTTTTATTAAGAAGAATCATTTTGAATAATTTGAACACGTGACTAATCCGATTTCCCGATTTTGTCGGATTTTACCCGAAAATCGAAAAAAAACGGATTTTCGGGCAATTTTTGGCAATTTTTTATCCGATCCATGTAAAAACCGGAAGATATGTTAAATAACTTTTATTTAGCTTTCAGAAACTTCAAACAGAATGTAAAAATTCGCTCTAGAACAAAAGTAATTATATTTTAAGCAGATAGTGGCATTTTTAAAAATTTTTAAGCTTTTGATGACGTCACAGAAAATGTGCTGACGCAAGCAAATTTTTTTCGGCGCCATTTTGTTCCTTTTATGACGTACTATAAGTGTGCCAAGTTTGATTCAATATGATCAACCCTATAAAAAGTTATTAAGGGGGGGCGGAATCCGCCCCCCCCCCGGTCATAGTATGTTCGAAAAACCCCGGACCGAATAGGGTTAAGACACTCTTAACTACGTGCACAGTCCTATAAAGGCTGTAGTATTGCCCTTTGCAGTCTAATAAAGGCCTCACACGTTAATCACGTGGTTTCACCGGTCTGCGCAGGTCACCATTGGCCTAGTCCTTCCAGTCTCAATGCGCTACAACGTCCCAAGTCGTTTTCATTATCGCTGTTGCCTTACAACACTCTTAAATACGTGCACAGTCCTATAAAGGCTGTAATATGGCCTTTTGCAGTCTAATAAAGGCCTCACACGTAAATCACGTGGTTTCACCGGTCTGCGCAGGTCACCATTGGTCTAGTCCTTTTAGTCTCAATGTGCTACAACGTCCCAAGTCGTTTTCATTAGCGCCGTTGCTTTACAACACTGTTAACTACGTGCACAGTCCTAAAAAGGCTGCAATATCGCCTTTTGAAATCTAATAAAGGCCTCACACGTAAATCACGTGGTTTCATCTGCCTGCGCTGGTTACCATTGGACTATTCCTTCCAGTCTCAAAGCACTACAACGTTCCAAGCGGTTTTCCTTAGCGCCGTGGCCTTAAGACACTCTTAACTACCTGCACAGTCCTATAAAGGCTGTAATATGGCCTTTTGCAGTCTAATAAAGGCCTCACACGTAAATCGCGTGGTTTCACCTGTCTGCGCAGGTTACCATTGGTCTAGTCCTTTCAGTCTCAATGTGCTACAACGTCCCAAGTCGTTTTCATTAGCGCCGTTGCTTTACAACACTCTTAACTACATGCACAGTCCTATAAATGCTGTAAAATGGCCTTTTGCAGACAAATAAAGTCCTCACACGTAAATCACGTGGTTCCATCTGCCTGCGCAGGTTACCATTGGACTATTCCTTCCAGTCTCAATGCACTACAACGTTTCTAGTGGTTTTCCTTAGCGCCGTGGCCTCAGAACACTCTTAACTACGTTCACAGTCCTATAAAGGCTGTAATTTGGCCTTTTGCAGTCTAATAAAGGCCTCACACGTTAATGACGTGGTTTCACCGGTCTGCGCAGGTTACCATTGGACTATTCCTTCCAGTCTAAATGTGCTACAACGTCTCAAGTCGTTTTCATTATCGCTGTTGCCTTACAACACTCTTAAATACTTGCACAGTCCTATAAAGGCTGTTATTTGGCCTTTTGCAGTCTAATAGAGGCCTCACACGTAAATCACATGGTTCCATCTGCCTGTGCAGGTTACCATTGGACTAGTCGTTCCAGTCTCAATGCGCTACAACGTTTCAAGTGGTTTTCCTTAGCGCCGTGGCCTTAAGACACTCTTAACTACGTGCACAGTCCTATAAAGGCTGTAGTATTGCCCTTTGCAGTCTAATAAAGGCCTCACACGTTAATCACGTGGTTTCACCGGTCTGCGCAGGTCACCATTGACCTAGTCCTACCAGTCTCAATGCGCTACAACTTCCCAAGTCGTTTTCATTAGCACCGTTGCCTTACAACACTCTTAACTACGTGCACAGTCCTATAAAGGCTGTAATTTGGCCTTTTGCAGTCTAGTAAAGGCTTCATACGTAAATCACGTGGTTTCACCTGCGTGCGCAGGTTACCATTGGTCTAGTCCTTTCAGTCTCAATGTGCTACAACGTCCCAAGTCGTTTTCATTAGCGCCGTTGCTTTACAACACTCTTAACTACGTGCACAGTCCTATAAAGGTTGCAATATCGCCTTTTGAAATCTAATAAAGGCCTCACACGTAAATCACGTTGTTCCATCTGCCTGCGCAGGATACCATTGGACTATTCCTTGCAGTCTCAATGCACTACAACGTTTCAAGTGGTTTTCCTTAGCGCCGTGGCCTTAGAACACTCTTAACTACGTTCACAGTCCTATAAAGGCTGTAATTTGGCCTTTTGCAGTCTAATAAAGGCCTCACACGTTAATGACGTGGTTTCACCGGTCTGCGCAGGTTACCATTGGACTATTCCTTCCAGTCTAAATGTGCTACAACGTCTCAAGTCGTTTTCATTATCGCTGTTGCCTTACAACACTCTTAAATACTTGCACAGTCCTATAAAGGCTGTAATATGGCCTTTTGCAGTCTAATAAAGGCCTCACACGTAAATCAAGTGGTTTCACCGGTCTGCGCAGGTTACCATTGGCCTAGTCCTTCCAGTCTCAATGCGCTACAACGTCCCAAGTCGTTTTCATTAGCGAAAGTGCCTTAGAACACTCTTAACTACGTCCTAGTACTATAAAGGCTGTATTATGGCCTTTTGCAGTCTAATAAAGGCCTCACACGTAAATCACGTTGTTCCATTTGCCTGTGCAGGTTTCCAATGGCCTAGTCCTTCCAGTCTCAATGTGCTACAACGTCTCAAGTCGTTTTCATTAGCGCCGTTGCCTTACAACACTCTTAACTACGTGCACAGTCCTATAAAGGCTGCAATATCACCTTTTGCAATCTAATAAAGGCCTCACACGTAAATCACGTGGTTCCATCTGCCTGCGCAGGTTACCATTGGTCTAGTCCTTCCAGTCTCAAAGTGCTACAACGTCTCAAGTCGCTTTCAATAGCGCCGTTGCCTTAAGACACTCTTAACTACGTGCACAGTCCTATAAAGTCTGTAATATGGCCTTTTGCAGTCTAATAAAGGCCTCACACGTAAATCACGTGGTTTCACCGGTCTGCGCAGGTTTCCATTGGCCTAGTCTTTCCAGTCTCAATGCCCTACAACGTCCCAAGTCGTTTCATTAGCGAAGTTGCCTTAGAACACTCTTAACTACGTCCTAGTCCTATAAAGGCTGTATTATGGCCTTTTGCAGTCTAATAAAGGCCTCACACGTAAATCACGTTGTTCCATTTGCCTGTGCAGGTTTCCATTGGCCAAGTCCTTCCAATCTCAATGTGCTACAACGTCTCAAGTCGTTTTCATTAGCGCCGTTGCCTTAAGACACTCTTAACTACGTGCACCGTCCTATAAAGGCTGTAATTTGGCCTTTTGCAATCTAATAAAGGCCTCACACGTAAATCACGTGGTTCCATCTGCCTGCGCAGGTTACCATTGGTCTAGTCCTTCCAGTCTCAATGTGCTACAACGTCTCAAGTCGCTTTCATTAGCGACGTTGCCTTAAGACACTCTTAACTACGTGCACAGTCCTATAAAGTCTGTAATATGGCCTTTTGCAGTCTAATAAAGGCCTCACACGTTAATCACGTGGTTTCACAGGTCTGCGCAGGTCACCATTGACCTAGTCCTTCCAGTCTCAATGCGCTGCAACGTCCCAAGTCGTTTTCATTAGCGCCGTTGCCTTACAACACTCTTAAATACTTGCACAGTCCTATAAAGGCTGTAATATGGCCTTTTGCAGTCTAATAAAGGCCTCACACGTAAATCACGTGATTTCACCGGTCTGCGCAGGTTTCCATTGGCCTAGTCTTTCCAGTCTCAATGCCCTACAACGTCCCAAGTCGTTTTCATTAGCGAAGTTGCCTTAGAACACTCTTAACTACGTCCTAGTCCTATAAAGGCTGTATTATGGCCTTTTGCAGTCTAATAAAGGCCTCACTTGTAAATCACGTTGTTCCATTTGCCTGTGCAGGTTTCCATTGGCCTAGTCCTTCCAATCTCAATGTGCTACAACGTCTCAAGTCGTTTTCATTAGCGCCGTTGCCTTAAGACACTCTTAACTACGTGCACAGTCCTATAAAGGTTGTAATATGGCCCTTTGCAGTCTAATAAAGGCCTCACACGTAAATCACGTTGTTCCATTTCCCTGTGCAGGTTTCCATTGGCCTAGTCCTTCCAGTCTCAATGTGCTACAACGTCTCAAGTCGTTTTCATTAGCACCGTTGCCTTAAGACACTCTTAACTACGTGCACAGTCCTATAAAGTCTGTAATATGGCCTTTTGCAGTCTAATAAAGGCCTCACACGTTAATCACGTGGTTTCACAGGTCTGCGCAGGTCACCATTGACCTAGTCCTTCCAGTCTCAATGCGCTGCAACGTCCCAAGTCGTTTTCATTAGCGCCGTTGCCTTACAACACTCTTAAATACTTGCACAGTCCTATAAAGGCTGTAATATGGCCTTTTGCAGTCTAATAAAGGCCTCACACGTAAATCACGTGATTTCACCGGTCTGCGCAGGTTTCCATTGGCCTAGTCTTTCCAGTCTCAATGCCCTACAACGTCCCAAGTCGTTTTCATTAGCGAAGTTGCCTTAGAACACTCTTAACTACGTCCTAGTCCTATAAAGGCTGTATTATGGCCTTTTGCAGTCTAATAAAGGCCTCACACGTAAATCACGTTGTTCCATTTGCCTGTGCAGGTTTCCATTGGCCTAGTCCTTCCAATCTCAATGTGCTACAACGTCTCAAGTCGTTTTCATTAGCGCCGTTGCCTTAAGACACTCTTAACTACGTGCACCGTCCTGTAAAGGCTGTAATTTGGCCTTTTGCAGTCTAGTAAAGGCTTCATACGTAAATCACGTGGTTTCACCTGCCTGCGCAGGTTACCATTGGTCTGGTCCTTCCAGTCTCCATGTGCTACAACGTCCCAAGTTGTTTTCATTAGCGCCATTGCCTTAAGACACTCTTAACTACGTGCACAGTCCTATAGAGGCTGTAATATGGCCCTTTGCAGTCTAATAAAGGCCTCACACGTAATCACGTTGTTCCATTTGCCTGTGCAGGTTTCCATTGGCCTAGTCCTTCCAGTCTCAATGTGCTACAACGTCTCAAGTCGTTTTCATTAGCGCCGTTGCCTTAAGACACTCTTAACTACGTGCACAGTCCTATAAAGGCTGTAGTATTGCCCTTTGCAGTCTAATAAAGGCCTCACACGTTAATCACGTGGTTTCACCGGTCTGCGCAGGTCACCATTGGCCTAGTCCTTCCAGTCTCAATGCGCTACAACGTCCCAAGTCGTTTTCATTATCGCTGTTGCCTTACAACACTCTTAAATACGTGCACAGTCCTATAAAGGCTGTAATATGGCCTTTTGCAGTCTAATAAAGGCCTCACACGTAAATCACGTGGTTTCACCGGTCTGCGCAGGTCACCATTGGCCTAGTCATTCCAGTCTCAATGCGCTACAACGTCCCAAGTCGTTTTCATTAACGCCGTTGCCTTACAACACTCTTAACTACGTGCACAGTCCTATAAAGGCTGTAATTTGGCCCTTTGCAGTCTAGTAAGGGCTTCATACGTAAATCACGTGGTTTCACCTGCCTGCGCACGTTACCATTGGTCTAGTCCTTCCAGTCTCCATGTGCTACAACGTCCCAAGTCGTTTTCATTAGCGCCGTTGCCTTAAGACACTCTTAACTACGTGCACAGTCCTATAAAGGTTGTAATATGGCCCTTTGCAGTCTAATAAAGGCCTCACACGTAAATCACGTTGTTCCATTTCCCTGTGCAGGTTTCCATTGGCCTAGTCCTTCCAGTCTCAATGTGCTACAACGTCTCAAGTCGTTTTCATTAGCACCGTTGCCTTAAGACACTCTTAACTACGTGCACAGTCCTATAAAGGCTGTAGTATTGCCCTTTGCAGTCTAATAAAGGCCTCACACGTTAATCACGTGGTTTCACCGGTCTGCGCAGGTCACCATTGGCCTAGTCCTTCCAGTCTCAATGCGCTACAACGTCCCAAGTCGTTTTCATTAGCGCCGTTGCTTTACAACACTCTTAACTACGTGCACAGTCCTATAAAGGCTGCAATATCGCCTTTTGAAATCTAATAAAGGCCTCACACGTAAATCACGTGGTTCCATCTGCCTGCGCTGGTTACCATTGGACTATTCCTTCCAGTCTCAAAGCACTACAACGTTCCAAGCGGTTTTCCTTAGCGCCGTGGCCTTAAGACACTCTTAACTACCTGCACAGTCCTATAAAGGCTGTAATATGGCCTTTTGCAGTCTAATAAAGGCCTCACACGTAAATCGCGTGGTTTCACCTGTCTGCGCAGGTTACCATTGGTCTAGTCCTTTCAGTCTCAATGTGCTACAACGTCCCAAGTCGTTTTCATTAGCGCCGTTGCTTTACAACACTCTTAACTACATGCACAGTCCTATAAAGGCTGTAATATGGCCTTTTGCAGACAAATAAAGTCCTCACACGTAAATCACGTGGTTCCATCTGCCTGCGCAGGTTACCATTGGACTATTCCTTCCAGTCTCAATGCACTACAACGTTTCAAGTGGTTTTCCTTAGCGCCGTGGCCTTAGAACACTCTTAACTACGTTCACAGTCCTATAAAGGCTGTAATTTGGCCTTTTGCAGTCTAATAAAGGCCTCACACGTTAATGACGTGGTTTCACCGGTCTGCGCAGGTTACCATTAGACTATTCCTTCCAGTCTAAATGTGCTACAACGTCTCAAGTCGTTTTCATTATCGCTGTTGCCTTACAACACTCTTAAATACTTGCACAGTCCTATAAAGGCTGTTATTTGGCCTTTTGCAGTCTAATAGAGGCCTCACACGTAAATCACATGGTTCCATCTGCCTGTGCAGGTTACCATTGGACTAGTCGTTCCAGTCTCAATGCGCTACAACGTTTCAAGTGGTTTTCCTTAGCGCCGTGGCCTTAAGACACTCTTAACTACGTGCACAGTCCTATAAAGGCTGTAGTATTGCCCTTTGCAGTCTAATAAAGGCCTCACACGTTAATCACGTGGTTTCACCGGTCTGCGCAGGTCACCATTGACCTAGTCCTTCCAGTCTCAATGCGCTACAACGTCCCAAGTCGTTTTCATTAGCACCGTTGCCTTACAACACTCATAACCACGTGCAAAGTCCTATAAAGGCTGTAATTTGGCCTTTTGCAGTCTAGTAAAGGCTTCATACGTAAATCACGTGGTTTCACCTGCGTGCGCAGGTTACCATTGGTTTAGTCCTTTCAGTCTCAATGTGCTACAACGTCCCAAGTCGTTTTCATTAGCGCCGTTGCTTTACAACACTCTTAACTACGTGCACAGTCCTATAAAGGCTACAATATCGCCTTTTGAAATCTAATAACGGCCTCACACGTAAATCACGTTGTTCCATCTGCCTGCGCAGGATACCATTGGACTATTCCTTCCAGTCTCAATGCACTACAACGTTTCAAGTGGTTTTCCTTAGCGCCGTGGCCTTAGAACACTCTTAACTACGTTCACAGTCCTATAAAGGCTGTAATTTGGCCTTTTGCAGTCTAATAAAGGCCTCACACGTTAATGACGTGGTTTCACCGGTCTGCGCAGGTTACCATTGGACTATTCCTTCCAGTCTAAATGTGCTACAACGTCTCAAGTCGTTTTCATTAGCGCCGTTGCCGTACAACACTCTTAACTACGTGCACAGTCCTATAAAGGCTGCAATATCACCTTTTGCAATCTAATAAAGGCCTCACACGTAAATCGCGTGGTTTCACCTGTCTGCGCAGGTTACCATTGGTCTAGTCCTTTCAGTCTCAATGTGCTACAACGTCCCAAGTCGTTTTCATTAGCGCCGTTGCTTTACAACACTCTTAACTACATGCACAGTCCTATAAAGGCTGTAATATGGCCTTTTGCAGACAAATAAAGTCCTCACACGTAAATCACGTGGTTCCATCTGCCTGCGCAGGTTACCATTGGACTATTCCTTCCAGTCTCAATGCACTACAACGTTTCAAGTGGTTTTCCTTAGCGCCGTGGCCTTAGAACACTCTTAACTACGTTCACAGTCCTATAAAGGCTGTAATTTGGCCTTTTGCAGTCTAATAAAGGCCTCACACGTTAATGACGTGGTTTCACCGGTCTGCGCAGGTTACCATTAGACTATTCCTTCCAGTCTAAATGTGCTACAACGTCTCAAGTCGTTTTCATTATCGCTGTTGCCTTACAACACTCTTAAATACTTGCACAGTCCTATAAAGGCTGTTATTTGGCCTTTTGCAGTCTAATAGAGGCCTCACACGTAAATCACATGGTTCCATCTGCCTGTGCAGGTTACCATTGGACTAGTCGTTCCAGTCTCAATGCGCTACAACGTTTCAAGTGGTTTTCCTTAGCGCCGTGGCCTTAAGACACTCTTAACTACGTGCACAGTCCTATAAAGGCTGTAGTATTGCCCTTTGCAGTCTAATAAAGGCCTCACACGTTAATCACGTGGTTTCACCGGTCTGCGCAGGTCACCATTGACCTAGTCCTTCCAGTCTCAATGCGCTACAACGTCCCAAGTCGTTTTCATTAGCACCGTTGCCTTACAACACTCATAACCACGTGCAAAGTCCTATAAAGGCTGTAATTTGGCCTTTTGCAGTCTAGTAAAGGCTTCATACGTAAATCACGTGGTTTCACCTGCGTGCGCAGGTTACCATTGGTCTAGTCCTTTCAGTCTCAATGTGCTACAACGTCCCAAGTCGTTTTCATTAGCGCCGTTGCTTTACAACACTCTTAACTACGTGCACAGTCCTATAAAGGCTGCAATATCGCCTTTTGAAATCTAATAACGGCCTCACACGTAAATCACGTTGTTCCATCTGCCTGCGCAGGATACCATTGGACTATTCCTTCCAGTCTCAATGCACTACAACGTTTCAAGTGGTTTTCCTTAGCGCCGTGGCCTTAGAACACTCTTAACTACGTTCACAGTCCTATAAAGGCTGTAATTTGGCCTTTTGCAGTCTAATAAAGGCCTCACACGTTAATGACGTGGTTTCACCGGTCTGCGCAGGTTACCATTGGACTATTCCTTCCAGTCTAAATGTGCTACAACGTCTCAAGTCGTTTTCATTAGCGCCGTTGCCGTACAACACTCTTAACTACGTGCACAGTCCTATAAAGGCTGCAATATCACCTTTTGCAATCTAATAAAGGCCTCACACGTAAATCACGTGGTTCCATCTGCCTGCGCAGGTTACCATTGGTCTAATTCTTCCAGTCTCAATGTGCTACAACGTCTCAAGTCGCTTTCATTAGCGCCGTTGCCTTAAGACACTGTTAACTACGTGCACAGACTTAAAAAGTCTGTAATATGGCCTTTTGCAGTCTAATAAAGGCCTCACACGTTAATCACGTGGTTTCACAGGTCTGCGCAGGTCACCATTGACCTAGTCCTTCCAGTCTCAATGCGCTACAATGTCCCAAGTCGTTTTCATTAGCGCCGTTGCCTTAGAACACTCTTAACTACGTTCACAGTCCTATAAAGGCTGTAATTTGGCCTTTTGCAGTGTAATAAAGGCCTCACACGTTAATGACGTGGTTTTACCGGTCTGTGCAGGTTACCATTGGACTATTCCTTCCAGTCTAAATGAGCTACAACGTCTCAAGTCGTTTTTATTATCGCTGTTGCCTTACAACACTCTTAAATACTTGCACAGTCCTATAAAGGCTGTAATATGGCCTTTTGCAGTCTAATAAAGGCCTCACACGTAAATCACGTGGTTTCACCGGTCTGCGCAGGTTTCCATTGGCCTAGTCTTTCCAGTCTCAATGCCCTACAACGTCCCAAGTCGTTTTCATTAGCGAAGTTGCCTTAGAACACTCTTAACTACGTCCTAGTCCTATAAAGGCTGTATTATGGCCTTTTGCAGTCTAATAAAGGCCTCACACGTAAATCACGTTGTTCCATTTGCCTGTGCAGGTTTCCATTGGCCTAGTCCTTCCAATCTCAATGTGCTACAACGTCTCAAGTCGTTTTCATTAGCGCCGTTGCCTTAAGACACTCTTAACTACGTGCACCGTCCTATAAAGGCTGTCATTTGGCCTTTTGCAATCTAATAAAGGCCTCACACGTAAATCACGTGGTTCCATCTGCCTGCGCAGGTTACCATTGGTCTAGTCCTTCCAGTCTCAATGTGCTACAACGTCTCAAGTCGTTTTTATTATCGCTGTTGCCTTACAACACTCTTAAATACTTGCACAGTCCTTTTAAGGCTGTAATATGGCCTTTTGCAGTCTAATAAAGGCCTCACACGTAAATCACGTGGTTTCACCGGTCTGCGCAGGTTTCCATTGGCCTAGTCTTTCCAGTCTCAATGCCCTACAACGTCCCAAGTCGTTTTCATTAGCGAAGTTGCCTTACAACACTCTTAACTACGTCCTAGTCCTATAAAGGCTGTATTATGGCCTTTTGCAGTCTAATAAAGGCCTCACACGTAAATCACATTGTTCCATTTGCCTGTGCAGGTTTCCATTGGCCTAGTCCTTCCAATCTCAATGTGCTACAACGTCTCAAGTCGTTTTCATTAGCGCCGTTGCCTTAAGACACTCTTAACTACGTGCACCGTCCTATGAAGGCTGTAATTTGGCCTTTTGCAGTCTAGTAAAGGCTTCATACGTAAATCACGTGGTTTCACCTGCCTGCGCAGGTTACCATTGGTCTGGTCCTTCCAGTCTCCATGTGCTACTACGTCCCAAGTCGTTTTCATTAGCGCCGTTGCCTTAAGACACTCTTAACTACGTGCACAGTGCTATAGAGGCTGTAATATGGCCCTTTGCAGTCTAATAAAGGCCTCACACGTAATCACGTTGTTCCATTTGCCTGTGCAGGTTTCCATTGGCCTAGTCCTTCCAGTCTCAATGTGCTACAACGTCTCAAGTCGTTTTCATTAGCGCCGTTGCCTTAAGACACTCTTAACTACGTGCACAGTCCTATAAAGGCTGTAGTATTGCCCTTTGCAGTCTAATAAAGGCCTTACACGTTAATCACGTTGTTTCACCGGTCTGCGCAGGTCACCATTGGCCTAGTCCTTCCAGTCTCAATGCGCTACAACGTCCCAAGTCGTTTTCATTATCGCTGTTGCCTTACAACACTCTTAAATACGTGCACAGTCCTATAAAGGCTGTAGTATTGCCCTTTGCAGTCTAATAAAGGCCTCACACGTTAATCACGTGGTTTCACCGGTCTGCGCAGGTCACCATTGGCCTAGTCCTTCCAGTCTCAATGCGCTACAACGTCCCAAGTCGTTTTCATTATCGCTGTTGCCTTACAACACTCTTAAATACGTGCACAGTCCTATAAAGGCTGTAATATGGCCTTTTGCAGTCTAATAAAGGCCTCACACGTAAATCACGTGGTTTCACCGGTCTGCGCAGGTCACCATTGGCCTAGTCATTCCAGTCTCAATGCGCTACAACGTCCCAAGTCGTTTTCATTAACGCCGTTGCCTTACAACACTCTTAACTACGTGCACAGTCCTATAAAGGCTGTAATTTGGCCCTTTGCAGTCTAGTAAGGGCTTCATACGTAAATCACGTGGTTTCACCTGCCTGCGCACGTTACCATTGGTCTAGTCCTTCCAGTCTCCATGTGCTACAACGTCCCAAGTCGTTTTCATTAGCGCCGTTGCCTTAAGACACTCTTAACTACGTGCACAGTCCTATAAAGGTTGTAATATGGCCCTTTGCAGTCTAATAAAGGCCTCACACGTAAATCACGTTGTTCCATTTCCCTGTGCAGGTTTCCATTGGCCTAGTCCTTCCAGTCTCAATGTGCTACAACGTCTCAAGTCGTTTTCATTAGCACCGTTGCCTTAAGACACTCTTAACTACGTGCACAGTCCTATAAAGTCTGTAATATGGCCTTTTGCAGTCTAATAAAGGCCTCACACGTTAATCACGTGGTTTCACAGGTCTGCGCAGGTCACCATTGACCTAGTCCTTCCAGTCTCAATGCGCTGCAACGTCCCAAGTCGTTTTCATTAGCGCCGTTGCCTTACAACACTCTTAAATACTTGCACAGTCCTATAAAGGCTGTAATATGGCCTTTTGCAGTCTAATAAAGGCCTCACACGTAAATCACGTGATTTCACCGGTCTGCGCAGGTTTCCATTGGCCTATTCTTTCCAGTCTCAATGCCCTACAACGTCCCAAGTCGTTTTCATTAGCGAAGTTGCCTTAGAACACTCTTAACTACGTCCTAGTCCTATAAAGGCTGTATTATGGCCTTTTGCAGTCTAATAAAGGCCTCACACGTAAATCACGTTGTTCCATTTGCCTGTGCAGGTTTCCATTGGCCTAGTCCTTCCAATCTCAATGTGCTACAACGTCTCAAGTCGTTTTCATTAGCGCCGTTGCCTTAAGACACTCTTAACTACGTGCACCGTCCTGTAAAGGCTGTAATTTGGCCTTTTGCAGTCTAGTAAAGGCTTCATACGTAAATCACGTGGTTTCACCTGCCTGCGCAGGTTACCATTGGTCTGGTCCTTCCAGTCTCCATGTGCTACAACGTCCCAAGTCGTTTTCATTAGCGAAGTTGCCTTAGAACACTCTTAACTACGTCCTAGTCCTATAAAGGCTGTATTATGGCCTTTTGCAGTCTAATAAAGGCCTCACACGTAAATCACGTTGTTCCATTTGCCTGTGCAGGTTTCCATTGGCCTAGTCCTTCCAATCTCAATGTGCTACAACGTCTCAAGTCGTTTTCATTAGCGCCGTTGCCTTAAGACACTCTTAACTACGTGCACCGTCCTGTAAAGGCTGTAATTTGGCCTTTTGCAGTCTAGTAAAGGCTTCATACGTAAATCACGTGGTTTCACCTGCCTGCGCAGGTTACCATTGGTCTGGTCCTTCCAGTCTCCATGTGCTACAACGTCCCAAGTCGTTTTCATTAGCGCCGTTGCCTTAAGACACTCTTAACTACGTGCACAGTCCTATAGAGGCTGTAATATGGCCCTTTGCAGTCTAATAAAGGCCTCACACGTAATCACGTTGTTCCATTTGCCTGTGCAGGTTTCCATTGGCCTAGTCCTTCCAGTCTCAATGTGCTACAACGTCTCAAGTCGTTTTCATTAGCGCCGTTGCCTTAAGACACTCTTAACTACGTGCACAGTCCTATAAAGGCTGTAGTATTGCCCTTTGCAGTCTAATAAAGGCCTCACACGTTAATCACGTGGTTTCACCGGTCTGCGCAGGTCACCATTGGCCTAGTCCTTCCAGTCTCAATGCGCTACAACGTCCCAAGTTGTTTTCATTATCGCTGTTGCCTTACAACACTCTTAAATACGTGCACAGTCCTATAAAGGCTGTAATATGGCCTTTTGCAGTCTAATAAAGGCCTCACACGTAAATCACGTGGTTTCACCGGTCTGCGCAGGTCACCATTGGCCTAGTCATTCCAGTCTCAATGCGCTACAACGTCCCAAGTCGTTTTCATTAACGCCGTTGCCTTACAACACTCTTAACTACGTGCACAGTCCTATAAAGGCTGTAATTTGGCCCTTTGCAGTCTAGTAAGGGCTTCATACGTAAATCACGTGGTTTCACCTGCCTGCGCACGTTACCATTGGTCTAGTCCTTCCAGTCTCCATGTGCTACAACGTCCCAAGTCGTTTTCATTAGCGCCTTTGCCTTAAGACACTCTTAACTACGTGCACAGTCCTATAAAGGTTGTAATATGGCCCTTTGCAGTCTAATAAAGGCCTCACACGTAAATCACGTTGTTCCATTTCCCTGTGCAGGTTTCCATTGGCCTAGTCCTTCCAGTCTCAATGTGCTACAACGTCTCAAGTCGTTTTCATTAGCACCGTTGCCTTAAGACACTCTTAACTACGTGCACAGTCCTATAAAGGCTGTAGTATTGCCCTTTGCAGTCTAATAAAGGCCTCACACGTTAATCACGTGGTTTCACCGGTCTGCGCAGGTCACCATTGGCCTAGTCCTTCCAGTCTCAATGCGCTACAACGTCCTAAGTCGTTTTCATTAGCGCCGTTGCTTTACAACACTCTTAACTACGTGCACAGTCCTATAAAGGCTGCAATATCGCCTTTTGAAATCTAATAAAGGCCTCACACGTAAATCACGTGGTTCCATCTGCCTGCGCTGGTTACCATTGGACTATTCCTTCCAGTCTCAAAGCACTACAACGTTCCAAGCGGTTTTCCTTAGCGCCGTGGCCTTAAGACACTCTTAACTACCTGCACAGTCCTATAAAGGCTGTAATATGGCCTTTTGCAGTCTAATAAAGGCCTCACACGTAAATCGCGTGGTTTCACCTGTCTGCGCAGGTTACCATTGGTCTAGTCCTTTCAGTCTCAATGTGCTACAACGTCCCAAGTCGTTTTCATTAGCGCCGTTGCTTTACAACACTCTTAACTACATGCACAGTCCTATAAAGGCTGTAATATGGCCTTTTGCAGACAAATAAAGTCCTCACACGTAAATCACGTGGTTCCATCTGCCTGCGCAGGTTACCATTGGACTATTCCTTCCAGTCTCAATGCACTACAACGTTTCAAGTGGTTTTCCTTAGCGCCGTGGCCTTAGAACACTCTTAACTACGTTCACAGTCCTATAAAGGCTGTAATTTGGCCTTTTGCAGTCTAATAAAGGCCTCACACGTTAATGACGTGGTTTCACCGGTCTGCGCAGGTTACCATTAGACTATTCCTTCCAGTCTAAATGTGCTACAACGTCTCAAGTCGTTTTCATTATCGCTGTTGCCTTACAACACTCTTAAATACTTGCACAGTCCTATAAAGGCTGTTATTTGGCCTTTTGCAGTCTAATAGAGGCCTCACACGTAAATCACATGGTTCCATCTGCCTGTGCAGGTTACCATTGGACTAGTCGTTCCAGTCTCAATGCGCTACAACGTTTCAAGTGGTTTTCCTTAGCGCCGTGGCCTTAAGACACTCTTAACTACGTGCACAGTCCTATAAAGGCTGTAGTATTGCCCTTTGCAGTCTAATAAAGGCCTCACACGTTAATCACGTGGTTTCACCGGTCTGCGCAGGTCACCATTGACCTAGTCCTTCCAGTCTCAATGCGCTACAACGTCCCAAGTCGTTTTCATTAGCACCGTTGCCTTACAACACTCATAACCACGTGCAAAGTCCTATAAAGGCTGTAATTTGGCCTTTTGCAGTCTAGTAAAGGCTTCATACGTAAATCACGTGGTTTCACCTGCGTGCGCAGGTTACCATTGGTCTAGTCCTTTCAGTCTCAATGTGCTACAACGTCCCAAGTCGTTTTCATTAGCGCCGTTGCTTTACAACACTCTTAACTACGTGCACAGTCCTATAAAGGCTGCAATATCGCCTTTTGAAATCTAATAACGGCCTCACACGTAAATCACGTTGTTCCATCTGCCTGCGCAGGATACCATTGGACTATTCCTTCCAGTCTCAATGCACTACAATGTTTCAAGTGGTTTTCCTTAGCGCCGTGGCCTTAGAACACTCTTAACTACGTTCACAGTCCTATAAAGGCTGTAATTTGGCCTTTTGCAGTCTAATAAAGGCCTCACACGTTAATGACGTGGTTTCACCGGTCTGCGCAGGTTACCATTGGACTATTCCTTCCAGTCTAAATGTGCTACAACGTCTCAAGTCGTTTTCATTAGCGCCGTTGCCGTACAACACTCTTAACTACGTGCACAGTCCTATAAAGGCTGCAATATCACCTTTTGCAATCTAATAAAGGCCTCACACGTAAATCACGTGGTTCCATCTGCCTGC
This sequence comes from Hydractinia symbiolongicarpus, assembly GCF_029227915.1. Taxonomy (NCBI): domain Eukaryota; kingdom Metazoa; phylum Cnidaria; class Hydrozoa; order Anthoathecata; family Hydractiniidae; genus Hydractinia; species Hydractinia symbiolongicarpus. Next base: position 16,682,633 of record NC_079882.1, on the reverse strand, counting down.
GCAGGTTACCATTGGTCTAATTCTTCCAGTCTCAATGTGCTACAACGTCTCAAGTCGCTTTCATTAGCGCCGTTGCCTTAAGACACTGTTAACTACGTGCACAGACTTAAAAAGTCTGTAATATGGCCTTTTGCAGTCTAATAAAGGCCTCACACGTTAATCACGTGGTTTCACAGGTCTGCGCAGGTCACCATTGACCTAGTCCTTCCAGTCTCAATGCGCTACAATGTCCCAAGTCGTTTTCATTAGCGCCGTTGCCTTAGAACACTCTTAACTACGTTCACAGTCCTATAAAGGCTGTAATTTGGCCTTTTGCAGTGTAATAAAGGCCTCACACGTTAATGACGTGGTTTTACCGGTCTGTGCAGGTTACCATTGGACTATTCCTTCCAGTCTAAATGAGCTACAACGTCTCAAGTCGTTTTTATTATCGCTGTTGCCTTACAACACTCTTAAATACTTGCACAGTCCTATAAAGGCTGTAATATGGCCTTTTGCAGTCTAATAAAGGCCTCACACGTAAATCACGTGGTTCCACCGGTCTGCGCAGGTTTCCATTGGCCTAGTCTTTCCAGTCTCAATGCCCTACAACGTCCCAAGTCGTTTTCATTAGCGAAGTTGCCTTAGAACACTCTTAACTACGTCCTAGTCCTATAAAGGCTGTATTATGGCCTTTTGCAGTCTAATAAAGGCCTCACACGTAAATCACGTTGTTCCATTTGCCTGTGCAGGTTTCCATTGGCCTAGTCCTTCCAATCTCAATGTGCTACAACGTCTCAAGTCGTTTTCATTAGCGCCGTTGCCTTAAGACACTCTTAACTACGTGCACCGTCCTATAAAGGCTGTCATTTGGCCTTTTGCAATCTAATAAAGGCCTCACACGTAAATCACGTGGTTCCATCTGCCTGCGCAGGTTACCATTGGTCTAGTCCTTCCAGTCTCAATGTGCTACAACGTCTCAAGTCGTTTTTATTATCGCTGTTGCCTTACAACACTCTTAAATACTTGCACAGTCCTTTTAAGGCTGTAATATGGCCTTTTGCAGTCTAATAAAGGCCTCACACGTAAATCACGTGGTTTCACCGGTCTGCGCAGGTTTCCATTGGCCTAGTCTTTCCAGTCTCAATGCCCTACAACGTCCCAAGTCGTTTTCATTAGAGAAGTTGCCTTACAACACTCTTAACTACGTCCTAGTCCTATAAAGGCTGTATTATGGCCTTTTGCAGTCTAATAAAGGCCTCACACGTAAATCACATTGTTCCATTTGCCTGTGCAGGTTTCCATTGGCCTAGTCCTTCCAATCTCAATGTGCTACAACGTCTCAAGTCGTTTTCATTAGCGCCGTTGCCTTAAGACACTCTTAACTACGTGCACCGTCCTATGAAGGCTGTAATTTGGCCTTTTGCAGTCTAGTAAAGGCTTCATACGTAAATCACGTGGTTTCACCTGCCTGCGCAGGTTACCATTGGTCTGGTCCTTCCAGTCTCCATGTGCTACTACGTCCCAAGTCGTTTTCATTAGCGCCGTTGCCTTAAGACACTCTTAACTACGTGCACAGTGCTATAGAGGCTGTAATATGGCCCTTTGCAGTCTAATAAAGGCCTCACACGTAATCACGTTGTTCCATTTGCCTGTGCAGGTTTCCATTGGCCTAGTCCTTCCAGTCTCAATGTGCTACAACGTCTCAAGTCGTTTTCATTAGCGCCGTTGCCTTAAGACACTCTTAACTACGTGCACAGTCCTATAAAGGCTGTAGTATTGCCCTTTGCAGTCTAATAAAGGCCTTACACGTTAATCACGTTGTTTCACCGGTCTGCGCAGGTCACCATTGGCCTAGTCCTTCCAGTCTCAATGCGCTACAACGTCCCAAGTCGTTTTCATTATCGCTGTTGCCTTACAACACTCTTAAATACGTGCACAGTCCTATAAAGGCTGTAATATGGCCTTTTGTAGTCTAATAAAGGCCTCACACGTAAATCACGTGGTTTCACCGGTCTGCGCAGGTCACCATTGGCCTAGTCATTCCAGTCTCAATGCGCTACAACGTCCCAAGTCGTTTTCATTAGCGCCGTTGCCTTACAACACTCTTAACTACGTGCACAGTCCTATAAAGGCTGTAATTTGGCCTTTTGCAGTCTAGTAAGGGCTTCATACGTAAATCACGTGGTTTCACCTGCCTGCGCAGGTTACCATTGGTCTAGTCCTTCCAGTCTCCATGTGCTACAACGTCCCAAGTCGTTTTCATTAGCACCGTTGCCTTAAGACACTCTTAACTACGTGCACAGTCCTATAAAGGCTGTAGTATTGCCCTTTGCAGTCTAATAAAGGCCTCACACGTTAATCACGTGATTTCACCGGTCTGCGCAGGTCACCATTGGCCTAGTCCTTCCAGTCTCAATGCGCTACAACGTCCCAAGTCGTTTTCATTAGCGCCGCTGCCTTACAACACTCTTAACTACGTGCACAGTCCTATAAAGGCTGTAATTTGGCCTTTTGCAGTCTAGTAAAGGCTTCATATGTAAATCACGTGGTTTCACCGGTCTGCGCAGGTCACCATTGACCTAGTCCTTCCAGTCTAAATGTGCTACAACCTCTCAAGTCGTTTTCATTATCGCTGTTGCCTTACAACACTCTTAAATACTTGCACAGTCCTATAAAGGCTGTAATATGGCCTTTTGCAGTCTAATAAAGGCCTCACACGTAAATCACGTGGTTTCACCGGTCTGCGCAGGTTACCATTGGCCTAGTCCTTCCAGTCTCAATGCGCTACAACGTCCAAAGTCGTTTTCATTAGCGAAGTTGCCTTAGAACACTCTTAACTACGTCCTAGTCCTATAAAGGCTGTATTATGGCCTTTTGCAGTCTAATAAAGGCCTCACACGTAAATCACGTTGTTCCATTTGCCTGTGCAGGTTTCCATTGGCCTAGTCCTTCCAATCTCAATGTGCTACAACATCTCAAGTCGTTTTCATTAGCGCCGTTGCCTTAAGACAGTCTTAACTACGTGCACCGTACTATAAAGGCTGTAATTTGGCCTTTTGCAGTCTAGTAAAGGCTTCATACGTAAATCACGTGGTTTCACCTGCCTGCGCAGGTTACCATTGGTCTGGTCCTTCCAGTCTCCATGTGCTACAACGTCCCAAGTCGTTTTCATTAGCGCCGTGGCCTTAAGACACTCTTAACTACGTGCACAGTCCTATAGAGGCTGTAATATGGCCCTTTGCAGTCTAATAAAGGCCTCACACGTAATCACGTTGTTCCATTTGCCTGTGCAGGTTTCCATTGGCCTAGTCCTTCCAGTCTCAATGTGCTACAACGTCTCAAGTCGTTTTCATTAGCGCCGTTGCCTTAAGACACTCTTAACTACGTGCACAGTCCTATAAAGGCTGTAGTATTGCCCTTTGCAGTCTAATAAAGGCCTCACACGTTAATCACGTGGTTTCACCGGTCTGCGCAGGTCACCATTGGCCTAGTCCTTCCAGTCTCAATGCGCTACAACGTCCCAAGTCGTTTTCATTATCGCTGTTGCCTTACAATACTCTTAAATACGTGCACAGTCCTATAAAGGCTGTAATATGGCCTTTTGTAGTCTAATAAAGGCCTCACACGTAAATCACGTGGTTTCACCGGTCTGCGCAGGTCACCATTGGCCTAGTCATTCCAGTCTCAATGCGCTACAACGTCCCAAGTCGTTTTCATTAGCGCCGTTGCCTTACAACACTCTTAACTACGTGCACAGTCCTATAAAGGCTGTAATATGGCCTTTTGCAGTCTAATAAAGGCCTCACACGTAAATCACGTGGTTTCACTGGTCTGCGCAGGTTACCATTGGCCTAGTCCTTCCAGTCTCAATGCGCTACAACGTCCCAAGTCGTTTTTATTAGCGAATATGCCTTAGAACATTCTTAACTACGTCCTAGTACTATAAAGGCTGTATTATGGCCTTTTGCAGTCTAATAAAGGCCTCACACGTAAATCACGTTGTTCCATTTGCCTGTGCAGGTTTCCAATGGCCTAGTCCTTCCAGTCTCAATGTGCTACAACGTCTCAAGTCGTTTTCATTAGCGCCGTTGCCTTACAACACTCTTAACTACGTGCACAGTCCTATAAAGGCTGCAATATCACCTTTTGCAATCTAATAAAGGCCTCACACGTAAATCATGTGGTTCCATCTGCCTGCGCAGGTTACCATTGGTCTAGTCCTTCCAGTCTCAATGTGCTACAACGTCTCAAGTCGCTTTCATTAGCGCCGTTGCCTTAAGACACTCTTAACTACGTGCACAGTCCTATAAAGTCTGTAATATGGCCTTTTGCAGTCTAATAAAGGCCTCACACGTTAATCACGTGGTTTCACAGGTCTGCGCAGGACACCATTGACCTAGTCCTTCCAGTCTCAATGCGCTGCAACGTCCCAAGTCGTTTTCATTAGCGCCGTTGCCTTACAACACTCTTAACTACGTTCACAGTCCTATAAAGGCTGTAATTTGGCCTTTTGCAGTGTAATAAAGGCCTCACACGTTAATGACGTGGTTTCACCGGTCTGCGCAGGTTACCATTGGACTATTCCTTCAAGTCTAAATGAGCTACAACGTCTCAAGTCGTTTTTATTATCGCTGTTGCCTTACAACACTCTTAAATACTTGCACAGTCCTATAAAGGCTGTAATATGGCCTTTTGCAGGCTAATAAAGGCCTCACACGTAAATCACGTGGTTTCACCGGTCTGCGCAGGTTTCCATTGGCCTAGTCTTTCCAGTCTCAATGCCCTACAACGTCCCAAGTCGTTTTCATTAGCGAAGTTGCCTTAGAACACTCTTAACTACGTCCTAGTCCTATAAAGGCTGTATTATGGCCTTTTGCAGTCTAATAAAGGCCTCACACGTAAATCACGTTGTTCCATTTGCCTGTGCAGGTTTCCATTGGCCTAGTCCTTCCAATCTCAATGTGCTACAACGTCTCAAGTCGTCTTCATTAGCGCCGTTGCCTTAAGACACTCTTAACTACGTGCACCGTCCTATAAAGGCTGTAATTTGGCCTTTTGCAATCTAATAAAGGCCTCACACGTAAATCACGTGGTTCCATCTGCCTGCGCAGGTTACCATTGGTCTAGTCCTTCCAGTCTCAATGTGCTACAACGTCTCAAGTCGCTTTCATTAGCGCCGTTGCCTTACAACACTCTTAACTACGTTCACAGTCCTATAAAGTCTGTAATATGGCCTTTTGCAGTCTAATAAAGGCCTAACACGTTAATCACGTGGTTTCACAGGTCTGCGCAGGTCACCATTGACCTAGTCCTTCCAGTCTCAATGCGCTGCAACGTCCCAAGTCGTTTTCATTAGCGCCGTTGCCTTACAACACTCTTAACTACGTTCACAGTCCTATAAAGGCTGTAATTTGGCCTTTTGCAGTGTAATAAAGGCCTCACACGTTAATGACGTGGTTTCACCGGTCTGCGCAGGTTACCATTGGACTATTCCTTCCAGTCTAAATGAGCTACAACGTCTCAAGTCGTTTTTATTATCGTTGTTGCCTTACAACACTCTTAAATACTTGCACAGTCCTATAAAGGCTGTAATATGGCCTTTTGCAGTCTAATAAAGGCCTCACACGTAAATCACGTGGTTTCACCGGTCTGCGCAGGTTTCCATTGGCCTAGTCTTTCCAGTCTCAATGCCCTACAACGTCCCAAGTCGTTTTCATTAGCGAAGTTGCCTTAGAACACTCTTAACTACGTCCTAGTCCTATAAAGGCTGTATTATGGCCTTTTGCAGTCTAATAAAGGCCTCACACGTAAATCACGTTGTTCCATTTGCCTGTGCAGGTTTCCATTGGCCTAGTCTTTCCAATCTCAATGTGCTACAACGTCTCAAGTCGTTTTCATTAGCGCCGTTGCCTTAAGACACTCTTAACTACGTGCACCGTCCTATAAAGGCTGTAATTTGGCCTTTTGCAGTCTAGTAAAGGTTTCATACGTAAATCACGTGGTTTCACCTGCCTGCGCAGGTTACCATTGGTCTGGTCCTTCCAGTCTCCATGTGCTACAACGTCCCAAGTCGTTTTCATTAGCGCCGTTGCCTTAAGACACTCTTAACTACGTGCACAGTCCTATAGAGGCTGTAATTTGGCCTTTTGCAGTGTAATAAAGGCCTCACACGTTAATGAAGTGGTTTCACCGGTCTGCGCAGGTTACCATTGGACTATTCCTTCCAGTCTAAATGAGCTACAACGTCTCAAGTCGTTTTTATTATCGCTGTTGCCTTACAACATTCTTAAATACTTGCACAGTCCTATAAAGGCTGTAATATGGCCTTTTGCAGTCTAATAAAGGCCTCACACGTAAATCACGTGGTTTCACCGGTCTGCGCAGGTTTCCATTGGCCTAGTCTTTCCAGTCTCAATGCCCTACAACGTCCCAAGTCGTTTTCATTAGCGAAGTTGCCTTAGAACACTCTTAACTACGTCCTAGTCCTATAAAGGCTGTATTATGGCCTTTTGCAGTCTAATAAAGGCCTCACACGTAAATCACGTTGTTCCATTTGCCTGTGCAGGTTTCCATTGGCCTAGTCCTTCCAATCTCAATGTGCTACAACGTCTCAAGTCGTTTTCATTAGCGCCGTTGCCTTAAGACACTCTTAACTACGTGCACCGTCCTATAAAGGCTGTAATTTGGCCTTTTGCAATCTAATAAAGGCCTCACACGTAAATCACGTGGTTCCATCTGCCTGCGCAGGTTACCGTTGGTCTAGTCCTTCCAGTCTCAATGTGCTACAACGTCTCAAGTCGCTTTCATTAGCGCCGTTGCCTTAAGACACTCTTAACTACGTGCACAGTCCTATAAAGTCTGTAATATGGCCTTTTGCAGTCTAATAAAGGCCTCACACGTTAATGACGTGGTTTCACCGGTCTGCGCAGGTTACCATTGGACTATTTCTTCCAGTCTAAATGAGCTACAACGTCTCAAGTCGTTTTTAATATCGCTGTTGCCTTACAACACTCATAAATACTTGTACAGTCCTATAAAGGCTGTAATATGGCCTTTTGCAGTCTAATAAAGGCCTCACACGTAAATCACGTGGTTTCACCGGTCTGCGCAGGTTTCCATTGGCCTAGTCCTTCCAATCTCAATGTGCTACAACGTCTCAAGTCGTTTTCATTAGCGCCGTTGCCTTAAGACACTCTTAACTACGTGCACCGTCCTATAAAGGCTGTAATTTGGCCTTTTGCAGTCTAGTAAAGGCTTCATACGTAAATCACGTGGTTTCACCTGCCTGCGCAGGTTACATTGGTCTGGTCCTTCCAGTCTCCATGTGCTACAACGTCCCGAGTCGTTTTCATTAGCGCCGTTGCCTTAAGACACTCTTAACTACGTGCACAGTCCTATAGAGGCTGTAATATGGCCCTTTGCAGTCTAATAAAGGCCTCACACGTTAATCACGTGGTTTCACCGGTCTGCGCAGGTCACCATTGGCCTAGTCCTTCCAATCTCAATGCGCTACAACGTCCCAAGTCGTTTTCATTATCGCTGTTGCCTTACAACACTCTTAAATACGTGCACAGTCCTATAAAGGCTGTAATATGGCCTTCTGCAGTCTAGTAAAGGCTTCATACGTAAATCACATGGTTTCACCTGCCTGCGCAGGTTACCATTGGTCTAGTCCTTCCAGTCTCAATGTGCTACAACGTCTCAAGTCGCTTTCATTAGCGCCGTTGCCTTAAGACACTCTTAACTACGTGCACAGTCCTATAAAGTCTGTAATATGGCCTTTTGCAGTCTAATAAAGGCCTCACACGTTAATCACGTGGTTTCACAGGTCTACGCAGGTCACCATTGACCTGGTCCTTCCAGTCTCAATGCGCTGCAACGTCCCAAGTCGTTTTCATTAGCGCCGTTGCCTTACAACACTCTTGACTACGTTCACAGTCCTATAAAGGCTGTAGTATTGCCCTTTGCAGTCTAATAAAGGCCTCACACGTTAATCACGTAGTTTCACCGATCTGCGCAGGTCACCATTGGCCTAGTCATTCCAGTCTCAATGCGCGGCAACGTCCCAAGTCGTTTTCATTAGCGCCGTTGCCTTACAACACTCTTAAATACGTGCACAGTCCTATAAAGGCTGTAATATGGCCTTCTGCAGTCTAGTAAAGGCCTCATACGTAAATCACATGGTTTCACCTGCCTGCGCAGGTTACCATTGGTCTAGTCCTTCCAGTCTCAATGTGCTACAACGTCTCAAGTCGCTTTCATTAGCGCCGTTGCCTTAAGACACTCTTAACTACGTGCACAGTCCTATAAAGTCTGTAATATGGCCTTTTGCAGTCTAATAAAGGCCTCACACGTTAATCACGTGGTTTCACAGGTCTACGCAGGTCACCATTGACCTAGTCCTTCCAGTCTCAATGCGCTGCAACGTCCCAAGTCGTTTTCATTAGCGCCGTTGCCTTACAACACTCTTAACTACGTTCACAGTCCTATAAAGGCTGTAGTATTGCCCTTTGCAGTCTAATAAAGGCCTCACACGTTAATCACGTAGTTTCACCGGTCTGCGCAGGTCACCATTGGCCTAGTCATTCCAGTCTCAATGCGCCGCAACGTCCCAAGTCGTTTTCATTAGCGCCGTTGCCTTACAACACTCTTAACTACGTGCACAGTCCTATAAAGGCTGTAATTTGGCCTTTTGCAGTCTAGTAAGGGCTTCATACGTAAATCACGTGGTTTCACCGGTCTGCACAGGTCACCATTGACCTAGTCCTTCCAGTCTAAATGTGCTACAACGTCTCAAGTCGTTTTCATTATCGCTGTTGCCTTACAACACTCTTAAATACTTGCACAGTCCTATAAAGGCTGTAATATGGCCTTTTGCAGTCTAATAAAGGCCTCACACGTAAATCACGTGGTTTCACCGGTCTGCGCAGGTTACCATTGGCCTAGTCCTTCCAGTCTCAATGCGCTACAACGTCCCAAGTCGTTTTCATTAGCGAAATTGCCTTAGAACACTCTTAACTACGTCCTAGTACTATAAAGGCTGTATTATGGCCTTTTGCAATCTAATAAAGGCCTCACACGTAAATCACGTTGTTCCATTTGCCTGTGCAGGTTTCCAATGGCCTAGTCCTTCCAGTCTCAATGTGCTACAACGTCTCAAGTCGTTTTCATTAGCGCCGTTGCCTTACAACACTCTTAACTACGTGCACAGTCCTATAAAGGCTGCAATATCACCTTTTGCAATCTAATAAAGGCCTCACACGTAAATCACGTGGTTCCATCTGCCTGCGCAGGTTACCATTGGTCTAGTCCTTCCAGTCTCAATGTGCTACAACGTCTCAAGTCGCTTTCATTAGCGCCGTTGCCTTAAGACACTCTTAACTACGTGCACAGTCCTATAAAGTCTGTAATATGGCCTTTTGCAGTCTAATAAAGGCCTCACACGTTAATCACGTGGTTTCACAGGTCTGCGCAGGTCACTATTGACCTAGTCCTTCCAGTCTCAATGCGCTGCAACGTCCCAAGTCGTTTTCATTAGCGCCGTTGCCTTACAACACTCTTAACTACGTTCACAGTCCTATAAAGGCTGTAATTTGGCCTTTTGCAGTCTAGTAAAGGCTTGATACGTAAATCACGTGGTTTCACCTGCCTGCGCAGGTTACCATTGGTCTGGTCCATCCAGTCTCCATGTGCTACAACGTCCCAAGTCGTTTTCATTAGCGCCGTTGCCTTAAGACACTCTTAACTACGTGCACAGTCCTATAGAGGCTGTAATATGGCCCTTTGCAGTCTAATAAAGGCCTCACACGTAATCACGTTGTTCCATTTGCCTGTGCAGGTTTCCATTGGTCTAGTCCTTCCAGTCTCAATGTGCTACAACGTCTCAAGTCGTTTTCATTAGCGCCGTTGCCTTAAGACACTCTTAACTACGTGCACAGTCCTATAAAGGCTGTAGTATTGCCCTTTGCAGTCTAATAAAGGCCTCACACGTTAATCACGTGGTTTCACCGGTCTGCGCAGGTCACCATTGGCCTAGTCCTTCCAGTCTCAATGCGCTACAACGTCCCAAGTCGTTTTCATTATCGCTGTTGCCTTACAACACTCTTAAATACGTGCACAGTCCTATAAAGGCTGTAATATGGCCTTTTGCAGTCTAATAAAGGGCTCACACGTAAATCACGTGGTTTCACCGGTCCGCGCAGGTTACCATTGGCCTAGTCCTTCCAGTCTCAATGCGCTACAACGTCCCAAGTCGTTTTCATTAGCGAAATTGCCTTAGAACACTCTTAACTACGTCCTAGTACTATAAAGGCTGTATTATGGCCTTCTGCAGTCTAGTAAAGGCTTCATACGTAAATCACATGGTCTCACCTGCCTGCGCAGGTTACCATTGGTCTAGTCCTTCCAGTCTCAATGTGCTACAACGTCTCAAGTCGCTTTCATTAGCGCCGTTGCCTTAAGACACTCTTAACTACGTGCACAGTCCTATAAAGGCTGTAATATGGCCTTTTGCAGTCTAATAAAGGCCTCACACGTTAATCACGTGGTTTCACAGGTCTACGCAGGTCACCATTGACCTAGTCCTTCCAGTCTCAATGCGCTGCAACGTCCCAAGTCGTTTTCATTAGCGCCGTTGCCTTACAACACTCTTAAATACGTGCACAGTCCTATAAAGGCTGTAATATGGCCTTCTGCAGTCTAGTAAAGGCCTCATACGTAAATCACATGGTTTCACCTGCCTGCGCAGGTTACCATTGGTCTAGTCCTTCCAGTCTCAATGTGCTACAACGTCTCAAGTCGCTTTCATTAGCGCCGTTGCCTTAAGACACTCTTAACTACGTGCACAGTCCTATAAAGTCTGTAATATGGCCTTTTGCAGTCTAATAAAGGCCTCACACGTTAATCACGTGGTTTCACAGGTCTACGCAGGTCACCATTGACCTAGTCCTTCCAGTCTCAATGCGCTGCAACGTCCCAAGTCGTTTTCATTATCGCCGTTGCCTTACAACACTCTTAACTACGTTCACAGTCCTATAAAGGCTGTAGTATTGCCCTTTGCAGTCTAATAAAGGCCTCACACGTTAATCACGTAGTTTCACCGGTCTGCGCAGGTCACCATTGGCCTAGTCATTCCAGTCTCAATGCGCCGCAACGTCCCAAGTCGTTTTCATTAGCGCCGTTGCCTTACAACACTCTTAACTACGTGCACAGTCCTATAAAGGCTGTAATTTGGCCTTTTGCAGTCTAGTAAGGGCTTCATACGTAAATCACGTGGTTTCACCGGTCTGCACAGGTCACCATTGACCTAGTCCTTCCAGTCTAAATGTGCTACAACGTCTCAAGTCGTTTTCATTATCGCTGTTGCCTTACAACACTCTTAAATACTTGCACAGTCCTATAAAGGCTGTAATATGGCCTTTTGCAGTCTAATAAAGGCCTCACACGTAAATCACGTGGTTTCACCGGTCTGCGCAGGTTACCATTGGCCTAGTCCTTCCAGTCTAAATGCGCTACAACGTCCCAAGTCGTTTTCATTAGCGAAATTGCCTTAGAACACTCTTAACTACGTCCTAGTACTATAAAGGCTGTATTATGGCCTTTTGCAATCTAATAAAGGCCTCACACGTAAATCACGTTGTTCCATTTGCCTGTGCAGGTTTCCAATGGCCTAGTCCTTCCAGTCTCAATGTGCTACAACGTCTCAAGTCGTTTTCATTAGCGCCGTTGCCTTACAACACTCTTAACTACGTGCACAGTCCTATAAACGCTGCAATATCACCTTTTGCAATCTAATAAAGGCCTCACACGTAAATCACGTGGTTCCATCTGCCTGCGCAGGTTACCATTGGTCTAGTCCTTCCAGTCTCAATGTGCTACAACGTCTCAAGTCGCTTTCATTAGCGCCGTTGCCTTAAGACACTCTTAACTACGTGCACAGTCCTATAAAGTCTGTAATATGGCCTTTTGCAGTCTAATAAAGGCCTCACACGTTAATCACGTGGTTTCACAGGTCTGCGCAGGTCACTATTGACCTAGTCCTTCCAGTCTCAATGCGCTGCAACGTCCCAAGTCGTTTTCATTAGCGCCGTTGCCTTACAACACTCTTAACTACGTTCACAGTCCTATAAAGGCTGTAATTTGGCCTTTTGCAGTCTAGTAAAGGCTTGATACGTAAATCACGTGGTTTCACCTGCCTGCGCATGTTACCATTGGTCTGGTCCATCCAGTCTCCATGTGCTACAACGTCCCAAGTCGTTTTCATTAGCGCCGTTGCCTTAAGACACTCTTAACTACGTGCACAGTCCTATAGAGGCTGTAATATGGCCCTTTGCAGTCTAATAAAGGCCTCACACGTAATCACGTTGTTCCATTTGCCTGTGCAGGTTTCCATTGGTCTAGTCCTTCCAGTCTCAATGTGCTACAACGTCTCAAGTCGTTTTCATTAGCGCCGTTGCCTTAAGACACTCTTAACTACGTGCACAGTCCTATAAAGGCTGTAGTATTGCCCTTTGCAGTCTAATAAAGGCCTCACACGTTAATCACGTGGTTTCACCGGTCTGCGCAGGTCACCATTGGCCTAGTCCTTCCAGTCTCAATGCGCTACAACGTCCCAAGTCGTTTTCATTATCGCTGTTGCCTTACAACACTCTTAAATACGTGCACAGTCCTATAAAGGCTGTAATATGGCCTTTTGCAGTCTAATAAAGGGCTCACACGTAAATCACGTGGTTTCACCGGTCCGCGCAGGTTACCATTGGCCTAGTCCTTCCAGTCTCAATGCGCTACAACGTCCCAAGTCGTTTTCATTAGCGAAATTGCCTTAGAACACTCTTAACTACGTCCTAGTACTATAAAGGCTGTATTATGGCCTTCTGCAGTCTAGTAAAGGCTTCATACGTAAATCACATGGTTTCACCTGCCTGCGCAGGTTACCATTGGTCTAGTCCTTCCAGTCTCAATGTGCTACAACGTCTCAAGTCGCTTTCATTAGCGCCGTTGCCTTAAGACACTCTTAACTACGTGCACAGTCCTATAAAGGCTGTAATATGGCCTTTTGCAGTCTAATAAAGGCCTCACACGTTAATCACGTGGTTTCACAGGTCTACGCAGGTCGCCATTGACCTAGTCCTTCCAGTCTCAATGCGCTGCAACGTCCCAAGTCGTTTTCATTAGCGCCGTTGCCTTACAACACTCTTAACTACGTTCACAGTCCTATAAAGGCTGAGTATTGCCCTTTGCAGTCTAATAAAGGCCTCACACGTTAATCACGTAGTTTCACCGGTCTGCGCAGGTCACCATTGGCCTAGTCATTCCAGTCTCAATGCGCTACAACGTCCCAAGTCGTTTTCATTAGCGCCGTTGCCTTACAACACTCTTAACTACGTGCACAGTCCTATAAAGGCTGTAATTTGGCCTTTTGCAGTCTAGTAAATGCTTCATACGTAAATCACGTGGTTTCACCTGCCTGCGCAGGTTACCATTGGTCTAGTCCTTCCAGTCTCCATGTGCTAGAACGTCCCAAGTCGTTTTCATTTGCGCCGTTGCCTTAAGACACTCTTAACTACTTGCACAGTCCTATAAAGGCTGTAATATGGCCCTTTGCAGTCTAATAAAGGCCTCACACGTAAATCACGTTGTTCCATTTCCCTGCGCAGGTTACCATTGGTCTAGTCCTTCCAGTCTCAATGTGCTACAACGTCTCAAGTCGTTTTCATTAGCGCCGTTGCCTTAAGACACTCTTAACTACGTGCACAGTCCTATAAAGGCTGTAATTTGGCCTTTTGCAGTCTAGTAAGGGCTTCATACGTAAATCACGTGGTTTCACCTGCCTGCGCAGGTTACCATTGGTCTAGTCCTTCCAGTCTCCATGTGCTACAACGTCCCAAGTCGTTTTCATTAGCGCCGTTGCCTTAAGACACTCTTAACTACTTGCACAGTCCTATAAAGGCTGTAATATGGCCCTTTGCAGTCTAATAAAGGCCTCACACGTAAATCACGTTGTTCCATTTCCCTGTGCAGGTTTCCATTGGCCTAGTCCTTCCAGTCTCAATGTGCTACAACGTCTCAAGTCGTTTTCATTAGCGCCGTTGCCTTAAGACACTCTTAACTACGTGCACGGTCCTATAAAGGCTGTAGTATTGCCCTTTGCAGTCTAATAAAGGCCTCACACGTTAATCACGTGGTTTCACCGGTCTGCGCAGGTCACCATTGGCCTAGTCCTTCCAGTCTCAATGCGCTACAACGTCCCAAGTCGTTTTTATTAGCGCCGCTGCCTTACAACACTCTTAACTACGTGCACAGTCCTATAAAGGCTGTAATTTGGCCTTTTGCAGTCTAGTAAAGGCTTCATATGTAAATCACGTGGTTTCACCGGTCTGCGCAGGTCACCATTGACCTAGTCCTTCCAGTCTAAATGTGCTACAACGTCTCAAGTCGTTTTCATTATCGCTGTTGCCTTACAACACTCTTAAATACTTGCACAGTCCTATAAAGGCTGTAATATGGCCTTTTGCAGTCTAATAAAGGCCTCACACGTAAATCACGTGGTTTCACCGGTCTGCGCAGGTTACCATTGGCCTAGTCCTTCCAGTCTCAATGCGCTACAACGTCCCAAGTCGTTTTCATTAGCGAAATTGCCTTAGAACACTCTTAACTACGTCCTAGTACTATAAAGGCTGTAATATGGCCTTTTGCAGTCTAATAAAGGCCTCACACGTAAATCACGTGGTTTCACCTGTCTGCGCAGGTCACCATTGACCTAGTCCTTCCAGTCTCAATGTGCTACAACGTTTCACGTCGTTTTCATTAGCGCTGTTGCCTTAAGATACTCTTAACTAACTGCACAGTCCTATAAAGGCTGTAGTATTGCCCTTTGCAGTCAAATAAAGGCCTCACACGTTAATCACGCGGTTTCACCGATGTGCGCAGGTTACCATTGGCCTAGTCCTTCCAGTTTCAATGTACTACAACGTCTCAAGTCGTTTTCATTAGCGCCGTTGCCTTAAGACACTCTTAACTACGTGCACAGTCCTATAAAGGCTGTAGTATTGCCCTTTGCAGTCTAATAAAGGCCTCACACGTTAATCACGTGGTTTCACCGGTCTGCGCAGGTCACCATTGGCCTAGTCCTTCCAGTCTCAATGCGCTACAACGTCCCAAGTCGTTTTCATTATCGCTGTTGCCTTACAACACTCTTAAATACGTGCACAGTCCTATAAAGGCTGTAATATGGCCTTTTGCAGTCTAATAAAGGCCTCACACGTAAATCACGTGGTTTCACCGGTCCGCGCAGGTTACCGTTGGCCTAGTCCTTCCAGTCTCAATGCGCTACAACGTCCCAAGTCGTTTTCATTAGCGAAATTGCCTTAGAACACTCTTAACTACGTCCTAGTACTATAAAGGCTGTATTATGGCCTTCTGCAGTCTAGTAAAGGCTTCATACGTAAATCACATGGTTTCACCTGCCTGCGCAGGTTACCATTGGTCTAGTCCTTCCAGTCTCAATGTGCTACAACGTCTCAAGTCGCTTTCATTAGCGCCGTTGCCTTAAGACACTCTTAACTACGTGCACAGTCCTATAAAGTCTGTAATATGGCCTTTTGCAGTCTAATAAAGGCCTCACACGTTAGTCACGTGGTTTCACAGGTCTACGCAGGTCACCATTGACCTAGTCCTTCCAGTCTCAATGCGCTGCAACGTCCCAAGTCGTTTTCATTAGCGCCGTTGCCTTACAACACTCTTAACTACGTTCACAGTCCTATAAAGGCTGAGTATTGCCCTTTGCAGTCTAATAAAGGCCTCACACGTTAATCACGTAGTTTCACCGGTCTGCGCAGGTCACCATTGGCCTAGTCATTCCAGTCTCAATGCGCTACAACGTCCCAAGTCGTTTTCATTAGCGCCGTTGCCTTACAACACTCTTAATTTCGTGCACAGTCCTATAAAGGCTGTAATTTGGCCTTTTGCAGTCTAGTAAGGGCTTCATACGTAAATCACGTGGTTTCACCTGCCTGCGCAGGTTACCATTGGTCTAGTCCTTCCAGTCTCCATGTGCTACAACGTCCCAAGTCGTTTTCATTAGCGCCGTTGCCTTAAGACACTCTTAACTACTTGCACAGTCCTATAAAGGCTGTAATATGGCCCTTTGCAGTCTAATAAAGGCCTCACACGTAAATCACGTTGTTCCATTTCCCTGTGCAGGTTTCCATTGGACTAGTCCTTCAAGTCTCAATGTGCTACAACGTCTCAAGTCGTTTTCATTAGCGCCGTTGCCTTAAGACACTCTTAACTACGTGCACAGTCCTATAAAGGCTGTAGTATTGCCCTTTGCAGTCTAATAAAGGCCTCACACGTTAATCACGTGGTTTCACCGGTCTGCGCAGGTCACCATTGGCCTAGTCCTTCCAATCTCAATGCGCTACAACGTCCCAAGTCGTTTTTATTAGCGCCGCTGCCTTACAACACTCTTAACTACGTGCACAGTCCTATAAAGGCTGTAATTTGGCCTTTTGCAGTCTAGTAAAGGCTTCATATGTAAATCACGTGGTTTCACCGGTCTGCGCAGGTCACCATTGACCTAGTCCTTCCAGTCTAAATGTGCTACAACGTCTCAAGTCGTTTTCATTATCGCTGTTGCCTTACAACACTCTTAAATACTTGCACAGTCCTATAAAGGCTGTAATATGGCCTTTTGCAGTCTAATAAAGGCCTCACACGTAAATCACGTGGTTTCACCGGTCTGCGCAGGTTACCATTGGCCTAGTCCTTCCAGTCTCAATGCGCTACAACGTCCCAAGTCGTTTTCATTAGCGAAATTGCCTTAGAACACTCTTAACTATGTCCTAGTACTATAAAGGCTGTAATATGGCCTTTTGCAGTCTAATAAAGGCCTCACACGTAAATCACGTGGTTTCACCTGTCTGCGCAGGTCACCATTGACCTAGTCCTTCCAGTCTCAATGTGCTACAACGTTTCACGTCGTTTTCATTAGCGCCGTTGCCTTAAGATACTCTTAACTAACTGCACAGTCCTATAAAGGCTGCAGTATTGCCCTTTGCAGTCAAATAAAGGCCTCACACGTTAATCACGCGGTTTCACCGATCTGCGCAGGTCACCATTGTCCTAGTCCTTCCAGTCTCAATGCCCTACAACGTCCCAAGTCGTTTTCATTAGCGCCGTTGCCTTGCAACACTCTTAACTACGTGCACAGTCCTATAAAGGCTGTAATTTGGCCTTTTGCAGTCTAGTAAAGGCTTCATACGTAAATCACGTAGTTTCACCGCAGGTTACCATTGGTCTAGTCCTTCCAGTCTCAATGTGCTACAACGTCTCAAGTCGCTTTCATTAGCGCCGTTGCCTTAAGACACTCTTAACTACGTGCACAGTCCTATAAAATCTGTAATATGGCCTTTTGCAGTCTAATAAAGGCCTCACACGTTAATCACGTGGTTTCACAGGTCTGCGCAGGTCACCATTGACCTAGTCCTTCCAGTCTCAATGTGCTACAACGTCTCAAGTCGTTTTCATTAGCGCCGTTGCCTTAAGACACTCTTAACTACGTGCACAGTCCTATAAAGGCTGTAATTTGGCCTTTTGCAGTCTAGTAAAGGCTTCATATGTAAATCACGTGGTTTCACCGGTCTGCGCAGGTCACCATTGACCTAGTCCTTCCAGTCTAAATGTGCTACAACGTCTCAAGTCGTTTTCATTATCGCTGTTGCCTTACAACACTCTTAAATACTTGCACAGTCCTATAAAGGCTGTAATATGGCCTTTTGCAGTCTAATAAAGGCCTCACACGTTAATCACGTGGTTTCACCGCTCTGCGCAGGTCACCATTGGCCTAGTCCTTCCAGTCTCAATGCGCTACAACGTCTCAAGTCGCTTTCATTAGCGCCGTTGCCTTAAGACACTCTTAACTACGTTCACAGTCTTATAAAGGCTGTAATTTGGCCTTTTGCAGTCTAATAAAGGCCTCACACGTTAATGACGTGGTTTCACCGGTCTGCGCAGGTTACAATTGGACTATTCCTTCCAGTCTAAATGACCTACAACGTCTCAAGTCGTTTTTATTATCGCTGTTGCCTTACAACACTCTTAAATACTTGCACAGTCCTATAAAGGCTGTAATATGGCCTTTTGCAGTCTAATAAAGGCCTCACACGTAAATCACGTGGTTTCACCGGTCTGCGCAGTTTTCCATTGGCCTAGTCCTTCCAGTCTCAATGCACTACAACGTCCCAAGTCGTTTTCATTAGCGAAGTTGCCTTAGAACACTCTTAACTACGTCCTAGTCCTATAAAGGCTGTATTATGGCCTTTTGCAGTCTAATAAAGGCCTCACACGTAAATCACGTTGTTCCATTTGCCTGGGCAGGTTTTCATTGGCCTAGTCCTTCCAATCTCAATGTGCTACAACGTCTGAAGTCGTTTTCATTAGCGCCGTTGCCTTAAGACACTCTTAACTACGTGCACAGTCCTATAAAGGCTGTAATTTGGCCTTTTGCAGTCTAGTAAAGGCTTCATACGTAAATCACGTGGTTTCACCTGCCTGCGCAGATTACCATTGGTCCAGTCCTTTCGGTCTCAATGTGCTACAACGTCCCAAGTTGTTTTCCTTAGCGCCGTGGCCTTAGAACACTCTTAACTACCTGCACAGTCCTATAAAGGCTTTAATATGGCCTTTTGCAGTGTAATAAAGGCCTCACACGTAAATCACGTGGTTTCACCTGTCTGCGCAGGTCACCATTGACCTAGTCCTTCCAGTCTCAATGTGCTACAACGTCTCAAGTCGTTTTCATTAGCGCCGTTGCCTTAAGACACTCTTAACTACCTGCACAGTCCTATAAAGGCTGTAGTATTGCACTTTGCAGTCAAATAAAAGCCTCACACGTTAATCACGTGGTTTCACCGCTCTGCGCAGGTCACCATTGGCCTAGTCCTTCCAGTCTCAATGCGCTACAACGTCCCAAGTCGTTTTCATTAGCGCCGTTGCCTTGCAACACTCTTAACTACGTGCACAGTCCTATAAAGACTGTAATTTGGCCTTTTGCAGTCTAGTAAAGGCTTCATACGTAAATCACGTAGTTTCACCGCAGGTTACCATTGGTCTAGTCCTTCCAGTCTCAATGTGCTACAACGTCTCAAGTCGCTTTCATTAGCGCCGTTGCCTTAAGACACTCTGAACTACGTTCACAGTCCTATAAAGGCTGTAATTTGGCCTTTTGCAGTCTAATAAAGGCCTCACACGTAAATCACGTGGTTCCATCTGCCTGTGCAGGTTACCAATGGACTAGTCGTTAGAGTCTCAATGCGCTACAACGTCCCAAGTCGTTTTCATTAGCGCTGTTGCCTTACAACACTCTTAACTACGTGCACAGTCCTATAAAGGCTGTTATTTGGCCTTTTGCAGTCTAATAGAGGCCTCACACGTAAATCACGTGGTTTCACCTGCCTGTACAGGTTACCATTGGACTAGTCGATCCAGTCTCAATGCGCTACAACGTCTGAAGTTTTTTTCATTATCGCTGTTGCCTTACAACACTCTTAAATACGTGCACAGTCCTATAAAGGCTGTAATATGGCCTTTTGCAGTCTAATAAAGGCTTCACACGTAAATCACGTGGTTTCACCGGTCTGCGCAGGTTACCATTGGCGTAGTCCTTTCAGTCTCAATGCGCTACAACGTCCCAAGTCGTTTTCATTAGCGAAGTTGCCTTAGAACACTCTTAACTTCGTCCACAGTCCTATAAAGGCTGTATTATGGCCTTTTGCAGTCTAATAAAGGCCTCACACGTAAATGACGTGGTTTCATTTGCCTGTGCAGGTTTCCATTGGCCTAGTCCTTCCAGTCTCAATGTGCTACAACGTCTCAAGTGGTTTTCCTTAGCGCCGTGGCCTTAGAACACTCTTAACTACCTGCACAGTCCTATAAAGGCTTTAATATGGCCTTTTGCAGTGTAATAAAGGCCTCACACGTAAATCACGTGGTTTCACCTGTCTGCGCAGGTCACCATTGCCCTAGTCCTTCCAGTCTCAATGTGCTACAACGTGTCAAGTCGTTTTCATTAGCGCCGTTGCCTTAAGACACTCTTAACTACCTGCACAGTCCTATAAAGGCTGTAGTATTGCACTTTGCAGTCAAATAAAGGCCTCACACGTTAATCACGTGGTTTCACCGCTCTGCGCAGGTCACCATTGGCCTAGTCCTTCCAGTCTCAATGCGCTACAACGTCCCAAGTCGTTTTCATTAGCGCCGTTGCCTTGCAACACTCTTAACTACGTGCACAGTCCTATAAAGACTGTAATTTGGCCTTTTGCAGTCTAGTAAAGGCTTCATACGTAAATCACGTAGTTTCACCGCAGGTTACCATTGGTCTAGTCCTTCCAGTCTCAATGTGCTACAACGTCTCAAGTCGCTTTCATTAGCGCCGTTGCCTTAAGACACTCTTAACTACGTTCACAGTCCTATAAAGGCTGTAATTTGGCCTTTTGCAGTCTAATAAAGGCCTCACACGTAAATCACGTGGTTCCATCTGCCTGTGCAGGTTACCAATGGACTAGTCGTTCCAGTCTCAATGCGCTACAACGTCCCAAGTCGTTTTCATTAGCGCTGTTGCCTTACAACACTCTTAACTACGTGCACAGTCCTATAAAGGCTGTTATTTGGCCTTTTGCAGTCTAATAGAGGCCTCACACGTAAATCACGTGGTTTCACCTGCCTGTACAGGTTACCATTGGACTAGTCGATCCAGTCTCAATGCGCTACAACGTCTCAAGTTTTTTTCATTATCGCTGTTGCCTTACAACACTCTTAAATACGTGCACAGTCCTATAAAGGCTGTAATATGGCCTTTTCCAGTCTAATAAAGGCTTCACACGTAAATCACGTGGTTTCACCGGTCTGCGCAGGTTACCATTGGCGTAGTCCTTTCAGTCTCAATGCGCTACAACGTCCCAAGTCGTTTTCATTAGCGAAGTTGCCTTAGAACACTCTTAACTTCGTCCACAGTCCTATAAAGGCTGTATTATGGCCTTTTGCAGTCTAATAAAGGCCTCACACGTAAATGACGTGGTTTCATTTGCCTGTGCAGGTTTCCATTGGCCTAGTCCTTCCAGTCTCAATGTGCTACAACGTCTCAAGTGGTTTTCATTAGCGCCGTTGCCTTAAGACACTCTTAACTACGTGCACAGTCCTATAAAGTGTGTAATATGGCCTTTTGCAGTCTAATAAAGGCCTCACACGTTAATCACGTGGTTTCACAGGTCTACGCAGGTCACCATTGACCTAGTCCTTCCAGTCTCAATGCGCTGCAACGTCCCAAGTCGTTTTCATTAGCGCCGTTGCCTTACAACACTCTTAACTACGTTCACAGTCCTATAAAGGCTGAGTATTGCCCTTTGCAGTCTAATAAAGGCCTCACACGTTAATCACGTAGTTTCACCGGTCTGCGCAGGTCACCATTGGCCTAGTCATTCCAGTCTCAATGCGCTACAACGTCCCAAGTCGTTTTCATTAGCGCCGTTGCCTTACAACACTCTTAACTACGTGCACAGTCCTATAAAGGCTGTAATTTGGTCTTTTGCAGTCTAGTAAGGGCTTCATACGTAAATCACGTGGTTTCACCTGCCTGCGCAGGTTACCATTGGTCTAGTCCTTCCAGTCTCCATGTGCTACAACGTCCCAAGTCGTTTTCATTAGCGCCGTTGCCTTAAGACACTCTTAACTACTTGCACAGTCCTATAAAGGCTGTAATATGGCCCTTTGCAGTCTAATAAAGGCCTCACACGTAAATCACGTTGTTCCATTTCCCTGTGCAGGTTTCCATTGGCCTAGTCCTTCCAGTCTCAATGTGCTACAACGTCTCAAGTCGTTTTCATTATCGCTGTTGCCTTACAACACTCTTAAATACTTGCACAGTCCTATAAAGGCTGTAATATGGCCTTTTGCAGTCTAATAAAGGCCTCACACGTAAATCACGTGGTTTCACCGGTCTGCGCAGGTTACCATTGGCCTAGTCCTTCCAGTCTCAATGCGCTACAACGTCCCAAGTCGTTTTCATTAGCGAAATTGCCTTAGAACACTCTTAACTACATCCTAGTACTATAAAGGCTGTAATATGGCCCTTTGCAGTCTAATAAAGGCCTCACACGTAAATCACGTTGTTCCATTTCCCTGTGCAGGTTTCCATTGGCCTAGTCCTTCCAGTCTCAATGTGCTACAACGTCTCAAGTCGTTTTCATTAGCGCCGTTGCCTTAAGACACTCTTAACTACGTGCACAGTCCTATAAAGGCTGTAGTATTGCCCTTTGCAGTCTAATAAAGGCCTCACACGTTAATCACGTGGTTTCACCGGTCTGCGCAGGTCACCATTGGCCTAGTCCTTCCAATCTCAATGCGCTACAACGTCCCAAGTCGTTTTCATTAGCGCCGCTGCCTTACAACACTCTTAACTACGTGCACAGTCCTATAAAGGCTGTAATTTGGCCTTTTGCAGTCTTGTAAAGGCTTCATATGTAAATCACGTGGTTTCACCGGTCTCCGCAGGTCACCATTGACCTAGTCCTTCCAGTCTAAATGTGCTACAACGTCTCAAGTCGTTTTCATTAGCGCCGTTGCCTTACAACACTCTTAAATACTTGCACAGTCCTATAAAGGCTGTAATATGGCCTTTTGCAGTCTAGTAAGGGCTTCATACGTAAATCACGTGGTTTCACCTGCCTGCGCAGGTTACCATTGGTCTAGTCCTTCCAGTCTCCATGTGCTACAACGTCCCAAGTCGTTTTCATTAGCGCCGTTGCCTTAAGACACTCTTAACTACTTGCACAGTCCTATAAAGGCTGTAATATGGCCCTTTGCAGTCTAATAAAGGCCTCACACGTAAATCACGTTGTTCCATTTCCCTGTGCAGGTTTCCATTGGCCTAGTCCTTCCAGTCTCAATGTGCTACAACGTCTCAAGTCGTTTTCATTAGCGCCGTTGCCTTAAGACACTCTTAACTACGTGCACGGTCCTATAAAGGCTGTAGTATTGCCCTTTGCAGTCTAATAAAGGCCTCACACGTTAATCACGTGGTTTCACCGGTCTGCGCAGGTCACCATTGGCCTAGTCCTTCCAGTCTCAATGCGCTACAACGTCCCAAGTCGTTTTCATTAGCGCCGCTGCCTTACAACACTCTTAACTACGTGCACAGTCCTATAAAGGCTGTAATTTGGCCTTTTGCAGTCTAGTAAAGGCTTCATATGTAAATCACGTGGTTTCACCGGTCTGCGCAGGTCACCATTGACCTAGTCCTTCCAGTCTAAATGTGCTACAACGTCTCAAGTCGTTTTCATTATCGCTGTTGCCTTACAACACTCTTAAATACTTGCACAGTCCTATAAAGGCTGTAATATGGCCTTTTGCAGTCTAATAAAGGCCTCACACGTAAATCACGTGGTTTCACCGGTCTGCGCAGGTTACCATTGGCCTAGTCCTTCCAGTCTCAATGCGCTACAACGTCCCAAGTCGTTTTCATTAGCGAAATTGCCTTAGAACACTCTTAACTACATCCTAGTACTATAAAGGCTGTAATATGGCCTTTTGCAGTCTAATAAAGGCCTCACACGTAAATCACGTGGTTTCACCTGTCTGCGCAGGTCACCATTGACCTAGTCCTTCCAGTCTCAATGTGCTACAACGTTTCACGTCGTTTTCATTAGCGCTGTTGCCTTAAGATACTCTTAACTAACTGCACAGTCCTATAAAGGCTGTAGTATTGCCCTTTGCAGTCAAATAAAGGCCTCACACGTTAATCACGCGGTTTCACCGATCTGCGCAGGTTTCCATTGGCCTAGTCCTTCCAGTTTCAATGTACTACAACGTCTCAAGTCGTTTTCATTAGCGCCGTTGCCTTAAGACACTCTTAACTACGTGCACAGTCCTATAAAGGCTGTAGTATTGCCCTTTGCAGTCTAATAAAGGCCTCACACGTTAATCACGTGGTTTCACCGGTCTGCGCAGGTCACCATTGGCCTAGTCCTTCCAGTCTCAATGCGCTACAACGTCCCAAGTCGTTTTCATTATCGCTGTTGCCTTACAACACTCTTAAATACGTGCACAGTCCTATAAAGGCTGTAATATGGCCTTTTGCAGTCTAATAAAGGCCTCACACGTAAATCACGTGGTTTCACCGGTCCGCGCAGGTTACCGTTGGCCTAGTCCTTCCAGTCTCAATGCGCTACAACGTCCCAAGTCGTTTTCATTAGCAAAATTGCCTTAGAACACTCTTAACTACGTCCTAGTACTATAAAGGCTGTATTATGGCCTTCTGCAGTCTAGTAAAGGCTTCATACGTAAATCACATGGTTTCACCTGCCTGCGCAGGTTACCATTGGTCTAGTCCTTCCAGTCTCAATGTGCTACAACGTCTCAAGTCGCTTTCATTAGCGCCGTTGCCTTAAGACACTCTTAACTACGTGCACAGTCCTATAAAGTCTGTAATATGGCCTTTTGCAGTCTAATAAAGGCCTCACACGTTAGTCACGTGGTTTCACAGGTCTACGCAGGTCACCATTGACCTAGTCCTTCCAGTCTCAATGCGCTGCAACGTCCCAAGTTGTTTTCATTAGCGCCGTTGCCTTACACCACTCTTAACTACGTTCACAGTCCTATAAAGGCTGAGTATTGCCCTTTGCAGTCTAATAAAGGCCTCACACGTTAATCACGTAGTTTCACCGGTCTGCGCAGGTCACCATTGGCCTAGTCATTCCAGTCTCAATGCGCTACAACGTCCCAAATCGTTTTCATTAGCGCCGTTGCCTTACAACACTCTTAACTACGTGCACAGTCCTATAAAGGCTGTAATTTGGCCTTTTGCAGTCTAGTAAGGGCTTCATACGTAAATCACGTGGTTTCACCTGCCTGCGCAGGTTACCATTGGTCTAGTCCTTCCAGTCTCCATGTGCTACAACGTCCCAAGTCGTTTTCATTAGCGCCGTTGCCTTAAGACACTCTTAACTACTTGCACAGTCCTATAAAGGCTGTAATATGGCCCTTTGCAGTCTAATAAAGGCCTCACACGTAAATCACGTTGTTCCATTTCCCTGTGCAGGTTTCCATTGGCCTAGTCCTTCCAGTCTCAATGTGCTACAACGTCTCAAGTCGTTTTCATTAGCGCCGTTGCCTTAAGACACTCTTAACTACGTGCACAGTCCTATAAAGGCTGTAGTATTGCCCTTTGCAGTCTAATAAAGGCCTCACACGTTAATCACGTGGTTTCACCGGTCTGCGCAGGTCACCATTGGCCTAGTCCTTCCAATCTCAATGCGCTACAACGTCCCAAGTCGTTTTCATTAGCGCCGCTGCCTTACAACACTCTTAACTACGTGCACAGTCCTATAAAGGCTGTAATTTGGCCTTTTGCAGTCTTGTAAAGGCTTCATATGTAAATCACGTGGTTTCACCGGTCTCCGCAGGTCACCATTGACCTAGTCCTTCCAGTCTAAATGTGCTACAACGTCTCAAGTCGTTTTCATTATCGCTGTTGCCTTACAACACTCTTAAATACTTGCACAGTCCTATAAAGGCTGTAATATGGCCTTTTGCAGTCTAATAAAGGCCTCACACGTAAATCACGTGGTTTCACCGGTCTGCGCAGGTTACCATTGGCCTAGTCCTTCCAGTCTCAATGCGCTACAACGTCCCAAGTCGTTTTCATTAGCGAAATTGCCTTAGAACACTCTTAACTATGTCCTAGTACTATAAAGGCTGTAATATGGCCTTTTGCAGTCTAATAAAGGCCTCACACGTAAATCACGTGGTTTCACCTGTCTGCGCAGGTCACCATTGACCTAGTCCTTCCAGTCTCAATGTGCTACAACGTTTCACGTCGTTTTCATTAGCGCCGTTGCCTTAAGATACTCTTAACTAACTGCACAGTCCTATAAAGGCTGTAGTATTGCCCTTTGCAGTCAAATAAAGGCCTCACACGTTAATCACGCGGTTTCACCGATCTGCGCAGGTCACCATTGTCCTAGTCCTTCCAGTCTCAATGCGCTACAACGTCCCAAGTCGTTTTCATTAGCGCCGTTGCCTTGCAACACTCTTAACTACGTGCACAGTCCTATAAAGGCTGTAATTTGGCCTTTTGCAGTCTAGTAAAGGCTTCATACGTAAATCACGTAGTTTCACCGCAGGTTACCATTGGTCTAGTCCTTCCAGTCTCAATGTGCTACAACGTCTCAAGTCGCTTTCATTAGCGCCGTTGCCTTAAGACACTCTTAACTACGTGCACAGTCCTATAAAATCTGTAATATGGCCTTTTGCAGTCTAATAAAGGCCTCACACGTTAATCACGTGGTTTCACAGGTCTGCGCAGGTCACCATTGACCTAGTCCTTCCAGTCTCAATGTGCTACAACGTCTCAAGTCGTTTTCATTAGCGCCGTTGCCTTAAGACACTCTTAACTACGTGCACAGTCCTATAAAGGCTGTAATTTGGCCTTTTGCAGTCTAGTAAAGGCTTCATATGTAAATCACGTGGTTTCACCGGTCTGCGCAGGTCACCATTGACCTAGTCCTTCCAGTCTAAATGTGCTACAACGTCTCAAGTCGTTTTCATTATCGCTGTTGCCTTACAACACTCTTAAATACTTGCACAGTCCTATAAAGGCTGTAATATGGCCTTTTGCAGTCTAATAAAGGCCTCACACGTTAATCACGTGGTTTCACCGCTCTGCGCAGGTCACCATTGGCCTAGTCCTTCCAGTCTCAATGCGCTACAACGTCTCAAGTCGCTTTCATTAGCGCCGTTGCCTTAAGACACTCTTAACTACGTTCACAGTCCTATAAAGGCTGTAATTTGGCCTTTTGCAGTCTAATAAAGGCCTCACACGTTAATGACGTGATTTCACCGGTCTGCGCAGGTTACCATTGGACTATTCCTTCCAGTCTAAATGACCTACAACGTCTCAAGTCGTTTTTATTATCGCTGTTGCCTTACAACACTCTTAAATACTTGCACAGTCCTATAAAGGCTGTAATATGGCCTTTTGCAGTCTAATAAAGGTCTCACACGTAAATCACGTGGTTTCACCGGTCTGCGCAGTTTTCCATTGGCCTAGTCCTTCCAGTCTCAATGCACTACAACGTCCCAAGTCGTTTTCATTAGCGAAGTTGCCTTAGAACACTCTTAACTACGTCCTAGTCCTATAAAGGCTGTATTATGGCCTTTTGCAGTCTAATAAAGGCCTCACACGTAAATCACGTTGTTCCATTTGCCTGGGCAGGTTTTCATTGGCCTAGTCCTTCCAATCTCAATGTGCTACAACGTCTGAAGTCGTTTTTATTAGCGCCGTTGCCTTAAGACACTCTTAACTACGTGCACAGTCCTATAAAGGCTGTAATTTGGCCTTTTGCAGTCTAGTAAAGGCTTCATACGTAAATCACGTGGTTTCACCTGCCTGCGCAGGTTACCATTGGTCTAGTCCTTTCAGTCTCAATGTGCTACAACGTCCCAAGTTGTTTTCCTTAGCGCCGTGGCCTTAGAACACTCTTAACTACCTGCACAGTCCTATAAAGGCTTTAATATGGCCTTTTGCAGTGTAATAAAGGCCTCACACGTAAATCACGTGGTTTCACCTGTCTGCGCAGGTCACCATTGACCTAGTCCTTCCAGTCTCAATGTGCTACAACGTCTCAAGCCGTTTTCATTAGCGCCGTTGCCTTAAGACACTCTTAACTACGTGCACAGTCCTATAAAGACTGTAATTTGGCCTTTTGCAGTCTAGTAAAGGCTTCATACGTAAATCACGTAGTTTCACCGCAGGTTACCATTGGCCTAGTCCTTCCAGTCTCAATGTGCTACAACGTCTCAAGTCGCTTTCATTAGCGCCGTTGCCTTAAGACACTCTTAACTACGTTCACAGTCCTATAAAGGCTGTAATTTGGCCTTTTGCAGTCTAATAAAGGCCTCACACGTAAATCACGTGGTTCCATCTGCCTGTGCAGGTTACCATTGGTCTAGTCCTTCCAGTCTCAATGTGCTACAACGTCTCAAGTCGCTTTCATTAGCGCTGTTGCCTTACAACACTCTTAACTACGTGCACAGTCCTATAAAGGCTGTTATTTGGCCTTTTGCAGTCTAATAGAGGCCTCACACGTAAATCACGTGGTTTCACCTGCCTGTACAGGTTACCATTGGACTAGTCGATCCAGTCTCAATGCGCTTCAACGTCTGAAGTTTTTTTCATTATCGCTGTTGCCTTACAATACTCTTAAATACGTGCACAGTCCTATAAAGGCTGTAATATGGCCTTTTGCAGTCTAATAAAGGCTTCACACGTAAATCACGTGGTTTCACCGGTCTGCGCAGGTTACCATTGGCGTAGTCCTTTCAGTCTCAATGCGCTACAACGTCCCAAGTCGTTTTCATTAGCGAAGTTGCCTTAGAACACTCTTAACTTCGTCCACAGTCCTATAAAGGCTGTATTATGGCCTTTTGCAGTCTAATAAAGGCCTCACACGTAAATGACGTGGTTTCATTTGCCTGTGCAGGTTTCCATTGGCCTAGTCCTTCCAGTCTCAATGTGCTACAACGTCTCAAGTGGTTTTCCTTAGCGCCGTGGCCTTAGAACACTCTTAACTACCTGCACAGTCCTATAAAGGCTTTAATATGGCCTTTTGCAGTGTAATAAAGGCCTCACACGTAAATCACGTGGTTTCACCTGTCTGCGCAGGTCACCATTGACCTAGTCCTTCCAGTCTCAATGTGCTACAACGTGTCAAGTCGTTTTCATTAGCGCCGTTGCCTTAAGACACTCTTAACTACCTGCACAGTCCTATAAAGGCTGTAGTATTGCACTTTGCAGTCAAATAAAGGCCTCACACGTTAATCACGTGGTTTCACCGCTCTGCGCAGGTCACCATTGGCCTAGTCCTTCCAGTCTCAATGCGCTACAACGTCCCAAGTCGTTTTCATTAGCGCCGTTGCCTTGCAACACTCTTAACTACGTGCACAGTCCTATAAAGACTGTAATTTGGCCTTTTGCAGTCTAGTAAAGGCTTCATACGTAAATCACGTAGTTTCACCGCAGGTTACCATTGGTCTAGTCCTTCCAGTCTCAATGTGCTACAACGTCTCAAGTCGCTTTCATTAGCGCCGTTGCCTTAAGACACTCTTAACTACGTTCACAGTCCTATAAAGGCTGTAATTTGGCCTTTTGCAGTCTAATAAAGGCCTCACACGTAAATCACGTGGTTCCATCTGCCTGTGCAGGTTACCAATGGACTAGTCGTTCCAGTCTCAATGCGCTACAACGTCCCAAGTCGTTTTCATTAGCGCTGTTGCCTTACAACACTCTTAACTACGTGCACAGTCCTATAAAGGCTGTTATTTGGCCTTTTGCAGTCTAATAGAGGCCTCACACGTAAATCACGTGGTTTCACCTGCCTGTACAGGTTACCATTGGACTAGTCGATCCAGTCTCAATGCGCTACAACGTCTCAAGTTTTTTTCATTATCGCTGTTGCCTTACAACACTCTTAAATACGTGCACAGTCCTATAAAGGCTGTAATATGGCCTTTTGCAGTCTAATAAAGGCTTCACACGTAAATCACGTGGTTTCACCGGTCTGCGCAGGTTACCATTGGCGTAGTCCGTTCAGTCTCAATGCGCTACAACGTCCCAAGTCGTTTTCATTAGCGAAGTTGCCTTAGAACACTCTTAACTTCGTCCACAGTCCTATAAAGGCTGTATTATGGCCTTTTGCAGTCTAATAAAGGCCTCACACGTAAATGACGTGGTTTCATTTGCCTGTGCAGGTTTCCATTGGCCTAGTCCTTCCAGTCTCACTGTGCTACAACGTCTCAAGTGGTTTTCATTAGCGCCGTTGCCTTAAGACACTCTTAACTACATGCACAGTCCTATAAAGGCTGTAATTTGGCCTTTTGCAGTCTAGTAAAGGCTTCATACGTAAATCACGTGGTTTCACCTGCCTGCGCAGGTTACCATTGGTCTAGTCCTTTCAGTCTCAATGTGCTACAACGTCCTAAGTCGTTTTCATTAGCGCCGTTGCTTTACAACACTCTTAACTACGTGTACAGTCCTATAAAGGCTGTAATAGGGCTTTTTGCAGTCTAATAAAGTCCTCACACGTAAATCACGTGGTTCCATCTGCCTGCGCAGGTTACCGTTGGACTATTCCTTCCAGTCTCAATGCACTACAACGTTTCAAGTGGTTTTCCTTAGCGCCGTGGCCTTAAAACACTCTTAACTACGTTCACAGTCCTATAAAGGCTGTAGTATTGCCCTTTGCAGTCTAATAAAGGCCTCACACTTTAATCACGTGGTTTCACCGGTCTGCGCAGGTCACCATTGGCCTAGTCCTTCCAGTCTCAATGCGCTACAACTTCCCAAGTCGTTTTCATTAGCGCCGTTGCCTTACAACACTCTTAACTACGTGCACAGTCCTATAAAGGCTGTAATTTGGCCTTTTGCAGTCTAGTAAAGGCTTCATACGTAAACCACGTGGTTTCACCTGCCTGCGCAGGTTACCATTGGTCTAGTCCTTTCAGTCTCATGTGCTACAACGTCCCAAGTCGTTTTTATTAGCGCCGTTGCTTTACAACACTCTTAACTACGTGCACAGTCCTATAAAGGCTGCAATATCGCCTTTTGCAATCTAATAAAGGCCTCACACGTAAATCAAATGGTTCCATCTGCCTGCGCAGGTTACCATTGGACTATTCCTTCCAGTCTCAATGCACTACAACGTTCCAAGTGGTTTTCCTTAGCGCCGTGGCCTTAGAACACTCTTAACTACCTGCACAGTCCTATAAAGGCTTTAATATGGCCTTTTGCAGTGTAATAAAGGCCTCACACGTAAATCACGTGGTTTCACCTGTCTGCGCAGGTCACCATTGACCTAGTCCTTCCAGTCTCAATGTGCTACAACGTCTCAAGTCGTTTTCATTAGCGCCGTTGCCTTAAGACACTCTTAACTACCTGCACAGTCCTATAAAGGCTGTAGTATTGCACTTTGCAGTCAAATAAAGGCCTCACACGTTAATCACGTGGTTTCACCGCTCTGCGCAGGTCACCATTGGCCTAGTCCTTCCAGTCTCAATGCGCTACAACGTCTCAAGTCGCTTTCATTAGCGCCGTTGCCTTAAGACACTCTTAACTACGTTCACAGTCCTATAAAGGCTGTAATTTGGCCTTTTGCAGTCTAATAAAGGCCTCACACGTTAATGACGTGGTTTCACCGGTCTGCGCAGGTTACCATTGGACTATTCCTTCCAGTCTAAATGACCTACAACGTTTCAAGTTGTTTTTATTATCGCTGTTGCCTTACAACACTCTTAAATACTTGCACAGTCCTATAAAGGCTGTAATATGGCCTTTTGCAGTCTAATAAAGGCCTCACACGTAAATCACGTGGTTTCACCGGTCTGCGCAGTTTTCCATTGGCCTAGTCCTTCCAGTCTCAATGCACTACAACGTCCCAAGTCGTTTTCATTAGCGAAGTTGCCTTAAGACACTCTTAACTACGTTCACAGTCCTATAAAGGCTGTAATTTGGCCTTTTGCAGTCTAATAAAGGCCTCACACGTTAATGACGTGGTTTCACCGGTCTGCGCAGGTTACCATTGGACTATTCCTTCCAGTCTAAATGACCTACAACGTCTCAAGTCGTTTTTATTATCGCTGTTGCCTTACAACACTCTTAAATACTTGCACAGTCCTATAAAGGCTGTAATATGGCCTTTTGCAGTCTAATAAAGGCCTCACACGTAAATCACGTGGTTTCACCGGTCTGCGCAGTTTTCCATTGGCCTAGTCCTTCCAGTCTCAATGCACTACAACGTCCCAAGTCGTTTTCATTAGCGAAGTTGCCTTAGAACACTCTTAACTACGTCCTAGTCCTATAAAGGCTGTATTATGGCCTTTTGCAGTCTAATAAAGGCCTCACACGTAAATCACGTTGTTCCATTTGCCTGGGCAGGTTTTCATTGGCCTAGTCCTTCCAATCTCAATGTGCTACAACGTCTGAAGTCGTTTTCATTAGCGCCGTTGCCTTAAGACACTCTTAACTACGTGCACAGTCCTATAAAGGCTGTAATTTGGCCTTTTGCAGTCTAGTAAAGGCTTCATACGTAAATCACGTGGTTTCACCTGCCTGCGCAGGTTACCATTGGTCTAGTCCTTTCAGTCTCAATGTGCTACAACGTCCCAAGTTGTTTTCCTTAGCGCCGTGGCCTTAGAACACTCTTAACTACCTGCACAGTCCTATAAAGGCTTTAATATGGCCTTTTGCAGTGTAATAAAGGCCTCACACGTAAATCACGTGGTTTCACCTGTCTGCGCAGGTCACCATTGACCTAGTCCTTCCAGTCTCAATGTGCTACAACGTCTCAAGTCGTTTTCATTAGCGCCGTTGCCTTAAGACACTCTTAACTACCTGCACAGTCCTATAAAGGCTGTAGTATTGCACTTTGCAGTCAAATAAAGGCCTCACACGTTAATCACGTGGTTTCACCGCTCTGCGCAGGTCACCATTGGCCTAGTCCTTCCAGTCTCAATGCGCTACAACGTCCCAAATCGTTTTCATTAGCGCCGTTGCCTTGCAACACTCTTAACTACGTGCACAGTCCTATAAAGACTGTAATTTGGCCTTTTGCAGTCTAGTAAAGGCTTCATACGTAAATCACGTAGTTTCACCGCAGGTTACCATTGGTCTAGTCCTTCCAGTCTCAATGTGCTACAACGTCTCAAGTCGCTTTCATTAGCGCCGTTGCCTTAAGACACTCTTAACTACGTTCACAGTCCTATAAAGGCTGTAATTTGGCCTTTTGCAGTCTAATAAAGGCCTCACACGTAAATCACGTGGTTCCATCTGCCTGTGCAGGTTACCAATGGACTAGTCGTTCCAGTCTCAATGCGCTACAACGTCCCAAGTCGTTTTCATTAGCGCTGTTGCCTTACAACACTCTTAACTACGTGCACAGTCCTATAAAGGCTGTTATTTGGCCTTTTGCAGTCTAATAGAGGCCTCACACGTAAATCACGTGGTTTCACCTGCCTGTACAGGTTACCATTGGACTAGTCGATCCAGTCTCAATGCGCTTCAACGTCTGAAGTTTTTTTCATTATCGCTGTTGCCTTACAACACTTTTAAATACGTGCACAGTCCTATAAAGGCTGTAATATGGCCTTTTGCAGTCTAATAAAGGCTTCACACGTAAATCACGTGGTTTCACCGGTCTGCGCAGGTTACCATTGGCGTAGTCCTTTCAGTCTCAATGCGCTACAACGTCCCAAGTCGTTTTCATTAGCGAAGTTGCCTTAGAACACTCTTAACTTCGTCCACAGTCCTATAAAGGCTGTATTATGGCCTTTTGCAGTCTAATAAAGGCCTCACACGTAAATGACGTGGTTTCATTTGCCTGTGCAGGTTTCCATTGGCCTAGTCCTTCCAGTCTCAATGTGCTACAACGTCTCAAGTGGTTTTCCTTAGCGCCGTGGCCTTAGAACACTCTTAACTACCTGCACAGTCCTATAAAGGCTTTAATATGGCCTTTTGCAGTGTAATAAAGGCCTCACACGTAAATCACGTGGTTTCACCTGTCTGCGCAGGTCACCATTGACCTAGTCCTTCCAGTCTCAATGTGCTACAACGTGTCAAGTCGTTTTCATTAGCGCCGTTGCCTTAAGACACTCTTAACTACCTGCACAGTCCTATAAAGGCTGTAGTATTGCACTTTGCAGTCAAATAAAGGCCTCACACGTTAATCACGTGGTTTCACCGCTCTGCGCAGGTCACCATTGGCCTAGTCCTTCCAGTCTCAATGCGCTACAACGTCCCAAGTCGTTTTCATTAGCGCCGTTGCCTTGCAACACTCTTAACTACGTGCACAGTCCTATAAAGACTGTAATTTGGCCTTTTGCAGTCTAGTAAAGGCTTCATACGTAAATCACGTAGTTTCACCGCAGGTTACCATTGGCCTAGTCCTTCCAGTCTCAATGTGCTACAACGTCTCAAGTCGCTTTCATTAGCGCCGTTGCCTTAAGACACTCTTAACTACGTTCACAGTCCTATAAAGGCTGTAATTTGGCCTTTTGCAGTCTAATAAAGGCCTCACACGTAAATCACGTGGTTCCATCTGCCTGTGCAGGTTACCAATGGACTAGTCGTTCCAGTCTCAATGCGCTACAACGTCCCAAGTCGTTTTCATTAGCGCTGTTGCCTTACAACACTCTTAACTACGTGCACAGTCCTATAAAGGCTGTTATTTGGCCTTTTGCAGTCTAATAGAGGCCTCACACGTAAATCACGTGGTTTCACCTGCCTGTACAGGTTACCATTGGACTAGTCGATCCAGTCTCAATGCGCTACAACGTCTCAAGTTTTTTTCATTATCGCTGTTGCCTTACAACACTCTTAAATACGTGCACAGTCCTATAAAGGCTGTAATATGGCCTTTTGCAGTCTAATAAAGGCTTCACACGTAAATCACGTGGTTTCACCGGTCTGCGCAGGTTACCATTGGCGTAGTCCTTTCAGTCTCAATGCGCTACAACGTCCCAAGTCGTTTTCATTAGCGAAGTTGCCTTAGAACACTCTTAACTTCGTCCACAGTCCTATAAAGGCTGTATTATGGCCTTTTGCAGTCTAATAAAGGCCTCACACGTAAATGACGTGGTTTCATTTGCCTGTGCAGGTTTCCATTGGCCTAGTCCTTCCAGTCTCAATGTGCTACAACGTCTCAAGTGGTTTTCATTAGCGCCGTTGCCTTAAGACACTCTTAACTACATGCACAGTCCTATAAAGGCTGTAATTTGGCCTTTTGCAGTCTAGTAAAGGCTTCATACGTAAATCACGTGGTTTCACCTGCCTGCGCAGGTTACCATTGGTCTAGTCCTTTCAGTCTCAATGTGCTACAACGTCCTAATCGTTTTCATTAGCGCCGTTGCTTTACAACACTCTTAACTACGTGTACAGTCCTATAAAGGCTGTAATAGGGCCTTTTGCAGTCTAATAAAGTCCTCACACGTAAATCACGTGGTTCCATCTGCCTGCGCAGGTTACCGTTGGCCTAGTCCTTCCAGTCTCAATGCGCTACAACTTCCCAAGTCGTTTTCATTAGCGCCGTTGCCTTACAACACTCTTAACTACGTGCACAGTCCTATAAAGGCTGTAATTTGGCCTTTTGCAGTCTAGTAAAGGCTTCATACGTAAATCACGTGGTTTCACCTGCCTGCGCAGGTTACCATTGGTCTAGTCCTTTCAGTCTCATGTGCTACAACGTCCCAAGTCGTTTTTATTAGCGCCGTTGCTTTACAACACTCTTAACTACGTGCACAGTCCTATAAAGGTTGCAATATCGCCTTTTGCAATCTAATAAAGGCCTCACACGTAAATCAAATGGTTCCATCTGCCTGCGCAGGTTACCATTGGACTATTCCTTCCAGTCTCAATGCACTACAACGTTCCAAGTGGTTTTCCTTAGCGCCGTGGCCTTAGAACACTCTTAACTACCTGCACAGTCCTATAAAGGCTTTAATATGGCCTTTTGCAGTGTAATAAAGGCCTCACACGTAAATCACGTGGTTTCACCTGTCTGCGCAGGTCACCATTGACCTAGTCCTTCCAGTCTCAATGTGCTACAACGTCTCAAGTCGTTTTCATTAGCGCCGTTGCCTTAAGACACTCTTAACTACCTGCACAGTCCTATAAAGGCTGTAGTATTGCACTTTGCAGTCAAATAAAGGCCTCACACGTTAATCACGTGGTTTCACCGCTCTGCGCAGGTCACCATTGGCCTAGTCCTTCCAGTCTCAATGCGCTACAACGTCTCAAGTCGCTTTCATTAGCGCCGTTGCCTTAAGACACTCTTAACTACGTTCACAGTCCTATAAAGGCTGTAATTTGGCCTTTTGCAGTCTAATAAAGGCCTCACACGTTAATGACGTGGTTTCACCGGTCTGCGCAGGTTACCATTGGACTATTCCTTCCAGTCTAAATGACCTACAACGTTTCAAGTCGTTTTTATTATCGCTGTTGCCTTACAACACTCTTAAATACTTGCACAGTCCTATAAAGGCTGTAATATGGCCTTTTGCAGTCTAATAAAGGCCTCACACGTAAATCACGTGGTTTCACCGGTCTGCGCAGTTTTCCATTGGCCTAGTCCTTCCAGTCTCAATGCACTACAACGTCCCAAGTCGTTTTCATTAGCGAAGTTGCCTTAGAACACTCTTAACTACGTCCTAGTCCTATAAAGGCTGTATTATGGCCTTTTGCAGTCTAATAAAGGCCTCACACGTAAATCACGTTGTTCCATTTGCCTGGGCAGGTTTTCATTGGCCTAGTCCTTCCAATCTCAATGTGCTACAACGTCTGAAGTCGTTTTCATTAGCGCCGTTGCCTTAAGACACTCTTAACTACGTGCACAGTCCTATAAAGGCTGTAATTTGGCCTTTTGCAGTCTAGTAAAGGCTTCATACGTAAATCACGTGGTTTCACCTGCCTGCGCAGGTTACCATTGGTCTAGTCCTTTCAGTCTCAATGTGCTACAACGTCCCAAGTTGTTTTCATTAGCGCCGTTGCTTTACAACACTCTTAACTACTTGCACAGTCCTATAAAGGCTGCAATATCGCCTTTTGCAATCTATCAAAGGCCTCACACGTAAATCACGTGGTTCCATCTGCCTGCGCAGGTTACCATTGGACTATTCCTTCCAGTCTCAATGCACTACAACGTTCCAAGTGGTTTTCCTTAGCGCCGTGGCCTTAGAACACTCTTAACTACCTACACAGTCCTATAAAGGCTGTAATATGGCCTTTTGTAGTCTAATAAAGGCCTCACACGTAAATCACGTGGTTTCACCTGTCTGCGCAGGTCACCATTGACCTAGTCCTTCCAGTCTCAAGGTGCTACAACGTCTCAAGTCGTTTTCATTAGCGCCGTGCCTTAAGACACTCTTCACTACGTGCACAGTCCTATAAAAGCTGTAATTTGGCCTTTTGCAGTCTAGTAAGGGCTTCATACGTAAATCACGAGGTTTCACCTGCTGCGCAGGTTACCATTGGTCTAGTCCTTCCAATCTCCATGTGCTACAACGTCCCAAGTCGTTTTCATCAGCGCCATTGCTTTACAACACTCTTAACTACGTGCACAGTCCTATAAAGGCTGTAATATGGCCTTTTGCAGTCTAATAAAAGCCTCACACGTAAATCACGTAGTTCCATCTGCCTGCGCAGGTTACCATTGGACTATTCCTTCCAGTCTCAATGCACTACAACGTCCCAAGTCGTTTGCATTGGCGAAGGTGCCTTAGAACACTCTTAACTACGTGCACAGTCCTATAAAGGCTGTAGTATTGCCCTTTGCAGTCTAATAAAGGCCTCACACGTTAATCACGTGGTTTCACCGGTCTGCGCAGGTCACCATTGGCCTAGTCCTTCCAGTCTCAATGCGCTACAACGTCCCAAGTCGTTTTCATTAGCGCCGCTGCCTTACAACACTCTTAACTACGTGCACAGTCCTATAAAGGCTGTAATTTGGCCTTTTGCAGTCTAGCAAAGGCTTCATACGTAAATCACTTGGTTTCACCTGCCTGCGCAGGTTACCATTGGTCTAGTCCTTTCAGTCTCAATGTGCTACAACGTCCCAAGTCGTTTTCATTGGCGAAGTTCCCTTAGAACACTCTCAACTACGTACACAGTCCTATAAAGGCTGTAATATGGCCTTTTGCAGTCTAATAAAGGCCTCACACGTAAATCACGTGGTTTAACCTGTCTGCACAGGTTACCATTGGTCTAGTCCTTACAGTCTCAATGTGCTACAACGTCCCAAGTCGTTTTCATTAGTGCCGTTGCCTTACAACACTCTTAACTACGTGCACAGTCCTATAAAGGCTGTAATTTGGCCTTTTGCAGTCTAGTAAAGGCTTCATACGTAAATCACGTGGTTTCACCTGCCTGCGCAGGTTACCATTGGACTATTCCTTCCAGTCTCAACGCACTACAACGTCCCAAGTCGTTTTCATTGGCGAAGTTGCCTTAGAACACTCTTAACTACGTGCACAGTCCTATAAAGGCTGTAATATGGCCTTTTGCAGTCTAATAAAGGCCTCACACGTAAATCACGTGGTTTCACCTGTCTGCGCAGGTTACCACTGGCCTAGTCCTCACAGTCTCAATGCGCTACAACGTCCCAAGTCGTTTTTATTGGCGCCGTTGCTTTACAACACTCTTAACTACGTGCACAGTCCTATAAAGGCTGTATAATGGCCCTTTGCAGTCTAATAAAGTCCTCCCACGTAAATCACGTGGTTCCATCTGCCTGCGCAGGTTACCATTGGACTATTCCTTCCAGTCTCAATGCACTACAACGTTCCAAGTGGTTTTCCTTAGCGCCGTGGCTTTAGAACACTCCTAACTACCTGTACAGTCCTATAAAGGCTGTAATATGGCCTTTTGCAGTCTAATAAAGGCCTCACACGTAAATCACGTGGTTTCACCTGTCTGCGCAGGTCACCATTGACCTAGTCCTTCCAGTCTCAAGGTGCTACAACGTCTTAAGTCGTTTTCATTAGCGCCGTGCCTTAAGACACTCTTAACTACGTGCACAGTCCTATAAAAGCTGTAATTTGGCCTTTTGCAGTCTAGTAAAGGCTTCATACGTAAATCACGAGGTTTCACCTGCCTGCGCAGGTTACCATTGGTCTAGTCCTTCCAATCTCCATGTGCTACAACGTCCCAAGTCGTTTTCATTAGCGCCATTGCTTTACAACACTCTTAACTACGTGCACAGTCCTATAAAGGCTGTAATATGGCCTTTTGCAGTCTAATAAAAGCCTCACACGTAAATCACGTGGTTCCATCTGCCTGCGCAGGTTACCATTGGACTATTCCTTCCAGTCTCAATGCACTACAACGTCCCAAGTCGTTTGCATTGGCGAAGTTGCCTTAGAACACTCTTAACTACGTGCACAGTCCTATAAAGGCTGTAATATGGCCTTTTGCAGTCTAATAAAGGCCTCACACGTAAATCACGTGGTTTCACCTGTCGGCGTAGGTTACCATTGGCCTAGTCCTTACAGTCTCAATGCGCTACAACGTCCCAAGTCGTTTTCATTAGCGCCGTTGCCTTAAGACACTCTTAACTACGTGCACAGTCCTATAAAGGCTGTAATATGGCCCTTTGCAGTCTAATGAAGGCCGCACACGTAAATCACGTTGTTCCATTTGCCTGTGCAGGTTTCCATTGGCCTAGTCCTTCCAGTCTCAATGTGCTACAACGTCTCAAGTCGTTTTCATTAACGCCGTTGCCTTAGGACACTCTTAACTACGTGCACAGTCCTATAAAGGCTGTAGTATTGCCCTTTGCAGTCTAATAAAGGCCTCACACGTTAATCACGTGGTTTCACCGGTCTGCGCAGGTCACCATTGGCCTAGTCCTTCCAGTCTCAATGCGCTACAACGTGCCAAGTCGTTTTCATTAGCGCCGCTGCCTTACAATACTCTTAACTACGTGCACAGTCCTATAAAGGCTGTAATTTGGCCTTTTGCAGTCTAGTAAAGGCTTCATATGTAAATCACTTGGTTTCACCTGCCTGCGCAGGTTACCATTGGTCTAGTCCTTTCAGTCTCAATGTGCTACAACGTCCCAAGTCGTTTTCATTGGCGAAGTTGCCTTAGAACACTCTCAACTACGTGCACAGTCCTATAAAGGCTGTAATATGGCCTTTTGCAGTCTAATAAAGGTCTCACACGTAAAGCACGTGGTTTAACCTGTCTGCACAGGTTACCATTGGTCTAGTCCTTATAGTCTCAATGTGCTACAACGTCCCAAGTCGTTTTCATTAGTGCCGTTGCCTTACAACACTCTTAACTACGTGCACAGTCCTATAAAGGCTGTAATTTGGCCTTTTGCAGTCTAGTAAAGGCTTCATACGTAAATCACGTGGTTTCACCTGCCTGCGCAGGTTACCATTGGACTATTCCTTCCAGTCTCAACGCACTATAACGTCCCAAGTCGTTTTCATTGGCGAAGTTGCCTTAGAACACTCTTAACTACGTGCACAGTCCTATAAAGGCTGTAGTATTGCACTTTGCAGTCAAATAAAGGCCTCACACGTTAATCACGTGGTTTCACCGCTCTGCGCAGGTCACCATTGGCCTAGTCCTTCCAGTCTCAATGCGCTACAACGTCTCAAGTCGCTTTCATTAGCACCGTTGCCTTAAGACACTCTTAACTACGTTCACAGTCCTATAAAGGCTGTAATTTGGCCTTTTGCAGTCTAATAAAGGCCTCACACGTTAATGACGTGGTTTCACCGGTTTGCGCAGGTTACCATTGGACTATTCCTTCCAGTCTAAATGACCTACAACGTCTCAAGTCGTTTTTATTATCGCTGTTGCCTTACAACACTCTTAAATACTTGCACAGTTCTATAAAGGCTGTAATATGGCCTTTTGCAGTCTAATAAAGGCCTCACACGTAAATCACGTGGTTTCACCGGTCTGCGCAGTTTTCCATTGGCCTAGTCCTTCCAGTCTCAATGCACTACAACGTCCCAAGTCGTTTTCATTAGCGAAGTTACCTTAGAACACTCTTAACTACGTCCTAGTCCTATAAAGGCTGTATTATGGCCTTTTGCAGTCTAATAAAGGCCTCACACGTAAATCACGTTGTTCCATTTGCCTGGGCAGGTTTTCATTGGCCTAGTCCTTCCAATCTCAATGTGCTACAACGTCTGAAGTCGTTTTCATTAGCGCCGTTGCCTTAAGACACTCTTAACTACGTGCACAGTCCTATAAAGGCTGTAATTTGGCCTTTTGCAGTCTAGTAAAGGCTTCATACGTAAATCACGTGGTTTCACCTGCCTGCGCAGGTTACCATTGGTCTAGTCCTTTCAGTCTCAATGTGCTACAACGTCCCAAGTTGTTTTCATTAGCGCCGTTGCTTTACAACACTCTTAACTACTTGCACAGTCCTATAAAGGCTGCAATATCGCCTTTTGCAATCTATCAAAGGCCTCACACGTAAATCACGTGGTTCCATCTGCCTGCGCAGGTTACCATTGGACTATTCCTTCCAGTCTCAATGCACTACAACGTTCCAAGTGGTTTTCCTTAGCGCCGTGGCCTTAGAACACTCTTAACTACCTACACAGTCCTATAAAGGCTGTAATATGGCCTTTTGTAGTCTAATAAAGGCCTCACACGTAAATCACGTGGTTTCACCTGTCTG
The DNA here is from genome assembly GCF_029227915.1 of Hydractinia symbiolongicarpus. Classification (NCBI taxonomy): domain Eukaryota; kingdom Metazoa; phylum Cnidaria; class Hydrozoa; order Anthoathecata; family Hydractiniidae; genus Hydractinia; species Hydractinia symbiolongicarpus. The sequence goes on along the minus strand of NC_079882.1, from coordinate 16,641,414 downwards.
CGCAGGTCACCATTGACCTAGTCCTTCCAGTCTCAAGGTGCTACAACGTCTCAAGTCGTTTTCATTAGCGCCGTGCCTTAAGACACTCTTCACTACGTGCACAGTCCTATAAAAGCTGTAATTTGGCCTTTTGCAGTCTAGTAAAGGCTTCATACGTAAATCACGAGGTTTCACCTGCCTGCGCAGGTTACCATTGGTCTAGTCCTTCCAATCTCCATGTGCTACAACGTCCCAAGTCGTTTTCATTAGCGCCATTGCTTTACAACACTCTTAACTACGTGCACAGTCCTATAAAGGCTGTAATATGGCCTTTTGCAGTCTAATAAAAGCCTCACACGTAAATCACGTGGTTCCATCTGCCTGCGCAGGTTACCATTGGACTATTCCTTCCAGTCTCAATGCACTACAACGTCCCAAGTCGTTTGCATTGGCGAAGTTGCCTTAGAACACTCTTAACTACGTGCACAGTCCTATAAAGGCTGTAGTATTGCCCTTTGCAGTCTAATAAAGGCCTCACACGTTAATCACGTGGTTTCACCGGTCTGCGCAGGTCACCATTGGCCTAGTCCTTCCAGTCTCAATGCGCTACAACGTCCCAAGTCGTTTTCATTAGCGCCGCTGCCTTACAACACTCTTAACTACGTGCACAGTCCTATAAAGGCTGTAATTTGGCCTTTTGCAGTCTAGTAAAGGCTTCATACGTAAATCACTTGGTTTCACCTGCCTGCGCAGGTTACCATTGGTCTAGTCCTTTCAGTCTCAATGTGCTACAACGTCCCAAGTCGTTTTCATTGGCGAAGTTCCCTTAGAACACTCTCAACTACGTACACAGTCCTATAAAGGCTATAATATGGCCTTTTGCAGTCTAATAAAGGCCTCACACGTAAATCACGTGGTTTAACCTGTCTGCACAGGTTACCATTGGTCTAGTCCTTACAGTCTCAATGTGCTACAACGTCCCAAGTCGTTTTCATTAGTGCCGTTGCCTTACAACACTCTTAACTACGTGCACAGTCCTATAAAGGCTGTAATTTGGCCTTTTGCAGTCTAGTAAAGGCTTCATACGTAAATCACGTGGTTTCACCTGCCTGCGCAGGTTACCATTGGACTATTCCTTCCAGTCTCAACGCACTACAACGTCCCAAGTCGTTTTCATTGGCGAAGTTGCCTTAGAACACTCTTAACTACGTGCACAGTCCTATAAAAGCTGTAATATGGCCTTTTGCAGTCTAATAAAGGCCTCACACGTAAATCACGTGGTTTCACCTGTCTGCGCAGGTTACCACTGGCCTAGTCCTCACAGTCTCAATGCGCTACAACGTCCCAAGTCGTTTTTATTGGCGCCGTTGCTTTACAACACTCTTAACTACGTGCACAGTCCTATAAAGGCTGTATAATGGCCCTTTGCAGTCTAATAAAGTCCTCACACGTAAATCACGTGGTTCCATCTGCCTGCGCAGGTTACCATTGGACTATTCCTTCCAGTCTCAATGCACTACAACGTTCCAAGTGGTTTTCCTTAGCGCCGTGGCTTTAGAACACTCCTAACTACCTGTACAGTCCTATAAAGGCTGTAATATGGCCTTTTGCAGTCTAATAAAGGCCTCACACGTAAATCACGTGGTTTCACCTGTCTGCGCAGGTCACCATTGACCTAGTCCTTCCAGTCTCAAGGTGCTACAACGTCTTAAGTCGTTTTCATTAGCGCCGTGCCTTAAGACACTCTTAACTACGTGCACAGTCCTATAAAAGCTGTAATTTGGCCTTTTGCAGTCTAGTAAAGGCTTCATACGTAAATCCCGAGGTTTTACCTGCCTGCGCAGGTTACCATTGGTCTAGTCCTTCCAATCTCCATGTGCTACAACGTCCCAAGTCGTTTTCATTAGCGCCATTGCTTTACAACACTCTTAACTACGTGCACAGTCCTATAAAGGCTGTAATATGGCCTTTTGCAGTCTAATAAAAGCCTCACACGTAAATCACGTGGTTCTATCTGCCTGCGCAGGTTACCATTGGACTATTCCTTCCAGTCTCAATGCACTACAACGTCCCAAGTCGTTTGCATTGGCGAAGTTGCCTTAGAACACTCTTAACTACGTGCACAGTCCTATAAAGGCTGTAATATGGCCTTTTGCAGTCTAATAAAGGCCTCACACGTAAATCACGTGGTTTCACCTGTCGGCGTAGGTTACCATTGGCCTAGTCCTTACAGTCTCAATGCACTACAACGTCCCAAGTCGTTTTCATTAACGCCGTTGCCTTAAGACACTCTTAACTACGTGCACAGTCCTATAAAGGCTGTAATATGGCCCTTTGCAGTCTAATGAAGGCCTCACACGTAAATCACGTTGTTCCATTTGCCTGTGCAGGTTTCCATTGGCCTAGTCCTTCCAGTCTCAATGTGCTACAACGTCTCAAGTCGTTTTCATTAACGCCGTTGCCTTAGGACACTCTTAACTACGTGCACAGTCCTATAAAGGCTGTAGTATTGCCCTTTGCAGTCTAATAAAGGCCTCACACGTTAATCACGTGGTTTCACCGGTCTGCGCAGGTCACCATTGGCCTAGTCCTTCCAGTCTCAATGCGCTACAACGTCCCAAGTCGTTTTCATTGGCGAAGTTGCCTTAGAACACTCTCAACTACGTGCACAGTCCTATAAAGGCTGTAATATGGCCTTTTGCAGTCTAATAAAGGTCTCACACGTAAATCACGTGGTTTAACCTGTCTGCACAGGTTACCATTGGTCTAGTCCTTACAGTCTCAATGTGCTACAACGTCCCAAGTCGTTTTCATTAGTGCCGTTTCCTTACAACACTCTTAACTACGTGCACAGTCCTATAAAGGCTGTAATTTGGCCTTTTGCAGTCTAGTAAAGGCTTCATACGTAAATCACGTGGTTTCACCTGCCTGCGCAGGTTACCATTGGACTATTCCTTCCAGTCTCAACGCACTACAACGTCCCAAGTCGTTTTCATTGGCGAAGTTGCCTTAGAACACTCTTAACTACGTGCACAGTCCTATAAAGGCTGTAATATGGCCTTTTGCAGTCTAATAAAGGCCTCACACGTAAATCACGTGGTTTCACCTGTCTGCGCAGGTTACCATTGGCCTAGTCCTCACAGTCTCAATGCGCTACAATGTCCCAAGTCGTTTTCATTGGCGCCGTTGCTTTACAACACTCTTAACTACGTGCACAGTCCTATAAAGGCTGTATAATGGCCCTTTGCAGTCTAATAAAGTCCTCACACGTAAATCACGTGGTTCCATCTGCCTGCGCAGGTTACCATTGGACTATTCCTTCCAGTCTCAATGCACTACAACGTTCCAAGTGGTTTTCCTTAGCACCGTGGCTTTAGAACACTCTTAACTACCTGTACAGTCCTATAAAGGCTGTAATATGGCCTTTTGCAGTCTAATAAAGGCCTCACACGTAAATCACGTAGTTTCACCTGTCGGCGTAGGTTACCATTGGCCTAGTCCTTCCAGTCTCAATGCGCTACAACGTCCCAAGTCGTTCTCATTAGCGCCGTTGCCTTACAACACTCTTAACTACGTGCACAGTCCTATAAAGGCTGTAATTTGGTCTTTTGCAGTCTAATAAAGGCCTCACACGTAAATCACGTGGTTCCATCTGCCTGTGCAGGTTACCATTGGACTAGTCGTTCCAGTCTCAATGCGCTACAACGTCCCAAGTCGTTTTCACTAGCGCTGTTGCCTTACAACACTCTTAACTACGTGCACAGTCCTATAAAGGCTGTAATATGGCCTTTTGCAGTCTAATAAAGGCTTCACACGTAAATCACGTTGTTTCACCTGCCTGCGCAGGTTACCATTGGCCTAGTCCTTCCAGTCTCAATGCGCTACAACGTCCCAAGTCGTTTTCATTATTGCTGTTGCCTTACAACACTCCTAAATACGTGCACAGTCCTATAAAGGCTGTAATATGGCCTTTTGCAGTCTAATAAAGGCCTCACACGTAAATCGCGCGGTTCCATTTGTCTGTGCAGGTTACCATTGGACTATTACTTCCAGTCTCAATGCGCTACAGCGTCCCAAGTCATTTTCATTAGCGCCGTTGCCATACAACACTCTTAACTACGTGCACAGTCCTATAAAGGCTGTAATATGGCCTTTTGCAGTGTAATAAAGCCTTCACAGGTAAATCACGTTGTTTCACCTGCCTGCGCAGGTTACCATTGGCTTAGTCCTTCCAGTCTCAATGTGCTACAACGTCCCAAGTCGTTTTCATTAGCGCCGTTGCTTTACAACACTCTTAACTACGTTCACAATCCTATAAAGGCTGTAATATGGCCTTTTGCAGTCTAATAAAGGTCACACACGTAAATCACGTGGTTTCACCAATCTGCGTAGGTTACCATTGGCCTAGTCCTTCCAGTCTCAATGCACTACAACGTTTCAAGTGGTTTTCCTTAGCGCCGTGGCCTTTAGAACACTCTTAACTACCTGCACAGTCCTGTAAAGGCTGTAATATAGCCTTTTGAAGTCTAATAAAGGTCACACACGTAAATCACGTGGTTTCACCAATCTGCGTAGATTACCATTGGCCTAGTCCTTACAGTCTCAATGCGCTACAACGTCCCAAGTCGTTCTCATTAGCGCCGTTGCCTTACAACACTCTTAACTACGTGGACAGTCCTATAAAGGCTGTAATTTGGTCTTTTGCAGTCTAATAAAGGCCTCCCACGTAAATCACGTGGTTCCATCTGCCTGTGCAGGTTACCATTGGACTAGTCGTTCCAGTCTCAATGCGCTACAACCTCCCAAGTCGTTTTCATTAGCGCTGTTGCTTTACAACACTCTTAACTACGTGCACAGTCCTGTAAAGGCTGTAATATGGCCTTTTGCAGTCTAATAAAGGCCTCACACGGAAATCAAATGGTTTCACTGGTCTGTGCAGGTTACCATTCGACTATTCCTTCCAGTCTAAATGCGCTACAGCGTCCCAATTCATTTTCATTAGCGCCGTTGCCATACAACACTCTTAACTACGTGCACAGTCCTATAAAGGCTGTAATATGGCCTTTTGCAGTCTAAAAAGGCCTCACACGTAAATCACGTGATTTCACCGGTCTGCGCAGGTTACCATTGGCCTAGTCCTTCCAGTCTCAATGCGCTACAACGTCCCAGGTCATTTTCATTAGCGCCGTTGCCATACAACACTCTTAACTACGTGCACAGTCCGATAAAGGCTGTAATATGGCCTTTTGCAGTCTAATAAAGGCCTCACACGTAAATCGCGTGGTTCCATTTGTCTGTGCAGGTTACCATTGGACTATTACTTCCAGTCTCAATGCGCTACAGCGTCCCAAGTCATTTTCATTAGCGCCGTTGCCATACAACACTCTTAACTACGTGCACAGTCCTATAAAGGCTGTAATATGGCCTTTTGCAGTCTAATAAAGGCTTCACACGTAAATCACGTTTTTTCACCTGCCTGCGCAGGTTACCATTGGCCTAGTCCTTCCAGTCTCAATGCGCTACAACGTCCCAAGTCGTTTTCATTATCGCTGTTGCCTTACAACACTCCTAAATACGTGCACAGTCCTATAAAGTCTGTAATATGGCCTTTTGCAGTCTAATAAAGGCCTCACACGTAAATCGCGTGGTTCCATTTGTCTGTGCAGGTTACCATTGGACTATTACTTCCAGTCTTAATGCGCTACAGCGTCCCAAGTCATTTTCATTAGCGCCGTTGCGTTAAGACACTCTTAACTACTTGCACAGTCCTATAAAGGCTGTAATATGGCCCTTTGCAGTCTAATAAAGGCCTCACACGTAAATCACGTTGTTCCATTTCCCTGTGCAGGTTTCCATTGGCCTAGTCCTTCCAGTCTCAATGTGCTACAACGTCTCAAGTCGTTTTCATTAGCGCCGTTGCCTTAAGACACTCTTAACTACGTGCACAGTCCTATAAAGGCTGTAGTATTGCCCTTTGCAGTCTAATAAAGGCCTCACACGTTAATCACGTGGTTTCACCGGTCTGCGCAGGTCACCATTGGCCTAGTCCTTCCAATCTCAATGCGCTACAACGTCCCAAGTCGTTTTCATTAGCGCCGCTGCCTTACAACACTCTTAACTACGTGCACAGTCCTATAAAGGCTGTAATTTGGTCTTTTGCAGTCTAGTAAAGGCTTCATATGTAAATCACGTGGTTTCACCGGTCTGCGCAGGTCACCATTGACCTGCTCCTTCCAGTCTAAATGTGCTACAACGTCTCAAGTCGTTTTCATTATCGCTGTTGCCTTACAACACTCTTAAATACTTGCACAGTCCTATAAAGGCTGTAATATGGCCTTTTGCAGTCTAATAAAGGTCTCACACGTAAATCACGTGGTTTCACCGGTCTGCGCAGGTTACCATTGGCCTAGTCCTTCCAGTCTCAATGCGCTACAACGTCCCAAGTCGTTTTCATTAGCGAAATTGCCTTAGAACACTCTTAACTATGTCCTAGTACTATAAAGGCTGTAATATGGCCTTTTGCAGTCTAATAAAGGCCTCACACGTAAATCACGTGGTTTCACCTGTCTGCGCAGGTCACCATTGACCTAGTCCTTCCAGTCTCAATGTGCTACAACGTTTCACGTCGTTTTCATTAGCGCCGTTGCCATAAGATACTCTTAACTAACTGCACAGTCCTATAAAGGCTGTAGTATTGCCCTTTGCAGTCAAATAAAGGCCTCACACGTTAATCACGCGGTTTCACCGATCTGCGCAGGTCACCATTGTCCTAGTCCTTCCAGTCTCAATGCGCTACAACGTCCCAAGTCGTTTTCATTAGCGCCGTTGCCTTGCAACACTCTTAACTACGTGCACAGTCCTATAAAGGCTGTAATTTGGCCTTTTGCAGTCTAGTAAAGGCTTCATACGTAAATCACGTAGTTTCACCGCAGGTTACCATTGGTCTAGTCCTTCCAGTCTCAATGTGCTACAACGTCTCAAGTCGCTTTCATTAGCGCCGTTGCCTTAAGACACTCTTAACTACGTGCACAGTCCTACAAAATCTGTAATATGGCCTTTTGCAGTCTAATAAAGGCCTCACACGTTAATCACGTGGTTTCACAGGTCTGCGCAGGTCACCATTGACCTAGTCCTTCCAGTCTCAATGTGCTACAACGTCTCAAGTCGTTTTCATTAGCGCCGTTGCCTTAAGACACTCTTAACTACGTGCACAGTCCTATAAAGGCTGTAATTTGGCCTTTTGCAGTCTAGTAAATGCTTCATATGTAAATCACGTGGTTTCACCGGTCTGCGCAGGTCACCATTGACCTAGTCCTTCCAGTCTAAATGTGCTACAACGTCTCAAGTCGTTTTCATTATCGCTGTTGCCTTACAACACTCTTAAATACTTGCACAGTCCTATAAAGGCTGTAATATGGCCTTTTGCAGTCTAATAAAGGCCTCACACGTTAATCACGTGGTTTCACCGCTCTGCGCAGGTCACCATTGGCCTAGTCCTTCCAGTCTCAATGCGCTACAACGTCTCAAGTCGCTTTCGTTAGCGCCGTTGCCTTAAGACACTCTTAACTACGTTCACAGTCCTATAAAGGCTGTAATTTGGCCTTTTGCAGTCTAATAAAGGCCTCACACGTTATTGACGTGGTTTCACCGGTCTGCGCAGGTTACCATTGGACTATTCCTTCCAGTCTAAATGACCTACAACGTCTCAAGTCTTTTTTATTATCGCTGTTGCCTTACAACACTCTTAAATACTTGCACAGTCCTATAAAGGCTGTAATATGGCCTTTTGCAGTCTAATAAAGGCCTCACACGTAAATCACGTTGTTCCATTTGCCTGGGCAGGTTTTCATTGGCCTAGTCCTTCCAATCTCAATGTGCTACAACGTCTGAAGTCGTTTTCATTAGCGCCGTTGCCTTAAGACACTCTTAACTACGTGCACAGTCCTATAAAGGCTGTAATTTGGCCTTTTGCAGTCTAGTAAAGGCTTCATACGTAAATCACGTGGTTTCACCTGCCTGCGCAGGTTACCATTGGTCTAGTCCTTTCAGTCTCAATGTGCTACAACGTCCCAAGTTGTTTTCCTTAGCGCCGTGGCCTTAGAACACTCTTAACTACCTGCACAGTCCTATAAAGGCTTTAATATGGCCTTTTGCAGTGTAATAAAGGCCTCACACGTAAATCACGTGGTTTCACCTGTCTGCGCAGGTCACCATTGACCTAGTCCTTTCAGTCTCAATGTGCTACAACGTCTCAAGTCGTTTTCATTAGCGCCGTTGCCTTAAGACACTCTTAACTACCTGCACAGTCCTATAAAGGCTGTAGTATTGCACTTTGCAGTCAAATAAAGGCCTCACACGTTAATCACGTGGTTTCACCGCTCTGCGCAGGTCACCATTGGCTTAGTCCTTCCAGTCTCAATGCGCTACAACGTCCCAAGTCGTTTTCATTAGCGCCGTTGCCTTGCAACACTCTTAACTACGTGCACAGTCCTATAAAGACTGTAATTTGGCCTTTTGCAGTCTAGTAAAGGCTTCATACGTAAATCACGTAGTTTCACCGCAGGTTACCATTGGTCTAGTCCTTCCAGTCTCAATGTGCTACAACGTCTCAAGTCGCTTTCATTAGCGCCGTTGCCTTAAGACACTCTTAACTACGTTCACAGTCCTATAAAGGCTGTAATTTGGCCTTTTGCAGTCTAATAAAGGCCTCACACGTAAATCACGTGGTTCCATCTGCCTGTGCAGGTTACCAATGGACTAGTCGTTCCAGTCTCAATGCGCTACAACGTCCCAAGTCGTTTTCATTAGCGCTGTTGCCTTACAACACTCTTAACTACGTGCACAGTCCTATAAAGGCTGTTATTTGGCCTTTTGCAGTCTAATAGAGGCCTCACACGTAAATCACGTGGTTTCACCTGCCTGTACAGGTTACCATTGGACTAGTCGATCCAGTCTCAATGCGCTACAACGTCTGAAGTTTTTTTCATTATCGCTGTTGCCTTACAACACTCTTAAATACGTGCACAGTCCTATAAAGGCTGCAATATGGCCTTTTGCAGTCTAATAAAGGCTTCACACGTAAATCACGTGGTTTCACCGGTCTGCGCAGGTTACCATTAGCGTAGTCCTTTCAGTCTCAATGCGCTACAACGTCCCAAGTCGTTTTCATTAGCGAAGTTGCCTTAGAACACTCTTAACTTCGTCCACAGTCCTATAAAGGCTGTATTATGGCCTTTTGCAGCCTAATAAAGGCCTCACACGTAAATGACGTGGTTTCATTTGCCTGTGCAGGTTTCCATTGGCCTAGTCCTTCCAGTCTCAATGTGCTACAACGTCTCAAGTGGTTTTCCTTAGCGCCGTGGCCTTAGAACACTCTTAACTACCTGCACAGTCCTATAAAGGCTTTAATATGGCCTTTTGCAGTGTAATAAAGGCCTCACACGTAAATCACGTGGTTTCACCTGTCTGCGCAGGTCACCATTGACCTAGTCCTTCCAGTCTCAATGTGCTACAACGTGTCAAGTCGTTTTCATTAGCGCCGTTGCCTTAAGACACTCTTAACTACGTGCACAGTCCTATAAAATCTGTAATATGGCCTTTTGCAGTCTAATAAAGGCCTCACACGTTAATCACGTGGTTTCACAGGTCTGCGCAGGTCACCATTGACCTAGTCCTTCCAGTCTCAATGTGCTACAACGTCTCAAGTCGTTTTCATTATCGCTGTTGCCTTAAGACATTCTTAACTACGTGCACAGTCCTATAAAGGCTGTAATTTGGCCTTTTGCAGTCTAGTAAAGGCTTCATATGTAAATCACGTGGTTTCACCGGTCTGCGCAGGTCACCATTGACCTAGTCCTTCCAGTCTAAATGTGCTACAACGTCTCAAGTCGTTTTCATTATCGCTGTTGCCTTACAACACTCTTAAATACTTGCACAGTCCTATAAAGGCTGTAATATGGCCTTTTGCAGTCTAATAAAGGCCTCACACGTTAATCACGTGGTTTCACCGCTCTGCGCAGGTCACCATTGGCCTAGTCCTTCCAGTCTCAATGCGCTACAACGTCTCAAGTCGCTTTCATTAGCGCCGTTGCCTTAAGACACTCTTAACTACGTTCACAGTCCTATAAAGGCTGTAATTTGGCCTTTTGCAGTCTAATAAAGGCCTCACACGTTATTGACGTGGTTTCACCGGTCTGCGCAGGTTACCATTGGACTATTCCTTCCAGTCTAAATGACCTACAACGTCTCAAGTCGTTTTTATTATCGCTGTTGCCTTACAACACTCTTAAATACTTGCACAGTCCTATAAAGGCTGTAATATGGCCTTTTGCAGTCTAATAAAGGCCTCACACGTAAATCACGTGGTTTCACCGGTCTGCGCAGTTTTCCATTGGCCTAGTCCTTCCAGTCTCAATGCACTACAACGTCCCAAGTCGTTTTCATTAGCGAAGTTGCCTTAGAACACTCTTAACTACGTCCTAGTCCTATAAAGGCTGTATTATGGCCTTTTGCAGTCTAATAAAGGCCTCACACGTAAATCACGTTGTTCCATTTGCCTGGGCAGGTTTTCATTGGCCTAGTCCTTCCAATCTCAATGTGCTACAACGTCTGAAGTCGTTTTCATTAGCGCCGTTGCCTTAAGACACTCTTAACTACCTGCACAGTCCTATAAAGGCTGTAGTATTGCACTTTGCAGTCAAATAAAGGCCTCACACGTTAATCACGTGGTTTCACCGCTCTGCGCAGGTCACCATTGGCCTAGTCCTTCCAGTCTCAATGCGCTACAACGTCCCAAGTCGTTTTCATTAGCGCCGTTGCCTTGCAACACTCTTAACTACGTGCACAGTCCTATAAAGACTGTAATTTGGCCTTTTGCAGTCTAGTAAAGGCTTCATACGTAAATCACGTAGTTTCACCGCAGGTTACCATTGGTCTAGTCCTTCCAGTCTCAATGTGCTACAACGTCTCAAGTCGCTTTCATTAGCGCCGTTGCCTTAAGACACTCTTAACTACGTTCACAGTCCTATAAAGGCTGTAATTTGGCCTTTTGCAGTCTAATAAAGGCCTCACACGTAAATCACGTGGTTCCATCTGCCTGTGCAGGTTACCAATGGACTAGTCGTTCCAGTCTCAATGCGCTACAACGTCCCAAGTCGTTTTCATTAGCGCTGTTGCCTTACAACACTCTTAACTACGTGCACAGTCCTATAAAGGCTGTTATTTGGCCTTTTGCAGTCTAATAGAGGCCTCACACGTAAATCACGTGGTTTCACCTGCCTGTACAGGTTACCATTGGACTAGTCGATCCAGTCTCAATGCACTACAACGTCTGCAGTTTTTTTCATTATCGCTGTTGCCTTACAACACTCTTAAATACGTGCACAGTCCTATAAAGGCTGTAATATGGCCTTTTGCAGTCTAATAAAGGCCTCACACGTAAATGACGTGGTTTCATTTGCCTGTGCAGGTTTCCATTGGCCTAGTCCTTCCAGTCTCAATGTGCTACAACGTCTCAAGTGGTTTTCCTTAGCGCCGTGGCCTTAGAACACTCTTAACTACCTGCACAGTCCTATAAAGGCTTTAATATGGCCTTTTGCAGTGTAATAAAGGCCTCACACGTAAATCACGTGGTTTCACCTGTCTGCGCAGGTCACCATTGACCTAGTCCTTCCAGTCTCAATGTGCTACAACGTGTCAAGTCGTTTTCATTAGCGCCGTTGCCTTAAGACACTCTTAACTACCTGCACAGTCCTATAAAGGCTGTAGTATTGCACTTTGCAGTCAAATAAAGGCCTCACACGTTAATCACGTGGTTTCACCGCTCTGCGCAGGTCACCATTGGCCTAGTCCTTCCAGTCTCAATGCGTTACAACGTCCCAAGTCGTTTTCATTAGCGCCGTTGCCTTGCAACACTCTTAACTACGTGCACAGTCCTATAAAGACTGTAATTTGGCCTTTTGCAGTCTAGTAAAGGCTTCATACGTAAATCACGTAGTTTCACCGCAGGTTACCATTGGTCTAGTCCTTCCAGTCTCAATGTGCTACAACGTCTCAAGTCGCTTTCATTAGCACCGTTGCCTTAAGACACTCTTAACTACGTTCACAGTCCTATAAAGGCTGTAATTTGGCCTTTTGCAGTCTAATAAAGGCCTCACACGTAAATCACGTGGTTCCATCTGCCTGTGCAGGTTACCAATGGACTAGTCGTTCCAGTCTCAATGCGCTACAACGTCCCAAGTCGTTTTCATTAGCGCTGTTGCCTTACAACACTCTTAACTACGTGCACAGTCCTATAAAGGCTGTTATTTGGCCTTTTGCAGTCTAATAGAGGCCTCACACGTAAATCACGTGGTTTCACCTGCCTGTACAGGTTACCATTGGACTAGTCGATCCAGTCTCAATGCGCTACAACGTCTCAAGTTTTTTTTATTATCGCTGTTGCCTTACAACACTCTTAAATACGTGCACAGTCCTATAAAGGCTGTAATATGGCCTTTTGCAGTCTAATAAAGGCTTCACACGTAAATCACGTGGTTTCACCGGTCTGCGCAGGTTACCATTGGCGTAGTCCTTTCAGTCTCAATGCGCTACAACGTCCCAAGTCGTTTTCATTAGCGAAGTTGCCTTAGAACACTCTTAACTTCGTCCACAGTCCTATAAAGGCTGTATTATGGCCTTTTGCAGTCTAATAAAGGCCTCACACGTAAATGACGTGGTTTCATTTGCCTGTGCAGGTTTCCATTGGCCTAGTCCTTCCAGTCTCAATGTGCTACAACGTCTCAAGTGGTTTTCATTAGCGCCGTTGCCTTAAGACACTCTTAACTACGTGCACAGTCCTATAAAGGCTGTAATTTGGCCTTTTGCAGTCTAGTAAAGGCTTCATACGTAAATCACGTGGTTTCACCTGCCTGCGCAGGTTACCATTGGTCTAGTCCTTTCAGTCCCAATGTGCTACAACGTCCTAAGTCGTTTTCATTAGCGCCGTTGCTTTACAACACTCTTAACTACGTGTACAGTCCTATAAAGGCTGTAATAGGGCCTTTTGCAGTCTAATAAAGTCCTCACACGTAAATCACGTGGTTCCATCTGCCTGCGCAGGTTACCGTTGGACTATTCCTTCCAGTCTCAATGCACTACAACGTTTCAAGTGGTTTTCCTTAGCGCCGTGGCCTTAAAACACTCTTAACTACGTTCACAGTCCTATAAAGGCTGTAGTATTGCCCTTTGCAGTCTAATAAAGGCCTCACACTTTAATCACGTGGTTTCACCGGTCTGCGCAGGTCACCATTGGCCTAGTCCTTCCAGTCTCAATGCGCTACAACTTCCCAAGTCGTTTTCATTAGCGCCGTTGCCTTACAACACTCTTAACTACGTGCACAGTCCTATAAAGGCTGTAATTTGGCCTTTTGCAGTCTAGTAAAGGCTTCATACGTAAATCACGTGGTTTCACCTGCCTGCGCAGGTTACCATTGGTCTAGTCCTTTCAGTCTCATGTGCTACAACGTCCCAAGTCGTTTTTATTAGCGCCGTTGCTTTACAACACTCTTAACTACGTGCACAGTCCTATAAAGGCTGCAATATCGCCTTTTGCAATCTAATAAAGGCCTCACACGTAAATCACATGGTTCCATCTGCCTGCGCAGGTTACCATTGGACTATTCCTTCCAGTCTCAATGCACTACAACGTTCCAAGTGGTTTTCCTTAGCGCCGTGGCCTTAGAACACTCTTAACTACCTGCACAGTCCTATAAAGACTGTAATTTGGCCTTTTGCAGTCTAGTAAAGGCTTCATACGTAAATCACGTAGTTTCACCGCAAGTTACCATTGGACTATTCCTTCCAGTCTCAATGCACTACAACGTTCCAAGTGGTTTTCCTTAGCGCCGTGGCCTTAGAACACTCTTAACTACCTGCACAGTCCTATAAAGGCTTTAATATGGCCTTTTGCAGTGTAATAAAGGCCTCACACGTAAATCACGTGGTTTCACCTGTCTGCGCAGGTCACCATTGACCTAGTCCTTCCAGTCTCAATGCGCTACAACGTCTCAAGTCGCTTTCATTAGCGCCGTTGCCTTAAGACACTCTTAACTACGTTCACAGTCCTATAAAGGCTGTAATCTGGCCTTTTGCAGTCTAATAAAGGCCTCACACGTTAATGACGTGGTTTCACCGGTCTGCGCAGGTTACCATTGGACTATTCCTTCCAGTCTAAATGACCTACAACGTCTCAAGTCGTTTTTATTATCGCTGTTGCCTTACAACACTCTTAAATACTTGCACAGTCCTATAAAGGCTGTAATATGGCCTTTTGCAGTCTAATAAAGGCCTCACACGTAAATCACGTGGTTTCACCGGTCTGCGCAGTTTTCCATTGGCCTAGTCCTTCCAGTGTCAATGCACTACAACGTCCCAAGTCGTTTTCATTAGCGAAGTTGCCTTAGAACACTCTTAACTACGTCCTAGTCCTATAAAGGCTGTATTATGGCCTTTTGCAGTCTAATAAAGGCCTCACACGTAAATCACGTTGTTCCATTTGCCTGGGCAGGTTTTCATTGGCCTAGTCCTTCCAATCTCAATGTGCTACAACGTCTGAAATCGTTTTCATTAGCGCCGTTGCCTTAAGACACTCTTAACTACGTGCACAGTCCTATAAAGGCTGTAATTTGGCCTTTTGCAGTCTAGTAAAGGCTTCATACGTAAATCACGTGGTTTCACCTGCCTGCGCAGGTTACCATTGGTCTAGTCCTTTCAGTCTCAATGTGCTACAACGTCCCAAGTTGTTTTCATTAGCGCCGTTGCTTTACAACACTCTTAACTACTTGCACAGTCCTATAAAGGCTGCAATATCGCCTTTTGCAATCTATCAAAGGCCTCACACGTAAATCACGTGGTTCCATCTGCCTGCGCAGGTTACCATTGGACTATTCCTTCCAGTCTCAATGCACTACAACGTTCCAAGTGGTTTTCCTTAGCGCCGTGGCCTTAGAACACTCTTAACTACCTACACAGTCCTATAAAGGCTGTAATATGGCCTTTTGTAGTCTAATAAAGGCCTCACACGTAAATCACGTGGTTTCACCTGTCTGCGCAGGTCACCATTGACCTAGTCCTTCCAGTCTCAAGGTGCTACAACGTCTCAAGTCGTTTTCATTAGCGCCGTGCCTTAAGACACTCTTCACTACGTGCACAGTCCTATAAAAGCTGTAATTTGGCCTTTTGCAGTCTAGTAAGGGCTTCATACGTAAATCACGAGGTTTCACCTGCCTGCGCAGGTTACCATTGGTCTAGTCCTTCCAATCTCCATGTGCTACAACGTCCCAAGTCGTTTTCATCAGCGCCATTGCTTTACAACACTCTTAACTACGTGCACAGTCCTATAAAGGCTGTAATATGGCCTTTTGCAGTCTAATAAAAGCCTCACACGTAAATCACGTGGTTCCATCTGCCTGCGCAGGTTACCATTGGACTATTCCTTCCAGTCTCAATGCATCACAACGTCCCAAGTCGTTTGCATTGGCGAAGTTGCCTTAGAACACTCTTAACTACGTGCACAGTCCTATAAAGGCTGTAGTATTGCCCTTTGCAGTCTAATAAAGGCCTCACACGTTAATCACGTGGTTTCACCGGTCTGCGCAGGTCACCATTGGCCTAGTCCTTCCAGTCTCAATGCGCTACAACGTCCCAAGTCGTTTTCATTAGCGCCGCTGCCTTACAACACTCTTAACTACGTGCACAGTCCTATAAAGGCTGTAATTTGGCCTTTTGCAGTCTAGTAAAGGCTTCATACGTAAATCACTTGGTTTCACCTGCCTGCGCAGGTTACCATTGGTCTAGTCCTTTCAGTCTCAATGTGCTACAACGTCCAAAGTCGTTTTCATTGGCGAAGTTCCCTTAGAACACTCTCAACTACGTACACAGTCCTATAAAGGCTGTAATATGGCCTTTTGCAGTCTAATAAAGGCCTCACACGTAAATCACGTTGTTTAACCTGTCTGCACAGGTTACCATTGGTCTAGTCCTTACAGTCTCAATGTGCTACAACGTCCCAAGTCGTTTTCATTAGTGCTGTTGCCTTACAACACTCTTAACTACGTGCACAGTCCTATAAAGGCTGTAATTTGGTCTTTTGCAGTCTAGTAAAGGCTTCATACGTAAATCACGTGGTTTCACCTGCCTGCGCAGGTTACCATTGGACTATTCCTTCCAGTCTCAACGCACTACAACGTCCCAAGTCGTTTTCATTGGCGAAGTTGCCTTAGAACACTCTTAACTACGTGCACAGTCCTATAAAGGCTGTAATATTGCCTTTTGCAGTCTAATAAAGGCCTCACACGTAAATCACGTGGTTTCACCTGTCTGCGCAGGTTACCACTGGCCTAGTCCTCACAGTCTCAATGCGCTACAACGTCCCAAGTCGTTTTTATTGGCGCCGTTGCTTTACAACACTCTTAACTACGTGCACAGTCCTATAAAGGCTGTATAATGGCCCTTTGCAGTCTAATAAAGTCCTCACACGTAAATCACGTGGTTCCATCTGCCTGCGCAGGTTACCATTGGACTATTCCTTCCAGTCTCAATGCACTACAACGTTCCAAGTGGTTTTCCTTAGCGCCGTGGCTTTAGAACACTCCTAACTACCTGTACAGTCCTATAAAGGCTGTATTATGGCCTTTTGCAGTCTAATAAAGGCCTCACACGTAAATCACGTGGTTTCACCTGTCTGCGCAGGTCACCATTGACCTAGTCCTTCCAGTCTCAAGGTGCTACAACGTCTTAAGTCGTTTTCATTAGCGCCGTGCCTTAAGACACTCTTAACTACGTGCACAGTCCTATAAAAGCTGTAATTTGGCCTTTTGCAGTCTAGTAAAGGCTTCATACGTAAATCACGAGGTTTCACCTGCCTGCGCAGGTTACCATTGGTCTAGTCCTTCCAATCTCCATGTGCTACAACGTCCCAAGTCGTTTTCATTAGCGCCATTGCTTTACAACACTCTTAACTACGTGCACAGTCCTATAAAGGCTGTAATATGGCCTTTTGCAGTCTAATAAAAGCCTCACACGTAAATCACGTGGTTCCATCTGCCTGCGCAGGTTACCATTGGACTATTCCTTCCAGTCTCAATGCACTACAACGTCCCAAGTCGTTTGCATTGGCGAAGTTGCCTTAGAACACTCTTAACTACGTGCACAGTCCTATAAAGGCTGTAATATGGCATTTTGCAGTCTAATAAAGGCCTCACACGTAAATCACGTGGTTTCACCTGTCGGCGTAGGTTACCATTGGCCCTAGTCCTTACAGTTTCAATGCGCTACAACGTCCCAAGTCGTTTTCATTAGCGCCGTTGCCTTAAGACACTCTTAACTACGTGCACAGTCCTATAAAGGCTGTAATATGGCCTTTTGCAGTCTAATAAAGGCCTCACACGTAAATCACGTGGTTTCACCTGTCGGCGTAGGTTACCATTGGCCCTAGTCCTTACAGTCTCAATGTGCTACAACGTCTCAAGTCGTTTTCATTAACGCCGTTGCCTTAGGACACTCTTAACTACGTGCACAGTCCTATAAAGGCTGTAGTATTGCCCTTTGCAGTCTAATAAAGGCCTCACACGTTAATCACGTGGTTTCACCGGTCTGCGCAGGTCACCATTGGCCTAGTCCTTCCAGTCTCAATGCGCTACAACGTGCCAAGTCGTTTTCATTAGCGCCGCTGCCTTACAATACTCTTAACTACGTGCACAGTCCTATAAAGGCTGTAATATGGCCTTTTGCAGTCTAATAAATGTCTCACACGTAAATCACGTGGTTTAACCTGTCTGCACAGGTTACCATTGGTCTAGTCCTTACAGTCTCAATGTGCTAGAACGTCCCAAGTCGTTTTCATTAGTGCCGTTGCCTTACAACACTCTTAACTACGTGCACAATCCTATAAAGGCTGTAATTTGGCCTTTGGCAGTCTAGTAAAGGCTTCATACGTAAATCACGTGGTTTCACCTGCCTGCGCAGGTTACCATTGGACTATTCCTTCCAGTCTCAACGCACTACAACGTCCCAAGTCGTTTTCATTGGCGAAGTTGCCTTGCCAACGTCCCAAGTCGTTTTCATTGGCGAAGTTCCCTTAGAACACTCTCAACTACGTACACAGTCCTATAAAGGCTGTAATATGGCCTTTTGCAGTCTAATAAAGGCCTCACACGTAAATCACGTGGTTTCACCGGTCTGCGCAGGTCACCATTGGCCTAGTCATTCCAGTCTCAATGCGCTACAACGTCCCAAGTCGTTTTCATTAACGCCGTTGCCTTACAACACTCTTAACTACGTGCACAGTCCTATAAAGGCTGTAATTTGGTCTTTTGCAGTCTAGTAAAGGCTTCATACGTAAATCACGTGGTTTCACCTGCCTGCACAGGTTACCATTGGACTATTCCTTCCAGTCTCAACGCACTACAACGTCCCAAGTCGTTTTCATTGGCGAAGTTGCCTTAGAACACTCTTAACTACGTGCACAGTCCTATAAAGGCTGTAATATTGCCTTTTGCAGTCTAATAAAGGCCTCACACGTAAATCACGTGGTTTCACCTGTCTGCGCAGGTTACCACTGGCCTAGTCCTCACAGTCTCAATGCGCTACAACGTCCCAAGTCGTTTTTATTGGCGCCGTTGCTTTACAACACTCTTAACTACGTGCACAGTCCTATAAAGGCTGTATAATGGCCCTTTGCAGTCTAATAAAGTCCTCACACGTAAATCACGTGGTTCCATCTGCCTGCGCAGGTTACCATTGGACTATTCCTTCCAGTCTCAATGCACTACAAGGTTCCAAGTGGTTTTCCTTAGCGCCGTGGCTTTAGAACACTCCTAACTACCTGTACAGTCCTATAAAGGCTGTAATATGGCCTTTTGAAGTCTAATAAAGGCCTCACACGTAAATCACGTGGTTTCACCTGTCTGCGCAGGTCACCATTGACCTAGTCCTTCCAGTCTCAAGGTGCTACAACGTCTTAAGTCGTTTTCATTAGCGCCGTGCCTTAAGACACTCTTAACTACGTGCACAGTCCTATAAAAGCTGTAATTTGGCTTTTTGCAGTCTAGTAAAGGCTTCATACGTAAATCACGAGGTTTCACCTGCCTGCGCAGGTTACCATTGGTCTAGTCCTTCCAATCTCCATGTGCTACAACGTCCCAAGTCGTTTTCATTAGCGCCATTGCTTTACAACACTCTTAACTACGTGCACAGTCCTATAAAGGCTGTAATATGGCCTTTTGCAGTCTAATAAAAGCCTCACACGTAAATCACGTGGTTCCATCTGCCTGCGCAGGTTACCATTGGACTATTCCTTCCAGTCTCAATGCACTACAACGTCCCAAGTCGTTTGCATTGGCGAAGTTGCCTTAGAACACTCTTAACTACGTGCACAGTCCTATAAAGGCTGTAATATGGCCTTTTGCAGTCTAATAAAGGCCTCACACGTAAATCACGTGGTTTCACCTGTCGGCGTAGGTTACCATTGGCCTAGTCCTTACAGTCTCAATGCGCTACAACGTCCCAAGTCGTTTTCATTAGCGCCGTTGCCTTAAGACACTCTTAACTACGTGCACAGTCCTATAAAGGCTGTAATATGGCCCTTTGCAGTCTAATGAAGGCCTCACACGTAAATCACGTTGTTCCATTTGCCTGTGCAGGTTTCCATTGGCCTAGTCCTTCCAGTCTCAATGTGCTACAACGTCTCAAGTCGTTTTCATTAACGCCGTTGCCTTAGGACACTCTTAACTACGTGCACAGTCCTATAAAGGCTGTAGTATTGCCCTTTGCAGTCTAATAAAGGCCTCACACATTAATCACGCGGTTTCACCGGTCTGCGCAGGTCACCATTGGCCTAGTCCTTCCAGTATCAATGCGCTACAACGTGCCAAGTCGTTTTCATTAGCGCCGCTGCCTTACAATACTCTTAACTACGTGCACAGTCCTATAAAGGCTGTAATATGGCCTTTTGCAGTCTAATAAAGGTCTCACACGTAAATCACGTGGTTTAACCTGTCTGCACAGGTTACCATTGGTCTAGTCCTTACAGTCTCAATGTGCTACAACGTCCCAAGTCGTTTTCATTAGTGCCGTTGCCTTACAACACTCTTAACTACGTGCACAGTCCTATAAAGGCTGTAATTTGGCCTTTGGCAGTCTAGTAAAGGCTTCATACGTAAATCACGTGGTTTCACCTGCCTGCGCAGGTTACCATTGGACTATTCCTTCCAGTCTCAACGCACTACAACGTCCCAAGTCGTTTTCATTGGCGAAGTTGCCTTAGAACACTCTTAACTACGTGTACAGTCCTATAAAGGCTGTAGTATTGCACTTTGCAGTCAAATAAAGGCCTCACACGTTAATCACGTGGTTTCACCGCTCTGCGCAGGTCACCATTGGCCTAGTCCTTCCAGTCTCAATGCGCTACAACGTCTCAAGTCGCTTTCATTAGCGCCGTTGCCTTAAGACACTCTTAACTACGTTCACAGTCCTATAAAGGCTGTAATTTGGCCTTTTGCAGTCTAATAAAGGCCTCACACGTTAATGACGTGGTTTCACCGGTCTGCGCAGGTTACCATTGGACTATTCCTTCCAGTCTAAATGACCTACAACGTCTCAAGTCGTTTTTATTATCGCTGTTGCCTTACAACACTCTTAAATACTTGCACAGTTCTATAAAGGCAGTAATATGGCCTTTTGCAGTCTAATAAAGGCCTCACACGTAAATCACGTGGTTTCACCGGTCTGCGCAGTTTTCCATTGGCCTAGTCCTTCCAGTCTCAATGCACTACAACGTCCCAAGTCGTTTTCATTAGCGAAGTTGCCTTAGAACACTCTTAACTACGTCCTAGTCCTATAAAGGCTGTATTATGGCCTTTTGCAGTCTAATAAAGGCCTCACACGTAAATCACATTGTTCCATTTCCCTGGGCAGGTTTTCATTGGCCTAGTCCTTCCAATCTCAATGTGCTACAACGTCTGAAGTCGTTTTCATTAGCGCCGTTGCCTTAAGACACTCTTAACTACGTGCACAGTCCTATAAAGGCTGTAATATTGCCTTTTGCAGTCTAATAAAGGCCTCACACGTAAATCACGTGGTTTCACCTGTCGGCGTAGGTTACCATTGGCCCTAGTCCTTACAGTCTCAATGTGCTACAACGTCTCAAGTCGTTTTCATTAACGCCGTTGCCTTAGGACACTCTTAACTACGTGCACAGTCCTATAAAGGCTGTAGTATTGCCCTTTGCAGTCTAATAAAGGCCTCACACGTTAATCACGTGGTTTCACCGGTCTGCGCAGGTCACCATTGGCCTAGTCCTTCCAGTCTCAATGCGCTACAACGTGCCAAGTCGTTTTCATTAGCGCCGCTGCCTTACAATACTCTTAACTACGTGCACAGTCCTATAAAGGCTGTAATATGGCCTTTTGCAGTCTAATAAAGGTCTCACACGTAAATCACGTGGTTTAACCTGTCTGCACAGGTTACCATTGGTCTAGTCCTTACAGTCTCAATGTGCTAGAACGTCCCAAGTCGTTTTCATTAGTGCCGTTGCCTTACAACACTCTTAACTACGTGCACAATCCTATAAAGGCTGTAATTTGGCCTTTGGCAGTCTAGTAAAGGCTTCATACGTAAATCACGTGGTTTCACCTGCCTGTGCAGGTTACCATTGGACTATTCCTTCCAGTCTCAACGCACTACAACGTCCCAAGTCGTTTTCATTGGCGAAGTTGCCTTGCCAACGTCCCAAGTCGTTTTCATTGGCGAAGTTCCCTTAGAACACTCTCAACTACGTACACAGTCCTATAAAGGCTGTAATATGGCCTTTTGCAGTCTAATAAAGGCCTCACACGTAAATCACGTGGTTTCACCGGTCTGCGCAGGTCACCATTGGCCTAGTCATTCCAGTCTCAATGCGCTACAACGTCCCAAGTCGTTTTCATTAACGCCGTTGCCTTACAACACTCTTAACTACGTGCACAGTCCTATAAAGGCTGTAATTTGGTCTTTTGCAGTCTAGTAAAGGCTTCATACGTAAATCACGTGGTTTCACCTGCCTGCACAGGTTACCATTGGACTATTCCTTCCAGTCTCAACGCACTACAACGTCCCAAGTCGTTTTCATTGGCGAAGTTGCCTTAGAACACTCTTAACTACGTGCACAGTCCTATAAAGGCTGTAATATTGCCTTTTGCAGTCTAATAAAGGCCTCACACGTAAATCACGTGGTTTCACCTGTCTGCGCAGGTTACCACTGGCCTAGTCCTCACAGTCTCAATGCGCTACAACGTCCCAAGTCGTTTTTATTGGCGCCGTTGCTTTACAACACTCTTAACTACGTGCACAGTCCCATAAAGGCTGTATAATGGCCCTTTGCAGTCTAATAAAGTCCTCACACGTAAATCACGTGGTTCCATCTGCCTGCGCAGGTTACCATTGGACTATTCCTTCCAGTCTCAATGCACTACAAGGTTCCAAGTGGTTTTCCTTAGCGCCGTGGCTTTAGAACACTCCTAACTACCTGTACAGTCCTATAAAGGCTGTAATATGGCCTTTTGAAGTCTAATAAAGGCCTCACACGTAAATCACGTGGTTTCACCTGTCTGCGCAGGTCACCATTGACCTAGTCCTTCCAGTCTCAAGGTGCTACAACGTCTTAAGTCGTTTTCATTAGCGCCGTGCCTTAAGACACTCTTAACTACGTGCACAGTCCTATAAAAGCTGTAATTTGGCTTTTTGCAGTCTAGTAAAGGCTTCATACGTAAATCACGAGGTTTCACCTGCCTGCGCAGGTTACCATTGGTCTAGTCCTTCCAATCTCCATGTGCTACAACGTCCCAAGTCGTTTTCATTAGCGCCATTGCTTTACAACACTCTTAACTACGTGCACAGTCCTATAAAGGCTGTAATATGGCCTTTTGCAGTCTAATAAAAGCCTCACACGTAAATCACGTGGTTCCATCTGCCTGCGCAGGTTACCATTGGACTATTCCTTCCAGTCTCAATGCACTACAACGTCCCAAGTCGTTTGCATTGGCGAAGTTGCCTTAGAACACTCTTAACTACGTGCACAGTCCTATAAAGGCTGTAATATGGCCTTTTGCAGTCTAATAAAGGCCTCACACGTAAATCACGTGGTTTCACCTGTCGGCGTAGGTTACCATTGGCCTAGTCCTTACAGTCTCAATGCGCTACAACGTCCCAAGTCGTTTTCATTAGCGCCGTTGCCTTAAGACACTCTTAACTACGTGCACAGTCCTATAAAGGCTGTAATATGGCCCTTTGCAGTCTAATGAAGGCCTCACACGTAAATCACGTTGTTCCATTTGCCTGTGCAGGTTTCCATTGGCCTAGTCCTTCCAGTCTCAATGTGCTACAACGTCTCAAGTCGTTTTCATTAACGCCGTTGCCTTAGGACACTCTTAACTACGTGCACAGTCCTATAAAGGCTGTAGTATTGCCCTTTGCAGTCTAATAAAGGCCTCACACATTAATCACGCGGTTTCACCGGTCTGCGCAGGTCACCATTGGCCTAGTCCTTCCAGTATCAATGCGCTACAACGTGCCAAGTCGTTTTCATTAGCGCCGCTGCCTTACAATACTCTTAACTACGTGCACAGTCCTATAAAGGCTGTAATATGGCCTTTTGCAGTCTAATAAAGGTCTCACACGTAAATCACGTGGTTTAACCTGTCTGCACAGGTTACCATTGGTCTAGTCCTTACAGTCTCAATGTGCTACAACGTCCCAAGTCGTTTTCATTAGTGCCGTTGCCTTACAACACTCTTAACTACGTGCACAGTCCTATAAAGGCTGTAATTTGGCCTTTGGCAGTCTAGTAAAGGCTTCATACGTAAATCACGTGGTTTCACCTGCCTGCGCAGGTTACCATTGGACTATTCCTTCCAGTCTCAACGCACTACAACGTCCCAAGTCGTTTTCATTGGCGAAGTTGCCTTAGAACACTCTTAACTACGTGTACAGTCCTATAAAGGCTGTAGTATTGCACTTTGCAGTCAAATAAAGGCCTCACACGTTAATCACGTGGTTTCACCGCTCTGCGCAGGTCACCATTGGCCTAGTCCTTCCAGTCTCAATGCGCTACAACGTCTCAAGTCGCTTTCATTAGCGCCGTTGCCTTAAGACACTCTTAACTACGTTCACAGTCCTATAAAGGCTGTAATTTGGCCTTTTGCAGTCTAATAAAGGCCTCACACGTTAATGACGTGGTTTCACCGGTCTGCGCAGGTTACCATTGGACTATTCCTTCCAGTCTAAATGACCTACAACGTCTCAAGTCGTTTTTATTATCGCTGTTGCCTTACAACACTCTTAAATACTTGCACAGTTCTATAAAGGCTGTAATATGGCCTTTTGCAGTCTAATAAAGGCCTCACACGTAAATCACGTGGTTTCACCGGTCTGCGCAGTTTTCCATTGGCCTAGTCCTTCCAGTCTCAATGCACTACAACGTCCCAAGTCGTTTTCATTAGCGAAGTTGCCTTAGAACACTCTTAACTACGTCCTAGTCCTATAAAGGCTGTATTATGGCCTTTTGCAGTCTAATAAAGGCCTCACACGTAAATCACATTGTTCCATTTCCCTGGGCAGGTTTTCATTGGCCTAGTCCTTCCAATCTCAATGTGCTACAACGTCTGAAGTCGTT
Organism: Hydractinia symbiolongicarpus; assembly: GCF_029227915.1. Taxonomy (NCBI): domain Eukaryota; kingdom Metazoa; phylum Cnidaria; class Hydrozoa; order Anthoathecata; family Hydractiniidae; genus Hydractinia; species Hydractinia symbiolongicarpus. The sequence continues at coordinate 16,616,750 of NC_079882.1, read as the reverse complement.
TTCATTAGCGCCGTTGCCTTAAGACACTCTTAACTACGTGCACAGTCCTATAAAGGCTGTAATTTGGCCTTTTGCAGTCTAGTAAAGGCTTCATACGTAAATCACGTGGTTTCACCTGCCTGCGCAGGTTACCATTGGTCTAGTCCTTTCAGTCTCAATGTGCTACAACGTCCCAAGTTGTTTTCATTAGCGCCGTTGCTTTACAACACTCTTAACTACTTGCACAGTCCTATAAAGGCTGCAATATCGCCTTTTGCAATCTATCAAAGGCCTCACACGTAAATCACGTGGTTCCATCTGCCTGCGCAGGTTACCATTGGACTATTCCTTCCAGTCTCAATGCACTACAACGTTCCAAGTGGTTTTCCTTAGCGCCGTGGCCTTAGAACACTCTTAACTACCTACACAGTCCTATAAAGGCTGTAATATGGCCTTTTGTAGTCTAATAAAGGCCTCACACGTAAATCACGTGGTTTCACCTGTCTGCGCAGGTCACCATTGACCTAGTCCTTCCAGTCTCAAGGTGCTACAACGTCTCAAGTCGTTTTCATTAGCGCCGTGCCTTAAGACACTCTTCACTACGTGCACAGTCCTATAAAAGCTGTAATTTGGCCTTTTGCAGTCTAATAAAAGCCTCACACGTAAATCACGTGGTTCCATCTGCCTGCGCAGGTTACCATTGGACTATTCCTTCCAGTCTCAATGCACTACAACGTCCCAAGTCGTTTGCATTGGCGAAGTTGCCTTAGAACACTCTTAACTACGTGCACAGTCCTATAAAGGCTGTAGTATTGCCCTTTGCAGTCTAATAAAGGCCTCACACGTTAATCACGTGGTTTCACCGGTCTGCGCAGGTCACCATTGGCCTAGTCCTAACAGTCTCAATGCGCTACAACGTCCCAAGTCGTTTTCATTAGCGCCGCTGCCTTACAACACTCTTAACTACGTGCACAGTCCTATAAAGGCTGTAATTTGGCCTTTTGCAGTCTAGTAAAGGCTTCATACGTAAATCACTTGGTTTCACCTGCCTGCGCAGGTTACCATTGGTCTAGTCCTTTCAGTCTCAATGTGCTACAACGTCCCAAGTCGTTTTCATTGGCGAAGTTCCCTTAGAACACTCTCAACTACGTACACAGTCCTATAAAGGCTGTAATATGGCCTTTTGCAGTCTAATAAAGGCCTCACACGTAAATCACATGGTTTAACCTGTCTGCACAGGTTACCATTGGTCTAGTCCTTACAGTCTCAATGTGCTACAACGTCCCAAGTCGTTTTCATTAGTGCCGTTGCCTTACAACACTCTTAACTACGTGCACAGTCCTATAAAGGCTGTAATTTGGCCTTTTGCAGTCTAGTAAAGGCTTCATACGTAAATCACGTGGTTTCACCTGCCTGCGCAGGTTACCATTGGACTATTCCTTCCAGTCTCAACGCACTACAACGTCCCAAGTCGTTTTCATTGGCGAAGTTGCCTTAGAACACTCTTAACTACTTGCACAGTCCTATAAAAGCTGTAATATGGCCTTTTGCAGTCTAATAAAGGCCTCACACGTAAATCACGTGGTTTCACCTGTCTGCGCAGGTTACCACTGGCCTAGTCCTCACAGTCTCAATGCGCTACAACGTCCCAAGTCGTTTTTATTGGCGCCGTTGCTTTACAACACTCTTAACTACGTGCACAGTCCTATAAAGGCTGTATAATGGCCCTTTGCAGTCTAATAAAGTCCTCACACGTAAATCACGTGGTTCCATCTGCCTGCGCAGGTTACCATTGGACTATTCCTTCCAGTCTCAATGCACTACAACGTTCCAAGTGGTTTTCCTTAGCGCCGTGGCTTTAGAACACTCCTAACTACCTGTACAGTCCTATAAAGGCTGTAATATGGCCTTTTGCAGTCTAATAAAGGCCTCACACGTAAATCACGTGGTTTCACCTGTCTGCGCAGGTCACCATTGACCTAGTCCTTCCAGTCTCAAGGTGCTACAACGTCTTAAGTCGTTTTCATTAGCGCCGTGCCTTAAGACACTCTTAACTACGTGCACAGTCCTATAAAAGCTGTAATTTGGCCTTTTGCAGTCTAGTAAAGGCTTTATACGTAAATCACGAGGTTTCACCTGCCTGCGCAGGTTACCATTGGTCTAGTCCTTCCAATCTCCATGTGCTACAACGTCCCAAGTAGTTTGCATTGGCGAAGTTGCCTTAGAACACTCTTAACTACGTGCACAGTCCTATAAAGGCTGTAATATGGCCTTTTGCAGTCTAATAAAGGCCTCACACGTAAATCACGCGGTTTCACCTGTCGGCGTAGGTTACCATTGGCCTAGTCCTTACAGTCTCAATGCGCTACAACGTCCCAAGTCGTTTTCATTAGCGCCGTTGCCTTAAGACACTCTTAACTACGTGCACAGTCCTATAAAGGCTGTAATATGGCCCTTTGCAGTCTAATGAAGGCCTCACACGTAAATCACGTTGTTCCATTTGCCTGTGCAGGTTTCCATTGGCCTAGTCCTTCCAGTCTCAATGTGCTACAACGTCTCAAGTCGTTCATTAACGCCGTTGCCTTAGGACACTCTTAACTACGTGCACAGTCCTATAAAGGCTGTAGTATTGCCCTTTGCAGTCTAATAAAGGCCTCACACGTTAATCACGTGGTTTCACCGGTCTGCGCAGGTCACCATTGGCCTAGTCCTTCCAGTCTCAATGCGCTACAACGTCCCAAGTCGTTTTCATTAGCGCCGCTGCCTTAGAACACTCTCAACTACGTGCACAGTCCTATAAAGGCTGTAATATGGCCTTTTGCAGTCTAATAAAGGTCTCACACGTAAATCACGTGGTTTAACCTGTCTGCGCAGGTTACCATTGGACTATTCCTTCCAGTCTCAACGCACTACAACGTCCCAAGTCGTTTTCATTGGCGAAGTTGCCTTAGAACACTCTTAACTACGTGCACAGTCCTATAAAGGCTGTAATATGGCCTTTTGCAGTCTAATAAAGGCCTCACACGTAAATCACGTGGTTTCACCTGTCTGCGCAGGTTACCATTGGCCTAGTCCTCACAGTCTCAATGCGCTACAATGTCCCAAGTCGTTTTCATTGGCGCCGTTGCTTTACAACACTCTTAACTACGTGCACAGTCCTATAAAGGCTGTATAATGGCCCTTTGCAGTCTAATAAAGTCCTCACACGTAAATCACGTGGTTCCATCTGCCTGCGCAGGTTACCATTGGACTATTCCTTCCAGTCTCAATGCACTACAACGTTCCAAGTGGTTTTCCTTAGCGCCGTGGCTTTAGAACACTCTTAACTACGTGCACAGTCCTATAAAGGCTGTAATTTGGCCTTTTGCAGTCTAGTAAAGGCTTCATATGTAAATCACTTGGTTTCACCTGCCTGCGCAGGTTACCATTGGTCTAGTCCTTTCAGTCTCAATGTGCTACAACGTCCCAAGTCGTTTTCATTGGCGAAGTTGCCTTAGAACACTCTCAACTACGTGCACAGTCCTATAAAGGCTGTAATATGGCCTTTTGCAGTCTAAAAAAGGTCTCACACGTAAATCACGTGGTTTAACCTGTCTGCGCAGGTTACCATTGGACTATTCCTTCCAGTCTCAACGCACTACAACGTCCCAAGTCGTTTTCATTGGCGAAGTTGCCTTAGAACACTCTTAACTACGTGCACAGTCCTATAAAGGCTGTAATATGGCCTTTTGCAGTCTAATAAAGGCCTCACACGTAAATCACGTGGTTTCACCTGTCTGCGCAGGTTACCATTGGCCTAGTCCTCACAGTCTCAATGCGCTACAATGTCCCAAGCCGTTTTCATTGGCGCCGTTGCTTTACAACACTCTTAACTACGTGCACAGTCCTATAAAGGCTGTATAATGGCCCTTTGCAGTCTAATAAAGTCCTCACACGTAAATCACGTGGTTCCATCTGCCTGCGCAGGTTACCATTGGACTATTCCTTCCAGTCTCAATGCACTACAACGTTCCAAGTGGTTTTCCTTAGCGCCGTGGCTTTAGAACACTCTTAACTACCTGTACAGTCCTATAAAGGCTGTAATATGGCCTTTTGCAGTCTAATAAAGGCCTCACACGTAAATCACGTGGTTTCACCTGTCGGCGTAGGTTACCATTGGCCTAGTCCTTACAGTCTCAATGCGCTACAACGTCCCAAGTAGTTTTCATTAGCGCCGTTGCCTTAAGACACTCTTAACTACGTGCACAGTCCTATAAAGGCTGTAATATGGCCCTTTGCAGTCTAATAAAGGGCTCACACGTTAATCACGTGGTTTCACCGGTTTGCGCAGGTCACCATTGACCTAGTCCTTCCAGTCTCAATGCGCTACAACGTCCCAAGTCGTTCTCATTAGCGCCGTTGCCTTACAACACTCTTAACTACGTGCACAGTCCTATAAAGGCTGTAATTTGGTCTTTTGCAGTCTAATAAAGGCCTCACACGTAAATCACGTGGTTCCATCTGCCTGTGCAGGTTACCATTGGACTAGTCGTTCCAGTCTCAATGCGCTACAACGTGCCAAGTCGTTTTCACTAGCGCTGTTGTCTTACAACACTCTTAACTACGTGCACAGTCCTATAAAGGCTGTAATATGGCCTTTTGCAGTCTAATAAAGGCTTCACACGTAAATCACGTTGTTTCACCTGCCTGCGCAGGTTACCATTGGCCTAGTCCTTCCAGTCTCAATGCGCTACAACGTCCCAAGTCGTTTTCATTATTGCTGTTGCCTTACAACACTCCTAAATACGTGCACAGTCCTATAAAGGCTGTAATATGGCCTTTTGCAGTCTAATAAAGGCCTCACACGTAAATCGCGCGGTTCCATTTGTCTGTGCAGGTTACCATTGGACTATTACTTCCAGTCTCAATGCGCTACAGCGTCCCAAGTCATTTTCATTAGCTCCGTTGCCATACAACACTCTTAACTACGTGCACAGTCCTATAAAGGCTGTAATATGGCCTTTTGCAGTCTAATAAAGGCTTCACACGTAAATCACGTTGTTTCACCTGCCTGCGCAGGTTACCATTGGCTTAGTCCTTCCAGTCTCAATGTGCTACAACGTCCCAAGTCGTTTTCATTAGCGCCGTTGCTTTACAACACTCTTAACTACGTTCACAATCCTATAAAGGCTGTAATATGGCCTTTTGCAGTCTAATAAAGGTCACACACGTAAATCACGTGGTTTCACCAATCTGCGTAGGTTACCATTGGCCTAGTCCTTCCAGTCTCAATGCACTACAACGTTTCAAGTGGTTTTCCTTAGCGCCGTGGCCTTAGAACACTCTTAACTACCTGCACAGTCCTGTAAAGGCTGTAATATGGCCTTTTGAAGTCTAATAAAGGTCACACACGTAAATCACGTGGTTTCACCAATCTGCGTAGATTACCATTGGCCTAGTCCTTACAGTCTCAATGCACTACAACGTCCCAAGTCGTTCTCATTAGCGCCGTTGCCTTACAACACTCTTAACTACGTGCACAGTCCTATAAAGGCTGTAATTTGGTCTTTTGCAGTCTAATAAAGGCCTCCCACGTAAATCACGTGGTTCCATCTGCCTGTGCAGGTTACCATTGGACTAGTCGTTCCAGTCTCAATGCGCTACAACGTCCCAAGTCGTTTTCATTAGCGCTGTTGCCTTACAACACTCTTAACAACGTGCACAGTCCTATAAAGGCTGTTATTTGGCCTTTTGCAGTCTAATAGAGGCCTCACACGTAAATCACGTGGTTCCATCTGCCTGTGCAGGTTACCATTGGACTAGTCGTTCCAGTCTCAATGCGCTACAACCTCCCAAGTCGTTTTCATTAGCGCTGTTGCTTTACAACACTCTTAACTACGTGCACAGTCCTGTAAAGGCTGTAATATGGCCTTTTGCAGTCTAATAAAGGCCTCACACGGAAATCAAATGGTTTCACTGGTCTGTGCAGGTTACCATTCGACTAGTCCTTCCAGTCTAAATGCGCTACAGCGTCCCAAGTCATTTTCATTAGCGCCGTTGCCATACAACACTCTTAACTACGTGCACAGTCCTATAAAGGCTGTAATATGGCCTTTTGCAGTCTAAAAAGGCCTCACACGTAAATCACGTGATTTCACCGGTCTGCGCAGGTTACCATTGGCCTAGTCCTTCCAGTCTCAATGCGCTACAACGTCCCAGGTCATTTTCATTAGCGCCGTTGCCATACAACACTCTTAACTACGTGCACAGTCCGATAAAGGCTGTAATATGGCCTTTTGCAGTCTAATAAAGGCCTCACACGTAAATCGCGTGGTTCCATTTGTCTGTGCAGGTTACCATTGGACTATTACTTCCAGTCTCAATGCGCTACAGCGTCCCAAGTCATTTTCATTAGCGCCGTTGCCATACAACACTCTTAACTACGTGCACAGTCCTATAAAGGCTGTAATATGGCCTTTTGCAGTCTAATAAAGGCTTCACACGTAAATCACGTTGTTTCACCTGCCTGCGCAGGTTACCATTGGCCTAGTCCTTCCAGTCTCAATGCGCTACAACGTCCCAAGTCGTTTTCATTATCGCTGTTGCCTTACAACACTCCTAAATACGTGCACAGTCCTATAAAGGCTGTAATTTGGTCTTTTGCAGTCTAATAAAGGCCTCACACGTAAATCACGTGGTTCCATCTGCCTGTGCAGGTTACCATTGGACTAGTCGTTCCAGTCTCAATGCGCTACAACGTCCCAAGTCGTTTTCACTAGTGCTGTTGTCTTACAACACTCTTAACTACGTGCACAGTCCTATAAAGGCTGTAATATGGCCTTTTGCAGTCTAATAAAGGCTTCACACGTAAATCACGTTGTTTCACCTGCCTGCGCAGGTTACCATTGGCCTAGTCCTTCCAGTCTCAATGCGCTACAACGTCCCAAGTCGTTTTCATTATTGCTGTTGCCTTACAACACTCCTAAATACGTGCACAGTCCTATAAAGGCTGTAATATGGCCTTTTGCAGTCTAATAAAGGCCTCACACGTAAATCGCGCGGTTCCATTTGTCTGTGCAGGTTACCATTGGACTATTACTTCCAGTCTCAATGCGCTACAGCGTCCCAAGTCATTTTCATTAGCGCCGTTGCCATACAACACTTTTAACTACGTGCACAGTCCTATAAAGGCTGTAATATGGCCTTTTGCAGTCTAATAAAGGCTTCACACGTAAATCACGTTGTTTCACCTGCCTGCGCAGGTTACCATTGGCTTAGTCCTTCCAGTCTCAATGTGCTACAACGTCCCAAGTCGTTTTCATTAGCGCCGTTGCTTTACAACACTCTTAACTACGTTCACAATCCTATAAAGGCTGTAATATGGCCTTTTGCAGTCTAATAAAGGTCACACACGTAAATCACGTGGTTTCACCAATCTGCGTAGGTTACCATTGGCCTAGTCCTTCCAGTCTCAATGCACTACAACGTTTCAAGTGGTTTTCCTTAGCGCCGTGGCCTTAGAACACTCTTAACTACCTGCACAGTCCTGTAAAGGCTGTAATATGGCCTTTTGAAGTCTAATAAAGGTCACACACGTAAATCACGTGGTTTCACCAATCTGCGTAGATTACCATTGGCCTAGTCCTTACAGTCTCAATGCGCTACAACGTCCCAAGTCGTTCTCATTAGCGCCGTTGCCTTACAACACTCTTAACTACGTGCACAGTCCTATACAGTCCTATAAAGGCTGCAATATCGCCTTTTGCAATCTAATAAAGGCCTCACACGTAAATCACGTGGTTCCATCTGCCTGCGCAGGTTACCATTGGACTATTCCTTCCAGTCTCAATGCACTACAACGTTCCAAGTGGTTTTCCTTAGCGCCGTGACCTTAGAACACTCTTAACTACCTGCACAGTCCTATAAAGGCTTTAATATGGCCTTTTGCAGTGTAATAAAGGCCTCACACGTAAATCACGTGGTTTCACCTGTCTGCGCATGTCACCATTGACCTAGTCCTTCCAGTCTCAATCTGCAACAACGTCTCAAGTCGTTTTCATTAGCGACGTTGCCTTAAGACACTCTTAACTACCTGCACAGTCCTATAAAGGCTGTAGTATTGCACTTTGCAGTCAAATAAAGGCCTCACACGTTAATGACGTGGTTTCACCGGTCTGCGCAGGTTACCATTGGACTATTCCTTCCAGTCTAAATGAGCTGCAACGTCTCAAGTCGTTTTTATTATCGCTGTTGCCTTACAACACTCTTAAATACTTGCACAGTCCTATAAAGGCTGTAATATGGCCTTTTGCAGTCTAATAAAGGCCTCACACGTAAATCACATGGTTTCACCGGTCTGGGCAGTTTTCCATTGGCCTAGTCCTTCCAGTCTCAATGCGCTACAACGTCCCAAGTCGTTTTCATTAGCGAATTTGCCTTAGAACACTCTTAACTACGTCCTAGTCCTATAAAGGCTGTATTATGGCCTTTTGCAGTCTAATAAAGGCCTCACACGTAAATCACGTTGTTCCATTTGCCTGGGCAGGTTTTCATTGGCCTAGTCCTTCCAATCTCAATGTGCTACAACGTCTCAAGTCGTTTTCATTAGCGCCGTTGCCTTAAGACACTCTTAACTACGTGCACAGTCATATAAAGGCTGTAATTTGGCCTTTTGCAGTCTAGTAAAGGCTTCATACGTAAATCACGTGGTTTCACCTGCCTGCGCAGGTTACCATTGGTCTAGTCCTTTCAGTCTCAATGTGCTACAACCTCCCAAGTCGTTTTCATTAGCGCCGTTGCTTTACAACACTCTTAACTACTTGCACAGTCCTATAAAGGCTGCAATATCGCCTTTTGCAATCTATCAAAGGCCTCACACGTAAATCACGTGGTTCCATCTGCCTGCGCAGGTTACCATTGGACTATTCCTTCCAGTCTCAATGCACTACAACGTTCCAAGTGGTTTTCCTTAGCGCCGTGGCCTTAGAACACTCTTAACTACCTGCACAGTCCTATAAAGGCTGTAATTTGGCCTTTTGCAGTCTAATAAAGGCCTCACACGTAAATCACGTGGTTTCACCTGTCTGCGCAGGTCACCATTGACCTAGTCCTTCCAGTCTCAAGGTGCTACAACGTCTCAAGTCGTTTTCATTAGCGCCGTTGCCTTAAGACACTCTTAACTACGTGCACAGTCCTATAAAGGCTGTAATTTGGCCTTTTGCAGTCTAGTAAACCACGTGATTTACGTGTGAAGCCTTTATTAGACTGCAAAAGGCCATATTACACCCTTTATAGGACTGTGCACGTAGTTAGGAGTGTTGTAAAGCAACGGCGCCAATGAAAACGACTTGGGACGTTGTGGCGCATTGAGACTGTAAGGACTAGGCCAATGGTAACCTGCGCAGACAGGTGTAACCACGTGATTTACGCGTGAGGCCTTTATTAGACTGCAAAAGGCCATATTGCAGCCTTTATGGGACTGTGCACGTAGTTAAGAGTGTTCTAAGGCAACTTCGCTAATGAAAACGAATTGGAACGTTGTAGTGCATTGAGACTGGAAGGAATAGTCCAATGATAACCTGCGCAGGCAGATGGAACCACGTGATTTACGTGTGAGGCCTTTATTAGACTGCAAAAGGCCATAATACAGCCCTTATAGGACTGTGGACGTAGTTAAGAGTGTTCTAAGGCAACTTCGCTAATGAAAACGACTTGGAACGTTGTAGCACATTGAGACTGGAAGGACTACACTAATGTAACCTGCGCAGACCGGTGAAACCACGTGATTTACGTGTGAGGCCTTTATTAGACTGCAAAAGGCCATATTACAGCCTTTGTAGGACTGTGCACGTATTTAAGAGTGTTGTAAGGCAACAGCGATAATGAAAACGACTTGAGACGTTGTAGCGCATTTAGACTGGAAGGAATAGTCCAATGGTAACCTGCGCAGACCGGTGAAACCATTTGATTTACGTGTGAGGCCTTTATTAGACTGCAAAAGGCCATATTACAGCCTTTATAGGACTGTTCAGGTAGTTAAGAGTGTTCTAAGGCCACGGCGCTAAGGAAAACCACTTGGAACGTTGTAGCACATTGGGACTGAAAGGACTAGACTAATGGTAACCTGCGTAGGCAGGTGAAACCACGTGATTTACGTATGAAGCCTTTACTAGATTGCAAAAGGCCAAATTACAGCCTTTATAGGACTGTGCACATAGTTAATAGTGTCTTAAGGCAACGGCGCTAATGAAAACGACTTGAGACGATGTAGCACATTGAGACTGGAAGGACTAGGCCAATGGAAACCTGCACAGGCAAATGGAACAACGTGATTTACGTGTGAGGCCTTTATTAGACTGCAAAAGGCCATAATACAGCCTTTATAGGACTAGGACGTAGTTAAGAGTGTTCTAAGGCAACTTCGCTAATGAAAGCGACTTGGGACGTTGTAGCGCATTGAGACTGGAAGGACTAGGCCAATTGAAACCTGCGCAGACCGGTGAAACCACGTGATTTACGTATGAGGCCTTTATTAGACTGCAAAAGGCCATATTACAGCCTTTATAGGACTGTGCACGTAGTTAAGAGTGTTCTAAGGCAACTTCACCAATGAAAACGACTTGGGACGTTGTAGTGCATTGAGACTGGAAGGAATAGTCCAATGGTAACCTGCGCAGGCAGATGGAACCACGTGATTTACGTGTGAGGCTTTTATTAGATTGCAAAAGGCGATATTGCAGGCTTTATAGGACTGTGCACGTAGTTAAGAGTGTTGTAAAGCAACAGCGCTAATAAAAACGACTTGGGACGTTGTAGTACATTGAGACTGAAAGGACTAGACCAATGGTAACCTGCGCAGGCAGGTGAAACCACGTGATTTACGTATGAAGCCTTTACTAGACTGCAAAAGGCCAAATTACAGCCTTTATAGGACTGTGCACGTAGTTAAGAGTGTTGTAAGGCAGCTGCGCTAATGAAAACGACTTGGGACGTTGTAGCGCATTGAGACTGGAAGGACTAGGCCAATGGTGACCTGCGCAGACCGGTGAAACCACGTGATTAACGTGTGAGGCCTTTATTAGACTGCAAAGGGCAATACTACAGCCTTTATAGGACTGTGCACGTAGTTAAGAGTGTCTTAAGGCAACGGCGCTAATGAAAACCACTTAAGACGTTGTAGCACATTGAGACTGGAAGGACTAGGCCAATGGAAACCTGCACAGGCAAATGGAACAACGTGATTTACGTGTGAGGCCTTTATTAGACTGCAAAGGGCCATATTACAGCCTTTATAGGACTGTGCACGTAGTTAAGAGTGTCTTAAGGCAACGGCGCTAATGAAAACGACTTTGGACGTTGTAGCGCATTGAGACTGTAAGGACTAGGCCAATGGTAACCTACGCCGACAGGTGAAACCACGTGATTTACGTGTGAGGCCTTTATTAGACTGCAAAAGGCCATATTACAGCCTTTATAGGACTGTGCAGGTAGTTAAGAGTGTTCTAAGGCTACGGCGCTAAGGAAAACCACTTGGAACATTGTAGTGCATTGAGACTGGAAGGAATAGTCCAATGGTAACCTGCGCAAGCAGATGGAACCACGTGATTTACATGTGAGGACTTTATTAGACTGCAAAAGGCCATATTACAGCCTTTATAGGACTGTGCACGTAGTTAAGAGTGTCTTAAGGCAACGGCGCAAATGAAAACGACTTGAGACGTTGTAGCACCTTGAGACTGGAAGGACTAGGTCAATGGTGACCTGCGCAGACAGGTGAAACCACGTGATTTACGTGTGAGGCTTTTATTAGATTGCAAAAGGCGATATTGCAGGCTTTATAGGACTGTGCACGTAGTTAAGAGTGTTGTAAAGCAACAGCGCTAATGAAAACGACTTGGGACGTTGTAGTACATTGAGACTGAAAGGACTAGACCAATGGTAACCTGCGCAGGCAGGTGAAACCACGTGATTTACGTATGAAGCCTTTACTAGACTGCAAAAGGCCAAATTACAGCCTTTATAGGACTGTGCACGTAGTTAAGAGTGTTGTAAGGCAGCTGCGCTAATGAAAACGACTTGGGACGTTGTAGCGCATTGAGACTGGAAGGACTAGGCCAATGGTGACCTGCGCAGACCGGTGAAACCACGTGATTAACGTGTGAGGCCTTTATTAGACTGCAAAGGGCAATACTACAGCCTTTATAGGACTGTGCACGTAGTTAAGAGTGTCTTAAGGCAACGGCGCTAATGAAAACCACTTAAGACGTTGTAGCACATTGAGACTGGAAGGACTAGGCCAATGGAAACCTGCACAGGCAAATGGAACAACGTGATTTACGTGTGAGGCCTTTATTAGACTGCAAAGGGCCATATTACAGCCTTTATAGGACTGTGCAAGTAGTTAAGAGTGTCTTAAGGCAACGGCGCTAATGAAAACGACTTTGGACGTTGTAGCGCATTGAGACTGTAAGGACTAGGCCAATGGTAACCTACGCCGACAGGTGAAACCACGTGATTTACGTGTGAGGCCTTTGTTAGACTGCAAAAGGCCATATTACAGCCTTTATAGGACTGTGCAGGTAGTTAAGAGTGTTCTAAGGCTACGGCGCTAAGGAAAACCACTTGGAACGTTGTAGTGCATTGAGACTGGAAGGAATAGTCCAATGGTAACCTGCGCAAGCAGATGGAACCACGTGATTTACATGTGAGGACTTTATTAGACTGCAAAAGGCCATATTACAGCCTTTATAGGACTGTGCACGTAGTTAAGAGTGTCTTAAGGCAACGGCGCAAATGAAAACGACTTGAGACGTTGTAGCACCTTGAGACTGGAAGGACTAGGTCAATGGTGACCTGCGCAGACAGGTGAAACCACGTGATTTACGTGTGAGGCCTTTATTAGACTGCAAAAGGCCATATTACAGCCTTTATAGGACTGTGCAGGTAGTTAAGAGTGTTCTAAGGCCACGGCGCTAAGGAAAACCACTTGGAACGTTGTAGCACATTGGGACTGAAAGGACTAGACTAATGGTAACCTGCGCAGGCAGGTGAAACCACGTGATTTACGTATGAAGCCTTTACTAGACTGCAAAAGGCCAAATTACAGCCTTTATAGGACTGTGCACGTAGTTAAGAGTGTCTTAAGGCAACGGCGCTAATGAAAACGACTTGAGACGTTGTAGCACATTGAGACTGGAAGGACTAGGCCAATGGAAACCTGCACAGGCAAATGGAACAACGTGATTTACGTGTGAGGCCTTTATTAGACTGCAAAAGGCCATAATACAGCCTTTATAGGACTAGGACGTAGTTAAGAGTGTTCTAAGGCAACTTCGCTAATGAAAACGACTTGGGACGTTGTAGCGCATTGAGACTGGAAGGACTAGGCCAATTGAAACCTGCGCAGACCGGTGAAACCACGTGATTTACGTATGAGGCCTTTATTAGACTGCAAACGGCCATATTAAAGCCTTTATAGGACTGTGCACGTAGTTAAGAGTGTTGTAAAGCAACGGCGCCAATGAAAACGACTTGGGACGTTGTAGCGCATTGAGACTGTAAGGACTAGGCCAATGGTAACCTGCGCAGACAGGTGAAACCACGTGATTTACGTGTGAGGCCTTTATTAGACTGCAAAAGGCCATAATACAGCCTTTATAGGACTAGGACGTAGTTAAGAGTGTTCTAAGGCAACTTCGCTAATGAAAACGACTTGGGACGTTGTAGCGCATTGAGACTGGAAGGACTAGGCCAATTGAAACCTGCGCAGACCGGTGAAACCACGTGATTTACGTATGAGGCCTTTATTAGACTGCAAAAGGCCATATTACAGCCTTTATAGGACTGTGCACGTAGTTAAGAGTTTTTTAAGGCAACGGCGCTAATGAAAACGACTTGGGACGTTGTAGCGCATTGAGACTGTAAGGACTAGACCAATGGTAACCTGTGCAGACAGGTTAAACCACGTGATTTACGTGTGAGGCCTTTATTAGACTGCAAAAGGCCATATTACAGCCTTTATAGGACTGTGCACGTAGTTAAGAGTGTTCTAAGGCAACTTCGCCAATGAAAACGACTTGGGACGTTGTAGCGCATTGAGACTGGAAGGACTAGGCCAATGGTGACCTGCGCAGACAGGTGAAACCACGTGATTTACGTGTGAGGCCTTTATTATACTGCAAAAGGCCATATTACAGCCTTTATAGGACTGTGCAGGTAGTTAAGAGTGTTCTAAGGCCACGGCGCTAAGGAAAACCACTTGGAACGTTGTAGTGCATTGAGACTGGAAGGAATAGTACAATGGTAACCTGCAGAGGCAGATGGAACCACGTAATTTACGTGTGAGGCCTTTATTAGATTGCAAAAGGCGATATTGCAGCCTTTATAGGACTGTGCACGTAGTTAAGAGTGTTGTAAAGCAACAGCGCTAATGAAAACGACTTGGGTCGTTGTAGCACATTGAGACTGAAAGGACTAGAACAATGGTAACCTGCGCAGGCAGGTGAAACCACGTGATTTACGTATGAAGCCTTTACTAGACTGCAAAAGGCCAAATTACAGCCTTTATAGGACTGTGCACGTAGTTAAGAGTGTCTTAAGGCAACGGCGCTAATGAAAACGACTTGAGACGTTGTAGCACATTGAGACTGGAAGGACTAGGCCAATGGAAACATGCACAGGCAAATGGAACAACGTGATTTACGTGTGAGGCCTTTATTAGACTGCAAAGGGCCATATTACAGCCTTTATAGGACTGTGCACGTAGTTAAGAGTGTCTTAAGGCAACGGCGCTAATGAAAACGACTTTGGACGTTGCAGCGCATTAAGACTGGAAGGACTAGGTCAATGGTGACCTGCGCAGACCTGTGAAACCACGTGATTAACGTGTGAGGCCTTTATTAGACTGCAAAGGGCCATATTACAGCCTTTATAGGACTGTGCACGTAGTTAAGAGTATCTTAAGGCAACGACGCTAATGAAAGCGACTTGAGACGTTGTAGCACATTGAGACTGGAAGGATTAGGCCAATGGTAACCTGCGCAGGCATGTGAAACCACGTGATTTACGTGTGAAGCCTTTATTAGACTGCAAAAAGCCATATTACACCCTTTATAGGACTGTGCACGTAGTTAGGAGTGTTGTAAAGCAACGGCGCCAATGAAAACGACTTGGGACGTTGTGGCGCATTGAGACTGTAAGGACTAGGCCAATGGTAACCTGCGCAGACAGGTGTAACCACGTGATTTACGCGTGAGGCCTTTATTAGACTGCAAAAGGCCATATTGCAGCCTTTATGGGACTGTGCACGTAGTTAAGAGTGTTCTAAGGCAACTTCGCTAATGAAAACGACTTGGAACGTTGTAGTGCATTGAGACTGGAAGGAATAGTCCAATGGTAACCTGCGCAGGCAGATGGAACCACGTGATTTACGTGTGAGGCCTTTATTAGACTGCAAAAGGCCATAATACAGCCTTTATAGGACTGTGGACGTAGTTAAAAGTGTTCTAAGGCAACTTCGCTAATGAAAACGACTTGGGACGTTGTAGCACATTGAGACTGGAAGGACTACACTAATGTAACCTGCGCAGACCGGTGAAACCACGTGATTTACGTGTGAGGCCTTTATTAGACTGCAAAAGGCCATATTACAGCCTTTGTAGGACTGTGCACGTATTTAAGAGTGTTGTAAGACAACAGCGATAATGAAAACGACTTGAGACGTTGTAGCGCATTTAGACTGGAAGGAATAGTCCAATGGTAACCTGCGCAGACCGGTGAAACCATTTGATTTACGTGTGAGGCCTTTATTAGACTGCAAAAGGCCATATTACAGCCTTTACAGGACTGTGAACGTAGTTAAGAGTGTTGTAAAGCAATGGCGCTAATGAAAACGACTTGGGACGTTGTAGCACATGGAGACTATAAGGACTAGACCAATGGTAACTTGCGCAGGCAGGTGAAACCACGTGATTTACGTCTGAAGCCTTTACTAGACTGCAAAAGGCCATATTACAGCCTTTATAGGACTGTGCACGTAGTTAAGAGTGTTGTAAGGCAACGGCGTTAATTAAAACGACTTGGGACGTTGTAGCGCATTCACATTGGAAGGACTTGGCCAATGGTAACCTGCGCAGACAGGTGAAACCACGTGATTTACGTGTGAGGCCTTTATTACACTGCAAAAGGCCATATTACAGCCTTTATAGGACTGTGCACGTAAGAGTTAAGAGTGTTGTAAAGCTATGGCGTTAATGAAAACGACTTGGGACGTTGTAGTGCATTGAAACTGTAAGGACTAGACCAATGGTAACATGCGCAGACAGGTTAAACCACGTGATTTACGTGTGAGGCCTTTATTAGACTGCAAAAGGCCATATTACAGCCTTTATAGGACTGTGCACGTCAAGAGTGTTCTAAGGCAACTTCGCCAATGAAAACGTCTTGGGACGTTGTAGCGCATTGAGACTGTAAGGACTAGGCCAATGGTAACCTACGCAGACAGGTGAAACCACGTGATTTACGTGTGAGGCCTTTATTAGACTGCAAAAGGCCATATTACAGCCTTTATAGGACTGTGCAAGTAGTTAAGAGTGTTCTAAGGCCACGGCGCTAAGGGAAACCACTTGGAATCACGTGGTTTCACGAAAACGACTTGAGACGTTGTAGCGCATTGAGACTGGAAGGACTAGGCCAATGGTAACCTGCGCAGACCGGTGAAACCACGTGACTTACGTGTGAGGCTTTTATTAGACTGCAAAAGGCCATATTACAGCCTTTATAGGACTGTGCACGTAGTTAAGAGTGTTGTAAAGCAATGGCGCTAATGAAAACGACTTGGGACGTTGTAGCACATGGAGACTGGAAGGACTAGAGCAATGGTACCCTGCGCAGGCAGGTGAAACCACGTGATTTACTAATAAAGCCTTTACTAGACTACAAAAGGCCAAATTACAGCCTTTATAGGACTGTGCACGTAGTTAAGAGTTTTGTAAGGCAACGGCGCTAATGAAAACGACTTGGGACGTTGTAGCGCATTGAGACTGTAAGGACTACACCAATGGTAACCTGTGCAGACAGGTTAAACCACGTGATTTACGTGTGAGGCCTTTATTAGACTGCAAAAGGCCATATTACAGCCTTTATAGGACTGTGCACGTAGTTAAGAGTGTTCTAAGGCAACTTCGCCAATGAAAACGACTTGGGACGTTGTAGCGCATTGAGACTGGAAGGACTAGGCCAATGGTGACCTGCGCAGACCGGTGAAACCACGTGATTAACGTGTGAGGCCTTTATTTGACTGCAAAGGGCAATACTACAGCCTTTGTAGGACTGTGCACGTAGTTAAGAGTGTCTTAAGGCAACGGCGCTAATGAAAACGACTTGAGACGTTGTAGCACATTGAGACTGGAAGGACTAGGTCAATGGTGACCTGCGCAGACAGGTGAAACCACGTGATTTACGTGTGAGGCCTTTATTAGACTCCAAAAGGCCATATTACAGCCTTTATAGGACTGTGCAGGTAGTTAGGAGTGTTCTAAGGCCACGGCGCTAAGGAAAACCACTTGGAACGTTGTAGTGCATTGAGACTGGAAGGAATAGTACAATGGTAACCTGCGCAGGCAGATGGAACCACGTGATTTACGTGTGAGGCCTTTATTAGATTGCAAAAGGCGATATTGCAGCCTTTATAGGACTGTGCACGTAGTTAAGAGTGTTGTAAGGCAACTTCGCTAATGAAAACGACTTGGGACGTTGTAGCACATTGAGACTGGAAGGACTACACTAATGTAACCTGCGCAGACCGGTGAAACCACGTGATTTACGTGTGAGGTCTTTATTAGACTGCAAAAGGCCATATTACAGCCTTTGTAGGACTGTGCACGTATTTAAGAGTGTTGTAAGACAACAGCGATAATGAAAACGACTAGAGACGTTGTAGCGCATTTAGACTGGAAGGAATAGTCCAATGGTAACCTGCGCAGACCGGTGAAACCATTTGATTTACGTGTGAGGCCTTTATTAGACTGCAAAAGGCCATATTACAGCCTTTACAGGACTGTGAACGTAGTTAAGAGTGTTGTAAAGCAATGGCGCTAATGAAAACGACTTGGGACGTTGTAGCACATGGAGACTATAAGGACTAGACCAATGGTAACTTGCGCAGGCAGGTGAAACCACGTGATTTACGTCTGAAGCCTTTACTAGACTGCAAAAGGCCATATTACAGCCTTTATAGGACTGTGCACGTAGTTAAGAGTGTTGTAAGGCAACGGCGTTAATTAAAACGACTTGGGACGTTGTAGCGCATTCACATTGGAAGGACTTGGCCAATGGTAACCTGCGCAGACAGGTGAAACCACGTGATTTACGTGTGAGGCCTTTATTACACTGCAAAAGGCCATATTGCAGCCTTTATAGGACTGTGCACGTAGTTAAGAGTGTTGTAAGGCAACTTCGCTAATGAAAACGACTTGGGACGTTGTAGCACATTGAGACTGGAAGGACTACACTAATGTAACCTGCGCAGACCGGTGAAACCACGTGATTTACGTGTGAGGTCTTTATTAGACTGCAAAAGGCCATATTACAGCCTTTGTAGGACTGTGCACGTATTTAAGAGTGTTGTAAGACAACAGCGATAATGAAAACGACTAGAGACGTTGTAGCGCATTTAGACTGGAAGGAATAGTCCAATGGTAACCTGCGCAGACCGGTGAAACCATTTGATTTACGTGTGAGGCCTTTATTAGACTGCAAAAGGCCATATTACAGCCTTTACAGGACTGTGAACGTAGTTAAGAGTGTTGTAAAGCAATGGCGCTAATGAAAACGACTTGGGACGTTGTAGCACATGGAGACTATAAGGACTAGACCAATGGTAACTTGCGCAGGCAGGTGAAACCACGTGATTTACGTCTGAAGCCTTTACTAGACTGCAAAAGGCCATATTACAGCCTTTATAGGACTGTGCACGTAGTTAAGAGTGTTGTAAGGCAACGGCGTTAATTAAAACGACTTGGGACGTTGTAGCGCATTCACATTGGAAGGACTTGGCCAATGGTAACCTGCGCAGACAGGTGAAACCACGTGATTTACGTGTGAGGCCTTTATTACACTGCAAAAGGCCATATTACAGCCTTTATAGGACTGTGCACGTAAGAGTTAAGAGTGTTGTAAAGCTATGGCGTTAATGAAAACGACTTGGGACGTTGTAGTGCATTGAAACTGTAAGGACTAGACCAATGGTAACATGCGCAGACAGGTTAAACCACGTGATTTACGTGTGAGGCCTTTATTAGACTGCAAAAGGCCATATTACAGCCTTTATAGGACTGTGCACGTCAAGAGTGTTCTAAGGCAACTTCGCCAATGAAAACGTCTTGGGACGTTGTAGCGCATTGAGACTGTAAGGACTAGGCCAATGGTAACCTACGCAGACAGGTGAAACCACGTGATTTACGTGTGAGGCCTTTATTAGACTGCAAAAGGCCATATTACAGCCTTTATAGGACTGTGCAAGTAGTTAAGAGTGTTCTAAGGCCACGGCGCTAAGGGAAACCACTTGGAATCACGTGGTTTCACGAAAACGACTTGAGACGTTGTAGCGCATTGAGACTGGAAGGACTAGGCCAATGGTAACCTGCGCAGACCGGTGAAACCACGTGACTTACGTGTGAGGCTTTTATTAGACTGCAAAAGGCCATATTACAGCCTTTATAGGACTGTGCACGTAGTTAAGAGTGTTGTAAAGCAATGGCGCTAATGAAAACGACTTGGGACGTTGTAGCACATGGAGACTGGAAGGACTAGAGCAATGGTAACCTGCGCAGGCAGGTGAAACCACGTGATTTACTAATAAAGCCTTTACTAGACTACAAAAGGCCAAATTACAGCCTTTATAGGACTGTGCACGTAGTTAAGAGTTTTGTAAGGCAACGGCGCTAATGAAAACGACTTGGGACGTTGTAGCGCATTGAGACTGTAAGGACTACACCAATGGTAACCTGTGCAGACAGGTTAAACCACGTGATTTACGTGTGAGGCCTTTATTAGACTGCAAAAGGCCATATTACAGCCTTTATAGGACTGTGCACGTAGTTAAGAGTGTTCTAAGGCAACTTCGCCAATGAAAACGACTTGGGACGTTGTAGCGCATTGAGACTGGAAGGACTAGGCCAATGGTGACCTGCGCAGACCGGTGAAACCACGTGATTAACGTGTGAGGCCTTTATTTGACTGCAAAGGGCAATACTACAGCCTTTGTAGGACTGTGCACGTAGTTAAGAGTGTCTTAAGGCAACGGCGCTAATGAAAACGACTTGAGACGTTGTAGCACATTGAGACTGGAAGGACTAGGTCAATGGTGACCTGCGCAGACAGGTGAAACCACGTGATTTACGTGTGAGGCCTTTATTAGACTCCAAAAGGCCATATTACAGCCTTTATAGGACTGTGCAGGTAGTTAGGAGTGTTCTAAGGCCACGGCGCTAAGGAAAACCACTTGGAACGTTGTAGTGCATTGAGACTGGAAGGAATAGTACAATGGTAACCTGCGCAGGCAGATGGAACCACGTGATTTACGTGTGAGGCCTTTATTAGATTGCAAATGGCGATATTGCAGCCTTTATAGGACTGTGCACGTAGTTAAGAGTGTTGTAAAGCAACAGCGCTAATGAAAACGACTTGGGACGTTGTAGCACATTGAGACTGAAAGGACTAGACCAATGGTAACCTGCGCAGGCAGGTGAAACCACGTGATTTACGTATGAAGCCTTTACTAGACTGCAAAAGGCCAAATTACAGCCTTTATAGGACTGTGCACGTAGTTAAGAGTGTTGTAAGGCAGCTGCGCTAATGAAAACGACTTGGGACGTTGTAGCGCATTGAGACTGGAAGGACTAGGCCAATGGTGACCTGCGCAGACCGGTGAAACCACGTGATTAACGTGTGAGGCCTTTATTAGACTGCAAAGGGCAATACTACAGCCTTTATAGGACTGTGCACGTAGTTAAGAGTGTCTTAAGGCAACGGCGCCAATGAAAACGACTTGAGACGTTGTAGCACATTGAGACTGGAAGGACTAGGCCAATGGAAACCTGCACAGGCAAATGGAACAACGTGATTTACGTGTGAGGCCTTTATTAGACTGCAAAGGGCCATATTACAGCCTTTATAGGACTGTGCACGTAGTTAAGAGTGTCTTAAGGCAACGGCGCTAATGAAAGCGACTTGAGACGTTGTAGCACATTGAGACTGGAAGGATTAGGCCAATGGTAACCTGCGCAGGCATGTGAAACCACGTGATTTACGTGTGAAGCCTTTATTAGACTGCAAAAGGCCATATTACACCCTTTATAGGACTGTGCACGTAGTTAGGAGTGTTGTAAAGCAACGGCGCCAATGAAAACGACTTGGGACGTTGTGGCGCATTGAGACTGTAAGGACTAGGCCAATGGTAACCTGCGCAGACAGGTGTAACCACGTGATTTACGCGTGAGGCCTTTATTAGACTGCAAAAGGCCATATTGCAGCCTTTATGGGACTGTGCACGTAGTTAAGAGTGTTCTAAGGCAACTTCGCTAATGAAAACGACTTGGAACGTTGTAGTGCATTGAGACTGGAAGGAATAGTCCAATGGTAACCTGCGCAGGCAGATGGAACCACGTGATTTACGTGTGAGGCCTTTATTAGACTGCAAAAGGCCATAATACAGCCTTTATAGGACTGTGGACGTAGTTAAGAGTGTTCTAAGGCAACTTCGCTAATGAAAACGACTTGGGACGTTGTAGCACATTGAGACTGGAAGGACTACACTAATGTAACCTGCGCAGACCGGTGAAACCACGTGATTTACGTGTGAGGCCTTTATTAGACTGCAAAAGGCCATATTACAGCCTTTATAGGACTGTGCACGTATTTAAGAGTGTTGTAAGGCAACAGCGATAATGAAAACGACTTGAGACGTTGTAGCGCATTTAGACTGGAAGGAATAGTCCAATGGTAACCTGCGCAGACCGGTGAAACCATTTGATTTACGTGTGAGGCCTTTATTAGACTGCAAAAGGCCATATTACAGCCTTTGCAGGACTGTGAACGTAGTTAAGAGTGTTGTAAAGCAACGGCGCCAATGAAAACGACTTGGGACGTTGTGGCGCATTGAGACTGTAAGGACTAGGCCAATGGTAACCTGCGCAGACAGGTGAAACCACGTGATTTACGTGTGAGGCCTTTATTAGACTGCAAAAGACCAAATTACAGCCTTTATAGGACTGTGCACGTAATTAAGAGTGTTGTAAAGCAATGGCGCTAATGAAAACGACTTGGGACGTTGTAGCACATGGAGACTATAAGGACTAGACCAATGGTAACTTGCGCAGGCAGGTGAAACCACGTGATTTACGTCTGAAGCCTTTACTAGACTGCAAAAGGCCATATTACAGCCTTTATAGGACTGTGCACGTAGTTAAGAGTGTTGTAAGGCAACGGCGCTAATTAAAACGACTTGGGACGTTGTAGCGCATTCACATTGGAAGGACTTGGCCAATGGTAACCTGCGCAGACAGGTGAAACCACGTGATTTACGTGTGAGGCCTTTATTACACTGCAAAAGGCCATATTACAGCCTTTATAGGACTGTGCACGTAAGAGTTAAGAGTGTTGTAAAGCAATGGCGTTAATGAAAACGACTTGGGACGTTGTAGCGCATTGAGACTGTAAGGACTAGACCAATGGTAACATGCGCAGACAGGTTAAAGCACGTGATTTACGTGTGAGGCCTTTATTAGACTGCAAAAGGCCATATTACAGCCTTTATAGGACTGTGCACGTCAAGAGTGTTCTAAGGCAACTTCGCCAATGAAAACGTCTTGGGACGTTGTAGCGCATTGAGACTGTAAGGACTAGGCCAATGGTAACCTACGCAGACAGGTGAAACCACGTGATTTACGTGTGAGGCCTTTATTAGACTGCAAAAGGCCATATTACAGCCTTTATAGGACTGTGCAAGTAGTTAAGAGTGTTCTAAGGCCACGGCGCTAAGGGAAACCACTTGGAATCACGTGGTTTCACGAAAACGACTTGAGACGTTGTAGCGCATTGAGACTGGAAGGACTAGGCCAATGGTAACCTGCGCAGACCGGTGAAACCACGTGACTTACGTGTGAGGCGTTTATTAGACGGCAAAAGGCCATATTACAGCCTTTATAGGACTGTGCACGTAGTTAAGAGTGTCTTAAGGCAACGGCGCTAATGAAAACGACTTGAGACGTTGTAGCACATTGAGACTGGAAGGACTAGGCCAATGGTAACCTGCGCAGGTAGGTGAAACCACGTGATTTACGTGTGAAGCCTTTATTAGACTGCAAAAGGCCATATTACAGCCTTTATGGGACTGTGCACGTAGTTAAGAGTGTTGTAAAGCAACGGCGCTAATGAAAACGACTTGGGACGTTGTAGCGCATTGAGACTGGAACGACAAGGCCATTGGTAACGTGCACAGGCAGATGGAACCAGGTGATTTTCGTGTGAGGTCTTTATTAGACTGCAAAAGGCCAAATTACAGTCTTTATAGGACTGTGCACGTACTTAAGAGTTTTGTAAGGCAACGGCGCTCATGAAAACGACTTGGGACGTTGTAGCGCATTGAGACTGGAAGGACTAGGTCAATGGTGACCTGCGCAGACCGGTGAAACCACGTGATTTACGTGTGAGGCCTTTATTAGACTGCAAAAGGCCATATTACAGCCTTTATAGGACTGTGCACGTATTTAAGAGTGTTGTAAGGCAACAGCGATAATGAAAACGACTTGAGACGTTGTAGCGCATTTACACTGGAAGGAATAGTCCAATGGTAACCTGCGCAGACCGGTGAAACCATTTGATTTACGTGTGAGGCCTTTATTAGACTTTAAAAGGCCATATTACAGCCTTTACAAGACTGTGCACGTAGTTAAGAGTGTTGTAGAGCAACAGCGATAATGAAAACGACTTGGGAGGTTGTAGCGCATTGAGACTGGAACGACTAGTCCAATGGTAACCTGCACAGGCAGATGGAACCACGTGATTTACGTGTGAGGCCTCTATTAGACTTCAAAAGGCCAAATAACAGCCTTTATAGGACTGTGCACGTAGTTAAGAGTGTTGTAAGGCAACAGCGCCAATGAAAACGACTTGGGACGTTGTAGCGCATTGAGACTGGAAGGACTAGGTCAATGGTGACCTGTGCAGACCGGTGAAACCACGGGATTAACGTGTGAGGCCTTTATAAGACTGCAAAGGGCCATATTACATCCTTTATAAGACTGTGCACGTAGTTAAGAGTGTTCTAAGGCAACTTCGCCAATGAAAACGACTTGGGACGTTGTAGTGCATTGAGACTGGAAGGAATAGTCCAATAGTAACCTGCGCAGGCAGATGGAACCACGTGATTTACGTGTGAGGCTTTTATTAGACTGCAAAAGGCCATATTACAGCCTTTATAGGACTGTGCACGTAATTAAGAGTGTTGTAAAGCAATGGCGCTAATGAAAACGACTTGGGACGTTGTAGCACATGGAGACTGGAAGGACTAGACCAATGGTAACTTGCGCAGGCAGGTGAAACCACGTGATTTACGTATGAAGCCTTTACTAGACTGCAAAAGGCCATATTACAGCCTTTATAGGACTGTGCACGTAGTTAAGAGTGTTGTAAGGCAACGGCGCTAATTAAAACGACTTGGGACGTTGTAGCGCATTCACAATGGAAGGACTTGGCCAATGGTAACCTGCGCAGACCGGTGAAACCACGTGATTTACGTGTGAGGCCTTTATTAGACTGCAAAAGACCAAATTACAGCCTTTATAGGACTGTGCACGTAATTAAGAGTGTTGTAAAGCAATGGCGCTAATGAAAACGACTTGGGACGTTGTAGCACATGGAGACTATAAGGACTAGACCAATGGTAACTTGCGCAGGCAGGTGAAACCACGTGATTTACGTCTGAAGCTTTTACTTGACTGCAAAAGGCCATATTACAGCCTTTATAGGACTGTGCACGTAGTTAAGAGTGTTGTAAGGCAACGGCGCTAATTAAAACGACTTGGTACGTTGTAGCGCATTCACATTGGAAGGACTTGGCCAATGGTAACCTGCGCAGACAGGTGAAACCACGTGATTTACGTGTGAGGCCTTTATTACACTGCAAAAGGCCATATTACAGCCTTTATAGGACTGTGCACGTAAGAGTTAAGAGTGTTGTAAAGCAATGGCGTTAATGAAAACGACTTGGGACGTTGTAGCGCATTGAGACTGTAAGGACTAGACCAATGGTAACATGCGCAGACAGGTTAAACCACGTGATTTACGTGTGAGGCCTTTATTAGACTGCAAAAGGCCATATTACAGCCTTTATAGGACTGTGCACGTCAAGAGTATTCTAAGGCAACTTCGCCAATGAAAACGTCTTGGGACGTTGTAGCGCATTGAGACTGTAAGGACTAGGCCAATGGTAACCTACGCAGACAGGTGAAACCACGTGATTTACGTGTGAGGCCTTTATTAGACTGCAAAAGGCCATATTACAGCCTTTATAGGACTGTGCAAGTAGTTAAGAGTGTTCTAAGGCCACGGCGCTAAGGGAAACCACTTGGAATCACGTGGTTTCACGAAAACGACTAGAGACTTTGTAGCGCATTGAGACTGGAAGGACTAGACCAATGGTAACATGCGCAGACAGGTTAAACCACGTGATTTACGTGTAAGGCCTTTATTAGACTGCAAAAGGCCATATTACAGCCTTTATAGGACTGTGAACGTCAAGAGTGTTCTAAGGCAACTTCGCCAATGAAAACGTCTTGGGACGTTGTAGCGCATTGAGACTGTAAGGACTAGGCCAATGGTAACCTACGCAGACAGGTAAAACCACGTGATTTACGTGTGAGGCCTTTATTAGACTGCAAAAGGCCATATTACAGCCTTTATAGGACTGTGCAAGTAGTTAAGAGTGTTCTAAGGCCACGGCGCTAAGGGAAACCACTTGGAATCACGTGGTTTCACGAAAACGACTTGAGACGTTGTAGCGCATTGAGACTGGAAGGACTAGGCCAATGGTAACCTGCGCAGACCGGTGAAACCACGTGACTTACGTGTGAGGCCATTATTAGACGGCAAAAGGCCATATTACAGCCTTTATAGGACTGTGCACGTAGTTAAGAGTGTCTTAAGGCAACGGCGCTAATGAAAACGACTTGAGACGTTGTAGCACATTGAGACTGGAAGGACTAGGCCAATGGTAACCTGCGCAGGTAGGTGAAACCACGTGATTTACGTGTGAAGCCTTTATTAGACTGCAAAAGGCCATATTACAGCCTTTATGTGACTGTGCACGTAGTTAAGAGTGTTGTAAAGCAACGGCGCTAATGAAAACGACTTGGGACGTTGTAGCGCATTGAGACTGGAACGACAAGGCCATTGGTAACGTGCACAGGCAGATGGAACCAGGTGATTTTCGTGTGAGGCCTTTATTAGACTGCAAAAGGCCAAATTACAGTCTTTATAGGACTGTGCACGTACTTAAGAGTTTTGTAAGGCAACGGCGCTAATGAAAACGACTTGGGACGTTGTAGCGCATTGAGACTGGAAGGACTAGGTCAATGGTGACCTGCGCAGACCGGTGAAACCACGTGATTTACGTGTGAGGCCTTTATTAGACTGCGAAAGGCCATATTACAGCCTTTATAGGACTGTGCACGTATTAAAGAGTGTTGTAAGGCAACAGCGATAATGAAAACGACTTGAGACGTTGTAGCGCATTTAGACTGGAAGGAATAGTCCAATGGTAACCTGCGCAGTCCGGTGAAACTATTTGATTTACGTGTGAGGCCTTTATTAGACTTCAAAAGGCCAAATAACAGCATTTATAGGACTGTGCACGTAGGTAAGAGTGTTGTAGAGCAACAGCGATAATGAAAACGACTTGGGAGGTTGTAGCGCATTGAGACTGGAACGACTAGTCCAATGGTAACCTGCACAGGCAGATGGAACCACGTGATTTACGTGTGAGGCCTTTATTAGACTGCAAAAGACCAAATTACAGCCTTTGTAGGACTGTGCACGTAGTTAAGAGTGTTGTAAGGCAACGGCGCTAATGAAAACGACTTGGGACGTTGTAGCGCATTGAGACTGGAAGGACTAGGTCAATGGTGACCTGCGCAGACCGGTGAAACCACGGGATTAACGTGTGAGGCCTTTATAAGACTGCAAAGGGCCATATTACAGCCTTTATAAGACTGTGCACGTAGTTAAGAGTGTTCTAAGGCAACTTCGCCAATGAAAACGACTTGGGACGTTGTAGTGCATTGAGACTGGAAGGAATAGTCCAATAGTAACCTGCGCAGGCAGATGGAACCACGTGATTTACGTGTGAGGCTTTTATTAGACTGCAAAAGGCCATATTACAGCCTTTATAGGACTGTGCACGTACTTAAGAGTTTTGTAAGGCAACGGCGCTAATGAAAACGACTTGGGACGTTGTAGCGCATTGAGACTGGAAGGACTAGGTCAATGGTGACCTGCGCAGACCGGTGAAACCACGTGA
Organism: Hydractinia symbiolongicarpus; assembly: GCF_029227915.1. Classification (NCBI taxonomy): domain Eukaryota; kingdom Metazoa; phylum Cnidaria; class Hydrozoa; order Anthoathecata; family Hydractiniidae; genus Hydractinia; species Hydractinia symbiolongicarpus. The sequence goes on along the minus strand of NC_079882.1, from coordinate 16,589,218 downwards.
TTTACGTGTGAGGCCTTTATTAGACTGCAAAAGGCCATATTACAGCCTTTATAGGACTGTGCACGTATTAAAGAGTGTTGTAAGGCAACAGCGATAATGAAAACGACTTGAGACGTTGTAGCGCATTTAGACTGGAAGGAATAGTCCAATGGTAACCTGCGCAGTCCGGTGAAACCATTTGATTTACGTGTGAGGCCTTTATTAGACTTCAAAAGGCCAAATAACAGCATTTATAGGACTGTGCACGTAGTTAAGAGTGTTGTAGAGCAACAGCGATAATGAAAACGACTTGGGAGGTTGTAGCGCATTGAGACTGGAACGACTAGTCCAATGGTAACCTGCACAGGCAGATGGAACCACGTGATTTACGTGTGAGGCCTTTATTAGACTGCAAAAGACCAAATTACAGCCTTTGTAGGACTGTGCACGTAGTTAAGAGTGTTGTAAGGCAACGGCGCTAATGAAAACGACTTGGGACGTTGTAGCGCATTGAGACTGGAAGGACTAGGTCAATGGTGACCTGCGCAGACCGGTGAAACCACGGGATTAACGTGTGAGGCCTTTATAAGACTGCAAAGGGCCATATTACAGCCTTTATAAGACTGTGCACGTAGTTAAGAGTGTTCTAAGGCAACTTCGCCAATGAAAACGACTTGGGACGTTGTAGTGCATTGAGACTGGAAGGAATAGTCCAATAGTAACCTGCGCAGGCAGATGGAACCACGTGATTTACGTGTGAGGCTTTTATTAGACTGCAAAAGGCCATATTACAGCCTTTATAGGACTGTGCACGTAATTAAGAGTGTTGTAAAGCAATGGCGCTAATGAAAACGACTTGGGACGTTGTAGCACATGGAGACTGGAAGGACTAGACCAATGGTAACTTGCGCAGGCAGGTGAAACCACGTGATTTACGTATGAAACCTTTACTAGACTGCAAAAGGCCATATTACAGCCTTTATAGGACTGTGCACGTAGTTAAGAGTGTTGTAAGGCAACGGCGCTAATTAAAACGACTTGGGACGTTGTAGCGCATTCACAATGGAAGGACTTGGCCAATGGTAACCTGCGCAGACCGGTGAAACCACGTGATTTACGTGTGAGGCCTTTAATAGACTGCAAAAGGCCATATTACAGCCTTTATAGGACTGTGCACGTAAGAGTTAAAAGTGTTGTAAAGCAATGGCGTTAATGAAAACGACTTGGGACGTTGTAGCGCATTGAGACTGTAAGGACTAGACCAATGGTAACCTGCGCAGACAGGTTAAACCACGTGATTTACGTGTGAGGCCTTTATTAGACTGCAAAAGGCCATATTACAGCCTTTATAGGACTGTGCACGTCAAGAGTGTTCTAAGGCAACTTCGCCAATGAAAACGTCTTGGGACGTTGTAGCGCATTGAGACTGTAAGGACTAGGCCAATGGTAACCTACGCAGACAGGTGAAACCACGTGATTTACGTGTGAGGCCTTTATTAGACTGCAAAAGTCCATATTACAGCCTTCATAGGACTGTGCAAGTAGTTAAGAGTGTTCTAAGGCCACGGCGCTAAGGGAAACCACTTGGAATCACGTGGTTTCACGAAAACGACTTGAGACGTTGTAGCGCATTGAGACTGGAAGGACTAGGCCAATGGTAACCTGCGCAGACCGGTGAAACCACGTGACTTACGTGTGAGGCCTTTATTAGACGGCAAAAGGCCATATTACAGCCTTTATAGGACTGTGCACGTAGTTAAGAGTGTCTTAAGGCAACGGCGCTAATGAAAACGACTTGAGACGTTGTAGCACATTGAGGCTGGAAGGACTAGGCCAATGGTAACCTGCGCAGGCAGGTGAAACCACGTGATTTACGTATGAAGCCTTTACTAGACTGCAAAAGGCCATATTACAGCCTTTATAGGACTGTGCACGTAGTTAAGAGTGTTGTAAGGCAACGGCGCTAATTAAAACGACTTGGGACGTTGTAGCGCATTCACAATGGAAGGACTTGGCCAATGGTAACCTGCGCAGACCGGTGAAACCACGTGATTTACGTGTGAGGCCTTTAATAGACTGCAAAAGGCCATATTACAGCCTTTATAGGACTGTGCACGTAAGAGTTAAAAGTGTTGTAAAGCAATGGCGTTAATGAAAACGACTTGGGACGTTGTAGCGCATTGAGACTGTAAGGACTAGACCAATGGTAACCTGCGCAGACAGGTTAAACCACGTGATTTACGTGTGAGGCCTTTATTAGACTGCAAAAGGCCATATTACAGCCTTTATAGGACTGTGCACGTCAAGAGTGTTCTAAGGCAACTTCGCCAATGAAAACGTCTTGGGACGTTGTAGCGCATTGAGACTGTAAGGACTAGGCCAATGGTAACCTACGCAGACAGGTGAAACCACGTGATTTACGTGTGAGGCCTTTATTAGACTGCAAAAGTCCATATTACAGCCTTCATAGGACTGTGCAAGTAGTTAAGAGTGTTCTAAGGCCACGGCGCTAAGGGAAACCACTTGGAATCACGTGGTTTCACGAAAACGACTTGAGACGTTGTAGCGCATTGAGACTGGAAGGACTAGGCCAATGGTAACCTGCGCAGACCGGTGAAACCACGTGACTTACGTGTGAGGCCTTTATTAGACGGCAAAAGGCCATATTACAGCCTTTATAGGACTGTGCACGTAGTTAAGAGTGTCTTAAGGCAACGGCGCTAATGAAAACGACTTGAGACGTTGTAGCACATTGAGACTGGAAGGACTAGGCCAATGGTAACCTGCGCAGGTAGGTGAAACCACGTGATTTACGTGTGAAGCCTTTATTAGACTGCAAAAGGCCATATTACAGCCTTTATGGGACTGTGCACGTAGTTAAGAGTGTTGTAAAGCAACGGCGCTAATGAAAACGACTTGGGACGTTGTAGCGCATTGAGACTGGAACGACAAGGCCATTGGTAACCTGCACAGGCAGATGGAACCAGGTGATTTACGTGTGAGGCCTTTATTAGACTGCAAAAGTCCAAATTACAGTCTTTATAGGACTGTGCACGTACTTAAGAGTTTTGTAAGACAACGGCGCTAATGAAAACGACTTGGGACGTTGTAGCGCATTGGGACTGGAAGGACTAGGTCAATGGTGACCTGCGCAGACCGGTGAAACCACGTGACTTACGTGTGAGGCCTTTATTAGACGGCAAAAGGCCATATTACAGCCTTTATAGGACTAAGCACGTAGTTAAGAGTGTCTTAAGGCAACGGCGCTAATGAAAACTACTTGAGACGTTGTAGCACATTGAGACTGGAAGGACTAGGCCAATTGTAACCTGCGCAGGTAGGTGAAACCACGTGATTTACGTGTGAAGCGTTTATTAGACTGCAAAAGGCCATATTACAGCCTTTATGGGACTGTGCACGTAGTTAAGAGTGTTGTAAAGCAACGGCGCTAATGAAAACGACTTGGGACGTTGTAGCGCATTGAGACTGGAACGACAAGGCCATTGGTAACCTGCACAGGCAGATGGAACCACGTGATTTACGTGTGAGGCCTTTATTAGACTGCAAAAGGCCAAATTACAGTCTTTATAGGACTGTGCACGTACTTAAGAGTTTTGTAAGGCAACGGCGCTAATGAAAACGATTTGGGACGTTGTAGCGCATTGAGACTGAAAGGACTAGGTCAATGGTGACCTGCGAAGACCGGTGAAACCACGTGATTTACGTGTGAGGCCTTTATTAGACTGCAAAAGGCCATATTACAGCCTTTATAGGACTGTGCACGTATTTAAGAGTGTTGTAAGGCAACAGCGATAATGAAAACGACTTGAGACGTTGTAGCGCATTTAGACTGGAAGGAATAGTCCAATGGTAATCTGCGCAGACCGGTGAAACCATTTGATTTACGTGTGAGGCCTTTATTAGACTGCAAAAGGCCATATTACAGCCTTTACAGGACTGTGCACGTAGTTAAGAATGTTGTAGAGCAGCGGCGCTAATGAAAACGACTTGGGAGGTTGTAGCGCATTGAGACTGGAACGACTAGTCCAATGGTAACCTGCACTGGTAGATGGAACCACGTGATTTACGTGTGAGGCCTCTATTAGACTTCAAAAGGCCAAATAACAACCTTTATAGGACTGTGCACGTAGTTGAGAGTGTTGTAAGGCAACAGCGCTAATGAAAACGACTTGGAACGTTGTAGCGCATTGAGACTGGAACGACAAGGCCATTGGTAACCTGCACAGGCAGATGGAACCACGTGACTTACGTGTGAGGCCTTTATTAGACTGCAAAAGGCCATATTACAGCCTTTACAGGACTGTGCACGTAGTTAAGAATGTTGTAGAGCAGCAGCGCTAATGAAAACGACTTGGGAGGTTGTAGCGCATTGAGACTGGAACGACTAGTCCAATGGTAACCTGCACAGGTAGATGGAACCACGTGATTTACGTGTGAGGCCTCTATTAGACTTCAAAAGGCCAAATAACAGCCTTTATAGGACTGTGCACGTAGTTGAGAGTGTTGTAAGGCAACAGCGCCAATGAAAACGACTTGGGACGTTGTAGCGCATTGAGACTGGAACGACTAGTCCAATGGTAACCTGCACAGGCAGATGGAACTACGTGATTTACGTGTGAGGCCTTTATTAGACTGCAAAAGACCAAATTACAGCCTTTATAGGACTGTGCACGTAGTTAAGAGTGTTGTAAGGCAACGGCGCTAATGAAAACGACTTGGGACGTTGTAGCGCATTGGGACTGGAAGGACTAGGTCAATGGTGACCTGCGCAGACCGGTGAAACCACGGGATTAACGTGTGAGGCCTTTATAAGACTGCAAAGGGCCATATTACAGCCTTTATTGGACTGTGCACGTAGTTAAGAGTGTCTTAAGGCAACGGCGCTAATGAAAACGACTTGAAACGTTGTAGCGCAGTGAGACTGTAAGGACTAGGCCAATGGTAACCTACGCCGACAGGTGAAACCAGGTGATTTACGTGTGAGGCCTTTATTAGACTGCAAAAGGCCATATTACAGCCTTTATAGGACTGTGCAGGTAGTTAAGAGTGTTCTAAGGCCACGGCGCTAAGGAAAACCACTTGGAACGTTGTAGTGCATTGAGACTGGAAGGAATAGTCCAATGGTAACCTGCGCAGGCAGATGGAACCACGTGATTTACGTGTGAGGACTTTATTAGACTGCAAAAGGCCATATTACAGCCTTTATAGGACTGTGCACGTAGTTAAGAGTGTTGTAAAGCAACGGCGCCAATAAAAAACGACTTGGGACGTTGTAGCACATGGAGACTGGAAGGACTAGACCACTGGTAACCTGCGCAGGCAGGTGAAACCACGTGATTTACGTATGAAGCCTTTACTAGACTGCAAAAGGCCATATTACAGCCTTTATAGGACTGTGCACGTAGTTAAGAGTGTTGTAAGGCAACGGCGCTAATGAAAACGACTTGGGACGTTGTAGCGCATTCAAATTGGAAGGACTAGGCCAATGGTAACCTGTGCAGACCGGTGAAACCACGTGATTTACGTGTGAGGCCTTTATTAGACTGCAAAAGGCCAAATTACAGTCTTTATAGGACTGTGCACGTAGTTAAGAATGTTGTAGAGCAACACCGCTAATGAAAACGACTTGGGAGGTTGTAGCGCATTGAGACTGGAACGACTAGTCCAATGGTAACCTGCACAGGTAGATGGAACCACGTGATTTACGTGTGAGGCCTCTATTAGACTTCAAAAGGCCAAATAACAGCCTTTACAGGACTGTGCACGTAGTTGAGAGTGTTGTAAGGCAATAGCGCCAATGAAAACGACTTGGGACGTTGTGCGCATTGAGACTGCAAGGACTAGACCGATGGTAACCTGCGCAGACAGGTTAAACCACGTGATTTACGTGTGAGGCCTTTATTAGACTGCAAAAGGCATATTACAGCCTTTATAGGACTGTGCACGTAGTTAAGAGTGTTCTAAGGCAACTTCGCCAATGAAAACGACTTGGGACGTTGTAGTGCATTGAGACTGGAAGGAATAGTCCAATGGTAACCTGCGCAGGCAGATGGAACCACGTGATTTACGTGTGAGGCTTTTTTTAGACTGCAAAAGGCCATATTACAGCCTTTACAGGACTGTGCACGTAGTTAAGAGTGTTGTAAGACAATGGCGCTATTGAAAACGACTTGGGACGTTGTAGCACATGGAGACTGGAAGGACTAGACCAATGGTAACCTGCGCAGGCAGGTGAAACCACGTGATTTGCGTATGAAGCCTTTACTAGACTGCAAAAGGCCATATTACAGCCTTTATAGGACTGTGCACGTAGTTAAGAGTGTTGTAAGGCAACGGCGCTAATGAAAACGACTTGGGACGTTGTAGCGCATTCAAATTGGAAGGACTAGGCCAATGGTAACCTGTGCAGACCGGTGAAACCACGTGATTTACGTGTGAGGCCTTTATTAGACTGCAAAAGGCCAAATTACAGTCTTTATAGGACTGTGCACGTAGTTAAGAATGTTGTAGAGCAACACCGCTAATGAAAACGACTTGGGAGGTTGTAGCGCATTGAGACTGGAACGACTAGTCCAATGGTAACCTGCACAGGTAGATGGAACCACGTGATTTACGTGTGAGGCCTCTATTAGACTTCAAAAGGCCAAATAACAGCCTTTACAGGACTGTGCACGTAGTTGAGAGTGTTGTAAGGCAATAGCGCCAATGAAAACGACTTGGGACGTTGTGCGCATTGAGACTGCAAGGACTAGACCGATGGTAACCTGCGCAGACAGGTTAAACCACGTGATTTACGTGTGAGGCCTTTATTAGACTGCAAAAGGCATATTACAGCCTTTATAGGACTGTGCACGTAGTTAAGAGTGTTCTAAGGCAACTTCGCCAATGAAAACGACTTGGGACGTTGTAGTGCATTGAGACTGGAAGGAATAGTCCAATGGTAACCTGCGCAGGCAGATGGAACCACGTGATTTACGTGTGAGGCTTTTTTTAGACTGCAAAAGGCCATATTACAGCCTTTACAGGACTGTGCACGTAGTTAAGAGTGTTGTAAGACAATGGCGCTATTGAAAACGACTTGGGACGTTGTAGCACATGGAGACTGGAAGGACTAGACCAATGGTAACCTGCGCAGGCAGGTGAAACCACGTGATTTGCGTATGAAGCCTTTACTAGACTGCAAAAGGCCATATTACAGCCTTTATAGGACTGTGCACGTAGTTAAGAGTGTTGTAAGGCAACGGCGCTAATGAAAACGACTTGGGACGTTGTAGCGCATTCAAATTGGAAGGACTAGGCCAATGGTAACCTGCGCAGACCGGTGAAACCACGTGATTTACGTGTGAGGCCTTTATTAGACTGCAAAAGGCCATATTACAGCCTTTATAGGACTGTGCACGTAAGAGTTAAGAGTGTTGTAAAGCAATGGCGTTAATGAAAACGACTTGGGACGTTGTGCGCATTGAGACTGTAAGGAGTAGACTAATGGTAACCTGCGCAGACAGGTTAAACCACGTGATTTACGTGTGAGGCCTTTATTAGACTGCAAAAGGCCATATTACAGCCGTTATAGGACTGTACACGTAGTTAAGAGTAAGGCAACTTCGCCAATGAAAACGACTTGGGACGTTGTAGTGCATTGAGACTGGAAGGAATAGTCCAATGGTAACCTGCGCAGGCAGATGGAACCACGTGATTTACGTGTGAGGCTTTTTTTAAACTGCAAAAGGCCATATTACAGCCTTTACAGGACTGTGCACGTAGTTAAGAGTGTTGTAAGACAATGGCGCTATTGAAAACGACTTGGGACGTTGTAGCACATGGAGACTGGAAGGACTAGACCAATGGTAACCTGCGCAGGCAGGTGAAACCACGTGATTTACGTATGAAGCCTTTACTAGACTGCAAAAGGCCATATTACAGCATTTATAGGACTGTGCACGTAGTTAAGAGTGTTGTAAGGCAACGGCGTTAATGAAAACGACTTGGGACGTTGTAGCGCATTCAAATTGGAAGGACTAGGCCAATGGTAACCTGCGCAGACCGGTGAAACCACGTGATTTACGTGTGAGGCCTTTATTAGTCTGCAAAAGGCCATATTACAGCCTTTATAGGACTGTGCACGTAGTTAAGAGTGTTCTAAGGCAACTTCGCCAATGAAAACGACTTGGGACGTTGTAGTGCATTGAGACTGGAAGGAATAGTCCAATGGTAACCTGCGCAGGCAGATGGAACCACGTGATTTACGTGTGAGGCTTTTTTTAGACTGCAGAAGGCCATATTACAGCCTTTACAGGACTGTGCACGTAGTTAAGAGTGTTGTAAGACAATGGCGCTATTGAAAACGACTTGGGACGTTGTAGCACATGGAGACTGGAAGGACTAGACCAATGGTAACCTGCGCAGGCAGGTGAAACCACGTGATTTACGTATGAAGCCTTTACTAGACTGCAAAAGGCCATATTACAGCCTTTATAGGACTGTGCACGTAGTTAAGAGTGTTGTAAGGCAACGGCGCTAATGAAAACGACTTGGGACGTTGTAGCGCATTCAAATTGGAAGGACTAGGCCAATGGTAACCTGCGCAGACCGGTGAAACCACGTGATTTACGTGTGAGGCCTTTATTAGACTGCAAAAGACCATATTACAGCCTTTATAGGACTGTGCACGTAAGAGTTAAGAGTGTTGTAAAGCAATGGCGTTAATGAAAACGACTTGGGACGTTGTGCGCATTGAGACTGTCAGGACTAGACCAATGGTAACCTGCGCAGACAGGTTAAACCACGTGATTTACGTGTGAGGCCTTTATTAGACTGCAAAAGGCCATATTACAGCCTTTATAGGACTGTGCACGTAGTTAAGAGTGTTCTAAGGCAACTTCGCCAATGAAAACGACTTGGGACGTTGTAGTGCATTGAGACTGGAAGGAATAGTCCAATGGTAACCTGCGCAGGCAGATGGAACCACGTGATTTACGTGTGAGGCTTTTTTTAGACTGCAAAAGGCCATATTACAGCCTTTATAGGACTGTGCACGTAGTTAAGAGTGTTGTAAGACAATGGCGCTATTGAAAACGACTTGGGACGTTGTAGCACATGGAGACTGGAAGGACTAGACCAATGGTAACCTGCGCAGGCAGGTGAAACCACGTGATTTACGTATGAAGCCTTTACTAGACTGCAAAAGGCCATATTACAGCCTTTATAGGACTGTGCACGTAGTTAAGAGTGTTGTAAGGCAACGGCGCTAATGAAAACGACTTGGGACGTTGTAGCGCATTCAACTTGGAAGGACTAGGCCAATGGTAACCTGCGCAGACCGGTGAAACTACGTGATTTACGTGTGAGGCCTTTATTAGACTGCAAAAGGCCATATTACAGCTTTTATAGGACTGTGCACGTAGTTAAGAGTGTTCTAAGGCAACTTCGCCAATGAAAACGACTTGGGACGTTGTAGCGCATTGAGACTGTAAGGACTAGGCCAATGGTAACCTACGCAGACAGGTGAAACCACGTGATTTACGTGTGAGGCCTTTATTAGACTGCAAAAGGCTAAATTAAAGCCTTTGTAGGACTGTGCAAGTAGTTAAGAGTGTTCTAAGGCCACGGAGCTAAGGAAAACCACTTGGAACGTTGTAGTGCATTGAGACTGGAAGGAATAGTCCAATGGTAACCTGCACAGGCAGGTGAAACCACGTGATTTACGTGTGAGGCCTTTATTAGACTGCAAAAGGCCATATTACAGCCTTTATAGGACTGTGCACGTTAAGAGTGTTCTAAGGCAACTTCGCCAATGAAAACGACTTGGGACGTAGCGCATTGAGACTGTAAGGACTAGGCCAATGGTAACCTACGCAGACAGGTGAAACCACGTGATTTACGTGTGAGGCCTTTATTAGACTGCAAAAGGCCATATTACAGCCTTTATAGGACTGTGCAAGTAGTTAAGAGTGTTCTAAGGCCACGGCGCGTGATTTACGTGTGAGGACTTTATTAGACTGCAAAGGCCATACTACAGCCTTTATAGGACTGTGCACGTAGTTAAGAGTGTTGTAAAGCAACGGCGCCAATGAAAACGACTTGGGACGTTGTAGCACATGGAGACTGGAAGGACTAGACCAATGGTTAACTGCGCAGGCAGGTGAAACCACGTGACTTACGTGTGAGGCATTTATTAGACGGCAAAAGGCCATATTACAGCCTTTATAGGACTGTGCACGTAGTTAAGAGTGTTGTAGAGCAACAGCGCTAATGAAAACGACTTGGGAGGTTGTAGCGCATTGATACTGGAACGACTAGTCCAATGGTAACCTGCACAGGTAGATGGAACCACGTGATTTACGTGTGAGGCCTCTATTAGACTTCAAAAGGCCAAATAACAGCCTTTATAGGACTGTGCACGTAGTTGAGAGTGTTGTAAGGCAACAGCGCCAATGAAAACGACTTGGGACGTTGTAGCGCATTGAGACTGGAAGGAATAGTCCAATGGTAACCTGCGCAGGCAGATGGAACCACGTGATTTACGTGTGAGGACTTTATTAGACTGCAAAAGGCCATATTACAGCCTTTATAGGACTGTGCACGTAGTTAAGAGTGTTGTAAAGCAACGGCGCCAATGAAAACGACTTGGGACGTTGTAGCACATGGAGACTGGAAGGACTAGACCAATGGTAACCTGCGCAGGCAGGTGAAACCACGTGATTTACGTATGAAGCCTTTACTAGACTGCAAAAGGCCATATTACAGCCTTTATAGGACTGTGCACGTAGTTAAGAGTGTTGTAAGGCAACGGCGCTAATGAAAACGACTTGGGACGTTGTAGCGCATTCACATTGGAAGGACTAGGCCAATGGTAACCTGCGCAGACCGGTGAAACCACGTGATTTACGTGTGAGGCCTTTATTAGACTGCAAAAGGCCATATTACAGCCTTTATAGGACTGTGCACGTAAGAGTTAAGAGTGTTGTAAAGCAATGGCGTTAATGAAAACGACTTGGGACGTTGTGCGCATTGAGACTGTAAGGACTAGACCAATGGTAACCTGCGCAGACAGGTTAAACCACGTGATTTACGTGTGAGGCCTTTATTAGACTGCAAAAGGCCATATTACAGCCTTTATAGGACTGTGCACGTAGTTAAGAGTGTTCTAAGGCAACTTCGCCAATGAAAACCACTTGGGACGTTGTAGTGCATTGAGACTGAAAGGAATAGTCCAATGGTAACCTGCGCAGGCAGATGGAAGCACGTGATTCACGTGTGAGGCTTTTATTAGACTGCAAAAGGCCATATTACAGCCTTTATAGGACTGTGCACGTAGTTAAGAGTGTTGTAAGACAATGGCGCTATTGAAAACCACTTGGAACGTTGTAGTGCATTGAGACTGGAAGGAATAGTCCAATGGTAACCTGCACAGGCAGGTGAAACCACGTGATTTACGTGTGAGGCCTTTATTAGACTGCAAAAGGCCATATTACAGCCTTTATAGGACTGTGCACGTTAAGAGTGTTCTAAGGCAACTTCGCCAATGAAAACGACTTGGGACGTTGTAGCGCATTGAGCTTGTAAGGACTAGGCCAATGGTAACCTACGCAGACAGGTGAAACCACGTGATTTACGTGTGAGGCCTTTATTAGACTGCAAAAGGCCATATTACAGCCTTTATAGGACTGTGCAAGTAGTTAAGAGTGTTCTAAGGCCACGGCGCGTGATTTACGTGTGAGGACTTTATTAGACTGCAAAGGCCATATTACAGCCTTTATAGGACTGTGCACGTAGTTAAGAGTGTTGTAAGGCAACGGCGCTAATGAAAACGACTTGGGACGTTGTAGCGCATTGAGACTGGAAGGACTAGGTCAATGGTGACCTGCCCAGACCGGTGAAACCACGGGATTAATGTGTGAGGCCTTTATAAGACTGCAAAGGGCCATATTACAGCCTTTATTGGACTGTGCACGTAGTTAAGAGTGTCTTAAGGCAACGGCGCTAATGAAAACGACTTGAAACGTTGTAGCGCATTGAGACTGTAAGGACTAGGCCAATGGTAACCTACGCCGACAGGTGAAACCAGGTGATTTACGTGTGAGGCCTTTATTAGACTGCAAAAGGCCATATTACAGCCTTTATAGGACTGTGCAGGTAGTTAAGAGTGTTCTAAGGCCACGGCGCTAAGGAAAATCACTTGGAACGTTGTAGTGCATTGAGACTGGAAGGAATAGTCCAATGGTAACCTGCGCAGGCAGATGGAACCACGTGATTTACGTGTGAGGACTTTATTAGACTGCAAAAGGCCATATTACAGCCTTTATAGGACTGTGCACGTAGTTAAGAGTGTTGTAAGGCAACGGCGCTAATGAAAACGACTTGGGACGTTGTAGCGCATTCAAATTGGAAGGACTAGGCCAATGGTAACCTGCGCAGACCGGTGAAACCACGTGATTTACGTGTGAGGCCTTTATTAGACTGCAAAAGGCCATATTACAGCCTTTATAGGACTGTGCACGTAAGAGTTAAGAGTGTTGTGAAGCAATCGCGTTAATGAAAACGACTTGGGACGTTGTGCGCATTGAGACTGTAAGGACTAGACCAATGGTAACCTGCGCAGACAGGTTAAACCACGTGATTTACGTGTGAGGCCTTTATTAGACTGCAAAAGGCCATATTACAGCCTTTATAGGACTGTGCACGTAGTTAAGAGTGTTCTAAGGCAACTTCGCCAATGAAAACGACTTGGGACGTTGTAGTGCATTGAGACTGAAAGGAATAGTCCAATGGTAACCTGCGCAGGCAGATGGAACCACGTGATTTACGTGTGAGGCTTTTATTAGACTGCAAAAGGCCATATTACAGCCTTTATAGGACTGTGCACGTAGTTAAGAGTGTTGTAAGACAATGGCGCTATTGAAAACGACTTGGGACGTTGTAGCACATGGAGACTGGAAGGACTAGACCAATGGTAACCTGCGCAGGCAGGTGAAACCACATGATTTACGTATGAAGCCTTTACTAGACTGCAAAAGGCCATATTACAGCCTTTATAGGACTGTGCACGTAGTTAAGAGTGTTGTAAGGCAACGGCGCTAATGAAAACGACTTGGGACGTTGTAGCGCATTCAAATTGGAAGGACTAGGCCAATGGTAACCTGCGCAGACCGGTGAAACCACGTGATTTACGTGTGAGGCCTTTATTAGACTGCAAAAGGCCATATTACAGCCTTTATAGGACTGTGCACGTAGTTAAGAGTGTTCTAAGGCAACTTCGACAATGAAAACGACTTGGGACGTTGTAGCGCATTGAGACTGTAAGGACTAGGCCAATGGTAACCTACGCAGACAGGTGAAACCACGTGATTTACGTGTGAGGCCTTTATTAGACTGCAAAAGGCTAAATTAAAGCCTTTGTAGGACTGTGCAGGTAGTTAAGAGTGTTCTAAGGCCACGGAGCTAAGGAAAACCACTTGGAACGTTGTAGTGCATTGAGACTGGAAGGAATAGTCCAATGGTAACCTGCACAGGCAGGTGAAACCACGTGATTTACGTGTGAGGCCTTTATTAGACTGCAAAAGGCCATATTACAGCCTTTATAGGACTGTGCACGTTAAGAGTGTTCTAAGGCAACTTCACCAATGAAAACGACTTGGGACGTTGTAGCGCATTGAGACTGTAAGGACTAGGCCAATGGTAACCTACGCAGACAGGTGAAACCACGTGATTTACGTGTGAGGCCTTTATTAGACTGCAAAAGGCCATATTACAGCCTTTATAGGACTGTGCAAGTAGTTAAGAGTGTTCTAAGGCCACGGCGCGTGATTTACGTGTGAGGACTTTATTAGACTGCAAAGGCCATATTACAGCCTTTATAGGACTGTGCACGTAGTTAAGAGTGTTGTAAAGCAACGGCGCCAATGAAAACGACTTGGGACGTTGTAGCACATGGAGACTGGAAGGACTAGACCAATGGTAACCTGCGCAGGCAGGTGAAACCACGTGATTTACGTATGCACGAAGCCTTTACTAGACTGCAAAAGGCCATATTACAGCCTTTATAGGACTGTGCACATAGTTAACAGTGTGGTAAGGCAACGGCGCTAATGAAAACGACTTGAGACGTTGTAGCGCTTTGAGACTGGAAGGAGTAGGCCAATGGTAAACTGCGCAGACCGGTGAAACCACGTGACTTACGTGTGAGGCCTTTATTAGACGGCAAAAGGCCATATTACAGCCTTTATAGGACTGTGCCCGTAGTTAAGAGTGTCTTAAGGCAACGGCGCTAGTGAAAACGACTGGAGACATTGTAGCACATTGAGACTGGAAGGACTAGGCCAAGGGTAACGTGCACAGGTAGGTGAAACCACGTGATTTACGTGTGAAGGCTTTATTAGACTGCAAAAGGCCATATTACAGCCTTTATGGGACTGTGCACGTAGTTAAGAGTGTTGTAAAGCAGCGGCGCTAATGAAAACGACTTGGGACGTTGTAGCGCATTGAGACTGGAACGACAAGTCCAATGGTAACCTGCACAGGCATGTGAAAACACGTGATTTACGTGTGAAGCCTTTATTATACTGCAAAAGGCCATATTACAGCCTTTATAGGACTGTGCAGGTAGTTAAGAGTGTTCTAAGACCACGGCGCTAAGGCAAACCACTTGGAACGTTGTAGCGCATTGAGACTGGAAGGACTAGGTCATTGGTGACCTGCGCAGACTGGTGAAACCACGTAATTAACGTGTGAGGCCTTTATTAGACTGCAAAGGGCCATATTACAGCCTTTATAGGACTGTGCACGTAGTTAAGAGTGTCTTAAGGCAACGGCGCTAATGAAAACGACTTGAGACGTTGTAGCACATTGAGACTGGAAGGACTAGGCCAATGTTAACCTGCGCAGGAAGGTGAAACCACGTGATTTACGTGTGAAGCCTTTATTAGACTGCAAAAGGCCATATTATAGCCTTTATATGACTGTGCACGTAGTTAAGAGTGTTGTAAAGCAACGGCGCTAATGAAAACGACTTTGGACGTTGTAGCGCATTGAGACTGGAACGACAAGTCCAATGGTAACCTGCACAGGCTGATGGAAATACGTGATTTACGTGTGAGGCCTTTATTAGACTGCAAAAGGCCAAATTACAGTCTTTATAGGACTGTGCACGTACTTAAGAGTGTAGTAAGGCAACGGCGCTAATGAAAACGACTTGAGACGTTGTAGCACATTGAGACAGGAAGGATTAGGCCAATGGTAACCTGCGCAGGCATGTGAAAACGCCTGATTTACGTGTGAAGCCTTTATTAGACTGCAAAAGGCCATATTACAGCCTTTATAGGACTGTGCACGTAGTTAAGAGTGTTGTAAAGCAACGGCGCCAATGAAAACGACTTGGGACGTTGTAGCGCATTGAGACTATAAGGACTAGGGCAATGGTAACCTGCGCAGACATGTGAAACCACGTGATTTACGTGTGAAGTCTTTATTAGACTGCAAAAGGCCATATTACAGCCTTTATAGGACTGTGCAGGTAGTTAAGAGTGTTCTAAGACCACGGCGCTAAGGAAAACCACTTGGAACGTTGTAGCGCATTGAGACTGGAAGGACTAGGTCAATGGTGACCTGCGCAGACCGGTGAAACCACGTGATTAATGTGTGAGGCCTTTATTAGACTGCAAAGGGCCATATTACAGCCTTTATAGGACTGTGCACGCAGTTAAGAGTGTCTTAAGGCAACGGCGCTAATGAAAACGACTTGAGACGTTGTAGCACATTGAGACTGGAAGGACTAGGCCAATGGTAACCTGCGCAGGTAGGTGAAACCACGTGATTTACGTGTGAAGCCTTTATTAGACTGCAAAAGGCCATATTACAGCATTTATAGGACTGTGCACGTAGTTAAGAGTGTTGTAAAGCAACGGCGCTAATGAAAACGACTTTGGACGTTGTAGCGCATTGAGACTGGAACGACAAGTCCAATGGTAACGTGCACAGGCAGATGGAACTACTTGATTTACGTGTGAGGCCTTTATTAGACTGCAAAAGGCCAAATTACAGCCTTTATAGGACTGTGCACGTAGTTAAGAGTGTTGTAAAGCAACGGCGCTAATGAAAACGACTTTGGACGTTGTAGCGCATTGAGACTGGAACGACAAGTCCAATGGTAACCTGCACAGGCAGATGGAACTACGTGATTTACGTGTGAGGCCTTTATTAGACTGCAAAAGGCCAAATTACAGTCTTTATAGGACTGTGCACGTACTTAAGAGTGTTGTAAGGCAACAGCGCTAATGAAAACGACTTGAGACGTTGTAGCGCATTGAGACTGTAAGGACTAGGCCAATGGTAACCTGCGCAGACAGGTGAAACCACGTGATTTACGTGTGAGGTCTTTATTAGACTGCAAAGGGCCATATTACAGCCTTTATAGGACTGTGCAGGTAGTTAAGAGTGTTCTAAGACCACGGCTCTAAGGAAAACCACTTGGAACGTTGTAGCGCATTAAGACTGGAAGGACTAGGTCAATGGTGACCTGCGCAGACCGGTGAAACCACGTGATTAACGTGTGAGGCCTTTATTAGACTGCAAAGGGCCATATTACAGCCTTTATAGGACTGTGCACGTAGTTAAGAGTGTCTTAAGGCAACGGCGCTAATGAAAACGACTTGAGACGTTGTAGCACATTGAGACTGTAAGGATTATGCCAATGGTAACCTGCGCAGGCATGTGAAAACACGTGAGTTACGTGTGAAGCCTTTATTAGACTGCAAAAGGCCATATTACAGCCTTTATAGGACTATGCACGTAGTTAAGAGTGTTCTAAGACCATGGCGCTAAGGACAACCACTTGGAACGTTGTAGTGCATTGAGACTGGAAGGAATAGTCCAATGGTAACCTGCGCAGGCAGATGGAACCACGTGATTTACGTGTGAGGACTTTATTAGACTGCAAAAGGCTATATCACAGCCTTTATAGGACTGTTCACGTAAGAGTTAGGAGTGTTGTAAAGCAATGGCGCTAGTGAAAACGACTTGGGACGTTGTAGCGCATTGAGACTGTAAGGACTAGACCAAAGGTAACCTGCGCAGACATGTGAAACCACGTGATTTTCGTGTGAGTCCTTTATTAGACCGCAAAAGGCCATATTACTGCCTTTATAGGACTGTGCACGTAGTTAAGAGTGTTCTAAGGCAACTTCGCCGATGAAAACCACTTGGGACGTTGTAGCGCATTGAGACTGTAAGGACTGGGCCAATGGTAACCTACGAAGACAGGTGAAACCACGTGATTTACGTGTGAGGCCTTTATTAGACTGCAAAAGGCCATATTACAGCCTTTATAGGACTGTGCAGGTAGTTAAGAGTGTGCTAAGGCCACGGAGCTAAGGAAAACCACTTGAAACGTTGTAGTGGATTGAGACTGGAGGGAATATTCCAATGGTAACCTGCGCAGGCAGATGGAACCACGTGATTTACGTGTGAGGACTTTATTAGACTGCAAAAGTCCATATTACAGCCTTTATAGGACTGTGCACGTATTTAAGAGTGTTGTAAGGCAACAGCGATAATGAAAACGACTTGAGACGTTGTAGCGCATTTAGACTGGAAGGAATAGTCCGATGGTAACCTGCGCAGACCGGTGAAACCATTTGATTTACGTGTGAGGCCTTTATTAGACTGCAAAAGGCCATATTACAGCCTTTATAGGACTGTGCACGTAGTTAAGAGTGCTGTAAAGCAACAGCGCTAATGAAAACGACTTGGGAGGTTGTAGCGCATTGACACTGGAACGACTAGCCCAATGGTAACCTGCACAGGCAGGTGAAACCACGTGATTTACGTATAAAGCCATTATTAGACTGAAAAAGGCCATATTACAGCCTTTATAGGACTGTGCACGTATTTAAGAGTGTTGTAAGGCAACAGCGATAATGAAAACGACTTGAGACGTTGTAGCGCATTTAGACTGGAAGGAATAGTCCGATGGTAACCTGCGCAGACCGGTGAAACCATTTGATTTACGTGTGAGGCCTTTATTAGACTGCAAAAGGCCATATTACAGCCTTTATAGGACTGTGCACGTAGTTAAGAGTGCTGTAAAGCAACAGCGCTAATGAAAACGACTTGGGAGGTTGTAGCGCATTGACACTGGAACGACTAGTCCAATGGTAACCTGCACAGGCATATGGAACCACGTGATTTACGTGTGAGGCCTCTATTAGACTGCAAAAGGCCAAATTACAGCCTTTATAGGACTGTGCACGTAGTTAAGAGTGTTGTAAGGCAACAGCGCTAATGAAAACGACTTGGGGCGTTGTAGCGCATTGAGACTGGAACGACTAGTCCAATGGTAACCTGCACAGGCAGATGGAACCACGTGATTTACGTGTGAGGCCTTTATTAGACTGCAAAAGACCAAATCACAGCCTTTATAGGACTGTGCACGTAGTTAAGAGTGTTCTAAGGTAACTTCGCCAATGAAAACGACTTGGGACGTTGTAGCGCATTGAGACTGTAAGGAGTAGGCCAATGGTAACCTACGCAGACAGGTGAAACCACGTGATTTACGTGTGAGGCCTTTATTAGACTGCAAAAGGCCATATTACAGCCTTTATAGGACTGTGCAGGTAGTTAAGAGTGTTTTAAGGCCACGGAGCTAAGGAAAACCACTTGGAACGTTGTAGTGCATTGAGACTGGAAGGAATAGTCCAATGGTAACCTGAGCAGGCAGATGGAACCACGTGATTTACGTGTGAGGACTTTATTAGACTGCAAAAGGCCATATTACAGCCGGTGAGACCACGTGATTTACGTGTGAGGCCTTTATTAGAATGCAAAAGGCCATATTACAGCCTTTATAGGACTGTGCACGTTAAGAGTGTTCTAAGGCAACTTCGCCAATGAAAACGACTTGGAACGTTGTAGCGCATTGACAGTGTAAAGACTAGGCCAATGGTAACCTGCGCAGACAGGTGAAACCACGTGATTTACGTGTGAGGCCTTTATTAGACTGCAAAAGGCCTTATTACAGCCTTTATAGGACTGTGCACGTAGTTAGGAGTGTTGTAAAGCAACGGCGCCAATGAAAACGACTTGGGACGTTGCAGCGCATTAAGAATGTAAGGACTAGGTCAATGGTAACCTGCGCAGACAGGTGAAACCACGTGATTTACGTGTGAGGCCTTTATTAGACTGCAAAAGTCCATATTACAGCCTTTATGGGACTGTGCACGTAGTTAAGAGTGTTCTAAGGCAACTTCGCCAATGAAAACGACTTGGGACGTTGTAGCGCATTGAGACTGTAAGGACTAGGCCAATGGTAACCTACGCAGACAGGTGAAACCACGTGATTTACGTGTGAGGCCTTTATTAGACTGCAAAAGGCCATATTACAGCCTTTACAGGACTGTGCAGGTAGTTAAGAGTGTTCTAAGGCCACGGCGCTAAGGAAAACCACTTGAAACGTTGTAGTGCATTGAGACTGGAAGGAATAGTCCAATGGTAACCTGCGCAGGCAGATGGAACCACGTGATTTACGTGTGAGGCCTTTATTAGACTGCAAAAGGCCATATTACAGCCTTTATAGGACTGTGAACGTAGTTAAGAGTGTTGTAAAGCAACGGCGCTAATGAAAACGACTTGGGACGTTGTAGCACATTGAGACTGGAAGGACTAGGCCAATGGTAACCTGCGCAGGCAGGTGAAACCACGTGCTTTACGTGTGAAGCCTTTATTAGACTGCAAAAGGCCATATTACAGCCTTTATAGGACTGTGCACGTAGTTAAGAGTGTTGTAAGGCAACGGCGCTAATGAAAATGACTTGGGACGCTGTAACGCATTAAGACTGGAAGTAATAGTCCAATGGTAACCTGCGCAGACAGGTGAAACCACGTGATTTACGTGTGAGGCCTTTATTAGACTGCAAAAGGCCATATTACAGCCTTTATGGGACTGTGCACGTAGTTAAGAGTGTTCTAAGGCAACTTTGCCAATGAAAACGACTTGGGACGTTGTAGCGCATTGAGACTGTAAGGCTTAGGCCAATGGTAACCTACGCAGACAGGTGAAACCACGTGATTTACGTGTGAGGCCTTTATTAGACTGCAAAAGGCCATATTACAGCCTTTACAGGACTGTGCAGGTAGTTAAGAGTGTTCTAAGGCCACGGCGCTAAGGAAAACCACTTGAAACGTTGTAGTGCATTGAGACTGAAAGGAATAGTCCAATGGTAACCTGCGCAGGCAGGTGAAACTACGTGATTTACGTATGAAGCCATTATTAGACTGCAAAAGGCCATATTACAGCCTTTATAGGACTGTGCAGGTAGTTAAGAGTGTTTTAAGGCCACGGAGCTAAGGAAAACCACTTGGAACGTTGTAGTGCATTGAGACTGGAAGGAATAGTCCAATGGTAACCTGAGCAGGCAGATGGAACCACGTGATTTACGTGTGAGGACTTTATTAGACTGCAAAAGGCCATATTACAGCCGGTGAGACCACGTGATTTACGTGTGAGGCCTTTATTAGACTGCAAAAGGCCATATTACAGCCTTTATAGGACTGTGCACGTTAAGAGTGTTCTAAGGCAACTTCGCCAATGAAAACGACTTGGAACGTTGTAGCGCATTGAGAGTGTAAAGACTAGGCCAATGGTAACCTGCGCAGACAGGTGAAACCACGTGATTTACGTGTGAGGCCTTTATTAGACTGCAAAAGGCCATATTACAGCCTTTATGGGACTGTGCACGTAGTTAAGATTGTTCTAAGGCAACTTTGCCAATGAAAACGACTTGGGACGTTGTAGCGCATTGAGACTGTAAGGACTAGGCCAATGGTAACCTACGCAGACAGGTGAAACCACGTGATTTACGTGTGAGGCCTTTATTAGACTGCAAAAGGCCATATTACAGCCTTTACAGGACTGTGCAGGTAGTTAAGAGTGTTCTAAGGCCACGGCGCTAAGGAAAACCACTTGAAACGTTGTAGTGCATTGAGACTGGAAGGAATAGTCCAATGGTAACCTGCGCAGGCAGATGGAACCACGTGATTTACGTGTGAGGCCTTTATTAGACTGCAAAAGGCCTTATTACAGCCTTTATAGGACTGTGCACGTAGTTAAGAGTGTCTTAAGGCAACGGCGCTAATGAAAACGACTTGGGACGTTGTTGCACATTGAGACTGGATGGACTAGGCCAATGGTAACCTGCGCAGGCATGTGAAACCACGTGATTTACGTGTGAAGTCTTTAGTAGACTGCAAAAGGCCATATTACAGCCTTTATAGGACTGTGCACGTAGTTAAGAGTGTTGTAAGGCAACGGCGCTAATGAAAATGACTTGGGACGCTGTAGCGCATTGAGACTGGAAGTAATAGTCCAATGGTAACCTGCGCAGACAGGTGAAACCACGTGATTTACGTGTGAGGCCTTTATTAGACTGCAAAAGGCCATATTACAGCCTTTATGGGACTGTGCACGTAGTTAAGAGTGTTCTAAGGCAACTTTGCCAATGAAAACGACTTGGGACGTTGTAGCACATTGAGACTGTAAGGACTAGGCCAAGGGTAACCTACGCAGACAGGTGAAACCACGTGATTTACGTGTAAGGCCTTTATTAGAGTGCAAAAAGCCATATTACAGCCTTTACAGGACTGTGCAGGTAGTTAAGAGTGTTCTAATGCAACGGCGCTAAGGAAAACCACTTGAAACGTTGTAGTGCATTGAGACTGGAAGGAATAGTCCAATGGTAACCTGCGCAGGCAGATGGAACCACGTGATTTACGTGTGAGGCCTTTATTAGACTGCAAAAGGCCATATTACAGCCTTTATAGGACTGTGCACGTAGTTAAGAGTGTTGTAAGGCAACAGCGCTAATGAAAATGACTTGGGACGTTGTAGCACATTGAGACTGGAAGGACTAGGCCAATGGTAACCTGCGCAGACAGGTGAAATCACGTGATTTACGTGTGAGGCCTTTATTAGACTGCAAAACGCCATATTACAGCCGTTATGGGACTGTGCACGTAGTTAAGAGTGTTCTAAGGCAACTTTGCCAATGAAAACGACTTGGGACGTTGTAGCGCATTGAGACTGTAAGGACTAGGCCAATGGTAACCTACGCAGACAGGTGAAACCACGTGATTTACGTGTGAGGCCTTTATTAGACTGCAAAAGGCCATATTACAGCCTTTACAGGACTGTGCAGGTAGTTAAGAGTGTTCTAAGGCCACGGCGCTAAGGAAAACCACTTGAAACGTTGTAGTGCTTTGAGACTAGAAGGAATAGTCCAATGGTAACCTGCGCAGGCAGATGGAACCACGTGATTTACGTGTGAGGCCTTTATTAGACTGCAAAAGGCCATATTACAGCCTTTATAGGACTGTGAACGTAGTTAAGAGTGTTGTAAAGCAACGGCGCTAATGAAAACGACTTGGGACGTTGTCGCACATTGAGACTGGAAGGACTAGGCCAATGGTAACCTGCGCAGGCAGGTGAAACCACGTGATTTACGTGTGAGGCCTTTATTAGACTGCAAAAGGCCATATTACAGCCTTTACAGGACTGTGCAGGTAGTTAAGAGTGTTCTAGGGCCACGGCGCTAAGGAAAACCAATTGAAACGTTGTAGTGCATTGAGACTGGAAGGAATAGTCCAATGGTAACCTGCGCAGGCAAATGGAACCACGTGATTTACGTGTGAGGCCTTTATTAGACTGCAAAAGGCCATATTACAGCCTTTATAGGACTGTGAACGTAGTTAAGAGTGTTGTAAAGCACCGGCGCTAATGAAAACGACTTGGGACGTTGTAGCACATTGAGACTGGAAGGACTAGGCCAATGGTAACCTGCGCAGGTAGGTGAAACTACGTGATTTACGTGTGAAGCCTTTATTAGACTGCAAAAGGCCATATTACAGCCTTTATAGGACTGTGCACGTAGTTAAGAGTGTTGTAAGGCAACGGCGCTAATGAAAATGACTTGGGACGCTGTAACGCATTGAGACTGGAAGTAATAGTCCAATGGTAACCTGCACAGACAAATGGAACCACGTGATTTACGTGTGAGGCCTTTATTAGACTGCAAAAGGCCATATTACAGCCTTTATAGGACTGTGCACGTATTTAAGAGTGTTGTAAGGCAACAGCGATAATGAAAACGACTTGGGACGTTGTAGCGCATTGAGACTGGAAGGACTAGGCCAATGGTAACCTGCGCAGACCGGTGAAACCACGTGATTTACGTGTGAGGCCTTTATTAGACTGTAAAAGGCCATATTACAGCCTTTATAGGACTGTGCACGTATTTAAGAGTGTTCTAAGGCAACAGCGATAATGAAAACGACTTGAGACGTTGTAGCGCATTTAGACTGGAAGGAATAGTCCAATGGTAACCTGCGCAAACCGGTGAAACCATGTGATTTACGTGTGAGGCCTTTATTAGACTGCAAAAGGCCCTATTACAGCCTTTATAGGACTGTGCACGTAGTTAAGAGTGTTGTAAGGCAACAGCGCTAATTAAAACGACTTGGGAGGTTGTAGCGCATTGAGACTGGAACGACTAGTCCAATGGTAACCTGCACAGGTAGATGGAACCACGTGATTTACGTGTGAGGCCTTTATTAGACTACAAAAGGCCATATTACAGCCTTTATAGGACTGTGCGCTTAGTTAAGAGTGTTGTAAGGCAACGGCGCTATTGAAAATGACTTGGGACGCTGTAGCGCATTGAGACTGGAAGTAATAGTCCAATGGTAACCTGCACAGACAAATGGAACCACGTGATTTACGTGTGAGGCCTTTATTAGACTGCAAAAGGCCATATTACAGCCTTTATGGGACTGTGCACGTAGTTAAGAGTGTTGTAAGGCAACGGCGCTAATGAAAATGACTTGGGACGCTGTAGCGCATTGAGACTGGAAGTAATAGTCCAATGGTAGCCTGCACAGGCAGATGGAACCACGTGATTTACGTGTGAGGCCTTTATTAGACTACAAAAGGCCATATTACAGCCTTTATAGGACTGTGCGCGTAGTTAAGAGTGTTGTAAGGCAACGGCGCTATTGAAAATGACTTGGGACGCTGTAGCGCATTGAGACTGGAAGTAATAGTCCAATGGTAACCTGCACAGACAAATGGAACCACGTGATTTACGTGTGAGGCCTTTATTAGACTGCAAAAGGCCATATTACAGCCTTTATGGGACTGTGCACGTAGTTAAGAGTGTTGTAAGGCAACGGCGCTAATGAAAATGACTTGGGACGCTGTAGCGCATTGAGACTGGAAGTAATAGTCCAATGGTAGCCTGCACAGGCAGATGGAACCACGTGATTTACGTGTGAGGCCTTTATTAGACTGCAAAAGGCCATATTACAGCTTTTACAGGACTGTGCAGGTAGTTAAGAGTGTTGTAAAGCAACGGCGCCAATGAAAACGACTTGGGACGTTGCAGCGCATTGAGAATGTAAGGACTAGGTCAATGGTAACCTGCGCAGACAGGTGAAACCACGTGATTTACGTGTGAGGCCTTTATTAGACTGCAAAAGGCCATATTACAGCCTTTTTAGGACTGTGCACGTAGTTAAGAGTGTTGTAAGGCAACGGCGCTAATGAAAATGACTTGGGACGCTGTAGCGCATTGAGACTGGAAGGAATAGTCCAATGGTAACCTGCACAGACAAATGGAACACGTGATTTACGTGTGAGGCCTTTATTAGACTGCAAAAGGCCATATTACAGCCTTTATAGGACTGTGCACGTAGTTAAGAGTGTTGTAAGGCAACGGCGCTAATGAAAATGACTTGGGACGCTGTAGCGCATTGAGACTGGAAGTAATAGTCCAATGGTAACCTGCACAGACAAATGGAACCACGTGATTTACGTGTGAGGCCTTTATTAGACTGCAAAAGGCCATATTACAGCCTTTATGGGACTGTGCACGTAGTTAAGAGTGTTGTAAGGCAACGGCGCTAATGAAAATGACTTGGGACGCTGTAGCGCATTGAGACTGGAAGTAATAGTCCAATGGTAACCTGCACAGACAAACGGAACCACGTGATTTACGTGTGAGGCCTTTATTAGACTGCAAAAGGCCATATTACAGCCTTTATGGGACTGTGCACGTAGTTAAGAGTGTTCTAAGGCAACTTCGCCAATGAAAACGACTTGGGACGTTGTACCGCATTGAGACTGTAAGGACTAGGCCAATGGTAACCTACGCAGACAGGTGAAACCACGTGATTTACGTGTGAGGCCTTTATTAGACTGCAAAAGGCCATATTACAGCCTTTACAGGACTGTGCAGGTAGTTAAGAGTGTTCTAAGGCCACGGCGCTAAGGAAAACCATTTGAAACGTTGTAGTGCATTGAGACTGGAAGGACTAGGCCAATGGTAACCTGCGCAGGCAGGTGAAACCACGTGATTTACGTGTGAAGCCTTTATTAGACTGCAAAAGGCCATATTACAGCCTTTATAGGACTGTGCACGTAGTTAAGAGTGTTGTAAGGCAACGGCGCTAATGAAAATGACTTGGGACGCTGTAGCGCATTGAGACTGAAAGTAATAGTCCAATGGTAACCTGCACAGACAAATGGAACCACGTGATTTACGTGTGAGGCCTTTATTAGACTGCAAAAGGCCATATTACAGCCTTTATAGGACTGTGCACGTATTTAAGAGTGTTGTAAGGCAACAGCGATAATGAAAACAACTTGGGACGTTGTAGCGCATTGAGACTGGAAGGACTAAGCCAATGGTAACCTGGGTAGACCGGTGAAACCACGTGATTTACGTGTGAGGCCTTTATTAGACAGCAAAAGGCCATATTACAGCATTTATAGGACTGTGCACATATTTAAGAGTGTTCTAAGGCAACAGCGATAATGAAAACGACTTGAGACGTTGTAGCGCATTTAGACTGGAAGGAATAGTCCAATGGTAACCTGCACAGACCGGTGAAACCATGTGATTTACGTGTGAGGCCTTTATTAGACTGCAAAAGTCCATATTACAGCCTTTATAGGACTGTGCACGTAGTTAAGAGTGTTGTAAGGCAACAGCGCTAATGAAAACGACTTGGGAGGTTGTAGCGCATTGAGACTGGAACGACTAGTCCAATGGTAACCTGCACAGGCAGATGGAACCACGTGATTTACGTGTGAGGCCTTTATTAGACTGCAAAAGGCCATATTACAGCGTTTATAGGACTGTGCACGTAGTTAGGAGTGTTGTAAGGCAACGGCGATAATGAAAACAACTTGGGACGTTGTAGCGCATTGAGACTGGAAGGAATAGTCCAATGGTAACCTGCACAGGCAAATGGAACCACGTGATTTACGTGTGAGGCTTTTGTTAGACTGCACAAGGCCATATTACAGCCTTTATAGGACTGTGCACGTAGTTAAGAGTGTTGTAAGGCCACTTCGCCAATGAAAATGACTTGGGACGTTGTAGCGCATTGAAACTGGAAGGACTAGGCCAATGGTAACCTGCGCAGGCAGGTGAAACCACGTGATTTACGTGTGAAGCCTTTATTAGACTGCAAAAGGCCATATTACAGCCTTTATAGGACTGTGCACGTAGTTAAGAGTGTTGTAAGGCAACGGCGCTAATGAAAATGACTTGGGACGCTGTAGCGCATTGAGACTGAAAGTAATAGTCCAATGGTAACCTGCACAGACAAATGGAACCACGTGATTTACGTGTGAGGCCTTTATTAGACTGCAAAAGGCCATATTACAGCCTTTATAGGACTGTGCACGTATTTAAGAGTGTTGTAAGGCAACAGCGATAATGAAAACAACTTGGGACGTTGTAGCGCATTGAGACTGGAAGGACTAAGCCAATGGTAACCTGGGTAGACCGGTGAAACCACGTGATTTACGTGTGAGGCCTTTATTAGACAGCAAAAGGCCATATTACAGCATTTATAGGACTGTGCACATATTTAAGAGTGTTCTAAGGCAACAGCGATAATGAAAACGACTTGAGACGTTGTAGCGCATTTAGACTGGAAGGAATAGTCCAATGGTAACCTGCACAGACCGGTGAAACCATGTGATTTACGTGTGAGGCCTTTATTAGACTGCAAAAGTCCATATTACAGCCTTTATAGGACTGTGCACGTAGTTAAGAGTGTTGTAAGGCAACAGCGCTAATGAAAACGACTTGGGAGGTTGTAGCGCATTGAGACTGGAACGACTAGTCCAATGGTAACCTGCACAGGCAGATGGAACCACGTGATTTACGTGTGAGGCCTTTATTAGACTGCAAAAGGCCATATTACAGCGTTTATAGGACTGTGCACGTAGTTAGGAGTGTTGTAAGGCAACGGCGATAATGAAAACAACTTGGGACGTTGTAGCGCATTGAGACTGGAAGGAATAGTCCAATGGTAACCTGCACAGGCAAATGGAACCACGTGATTTACGTGTGAGGCTTTTGTTAGACTGCACAAGGCCATATTACAGCCTTTATAGGACTGTGCACGTAGTTAAGAGTGTTGTAAGGCCACTTCGCCAATGAAAATGACTTGGGACGTTGTAGCGCATTGAAACTGGAAGGACTAGGCGAATGGTAACCTGCGCAGGCAGGTGAAACCAACGGCGCTAATGAAAACGACTTGAGACGTTGTAGCACATTGAGACTGGACGGACTAGGCCAATGGTAACATGCGCAGGTAGGTGAAACCACGTGATTTACGTGTGAAGCCTTTATTAGACTGCAAAAGGCCATATTACAGCCTTTATGGGACTGTGCACGTAGTTAAGAGTGTTGTAAAGCAACGGTGCTAATGAAAACGACTTGGGACGTTGTAGCGCATTGAGACTGGAACGACAAGTCCAATGGTAACCTGCACAGGCAAATGGAACCACGTGATTTACGTGTGAGGCCTTTATTAGACTGCAAAAGGCCATATTACAGCCTTTATAGGACTGTGAACGTAGTTAAGAGTGTTGTAAAGCAACGGCGCTAATGAAAACGACTTGGGACGTTGTAGCACATTGAGACTGGAAGGACTAGGCCAATGGTAACCTGCGCAGGTAGGTGAAACTACGTGATTTACGTGTGAAGCCTTTATTAGACTGCAAAACGCCATATTACAGCCTTTATAGGACTGTGCACGTAGTTAAGAGTGTTGTAAGGCAACGGCGCTAATGAAAATGACTTGGGACGCTGTAACGCATTGAGACTGGAAGTAATAGTCCAATGGTAACCTGCACAGACAAATGGAACCACGTGATTTACGTGTGAGGCCTTTATTATACTGCAAAAGGCCATATTACAGCCTTTATAGGACTGTGCACGTATTTAAGAGTGTTGTAAGGCAACAGCGATAATGAAAACGACTTGGGACGTTGTAGCGCATTGAGACTGGAAGGACTAGGCCAATGGTAACCTGCGCAGACCGGTGAAACCACGTGATTTACGTGTGAGGCCTTTATTAGACTGCAAAAGGCCATATTACAGCCTTTATAGGACTGTGCACGTATTTAAGAGTGTTCTAAGGCAACAGCGATAATGAAAACGACTTGAGACGTTGTAGCGCATTTAGACTGGAAGGAATAGTCCAATGGTAACCTGCGCAAACCGGTGAAACCATGTGATTTACGTGTGAGGCCTTTATTAGACTGCAAAAGGCCCTATTACAGCCTTTATAGGACTGTGCACGTAGTTAAGAGTGTTGTAAGGCAACAGCGCTAATTAAAACGACTTGGGAGGTTGTAGCGCATTGAGACTGGAACGACTAGTCCAATGGTAACCTGCACAGGTAGATGGAACCACGTGATTTACGTGTGAGGCCTTTATTAGACTACAAAAGGCCATATTACAGCCTTTATAGGACTGTGCGCGTAGTTAAGAGTGTTGTAAGGCAACGGCGCTATTGAAAATGACTTGGGACGCTGTAGCGCATTGAGACTGGAAGTAATAGTCCAATGGTAACCTGCACAGACAAATGGAACCACGTGATTTACGTGTGAGGCCTTTATTAGACTGCAAAAGGCCATATTACAGCCTTTATGGGACTGTGCACGTAGTTAAGAGTGTTGTAAGGCAACGGCGCTAATGAAAATGACTTGGGACGCTGTAGCGCATTGAGACTGGAAGTAATAGTCCAATGGTAGCCTGCACAGGCAGATGGAACCACGTGATTTACGTGTGAGGCCTTTATTAGACTGCAAAAGGCCATATTACAGCTTTTACAGGACTGTGCAGGTAGTTAAGAGTGTTGTAAAGCAACGGCGCCAATGAAAACGACTTGGGACGTTGCAGCGCATTGAGAATGTAAGGACTAGGTCAATGGTAACCTGCGCAGACAGGTGAAACCACGTGATTTACGTGTGAGGCCTTTATTAGACTGCAAAAGGCCATATTACAGCCTTTTTAGGACTGTGCACGTAGCTAAGAGTGTTGTAAGGCAACGGCGCTAATGAAAATGACTTGGGACGCTGTAGCGCATTGAGACTGGAAGGAATAGTCCAATGGTAACCTGCACAGACAAATGGAACACGTGATTTACGTGTGAGGCCTTTATTAGACTGCAAAAGGCCATATTACAGCCTTTATAGGACTGTGCACGTAGTTAAGAGTGTTGTAAGGCAACGGCGCTAATGAAAATGACTTGGGACGCTGTAGCGCATTGAGACTGGAAGTAATAGTCCAATGGTAACCTGCACAGACAAATGGAACCACGTGATTTACGTGTGAGGCCTTTATTAGACTGCAAAAGGCCATATTACAGCCTTTATGGGACTGTGCACGTAGTTAAGAGTGTTGTAAGGCAACGGCGCTAATGAAAATGACTTGGGACGCTGTAGCGCATTGAGACTGGAAGTAATAGTCCAATGGTAACCTGCACAGACAAACGGAACCACGTGATTTACGTGTGAGGCCTTTATTAGACTGCAAAAGGCCATATTACAGCCTTTATGGGACTGTGCACGTAGTTAAGAGTGTTCTAAGGCAACTTCGCCAATGAAAACGACTTGGGACGTTGTAGCGCATTGAGACTGTAAGGACTAGGCCAATGGTAACCTACGCAGACAGGTGAAACCACGTGATTTACGTGTGAGGCCTTTATTAGACTGCAAAAGGCCATATTACAGCCTTTACAGGACTGTGCAGGTAGTTAAGAGTGTTCTAAGGCCACGGCGCTAAGGAAAACCATTTGAAACGTTGTAGTGCATTGAGACTGGAAGGACTAGGCCAATGGTAACCTGCGCAGGCAGGTGAAACCACGTGATTTACGTGTGAAGCCTTTATTAGACTGCAAAAGGCCATATTACAGCCTTTATAGGACTGTGCACGTAGTTAAGAGTGTTGTAAGGCAACGGCGCTAATGAAAATGACTTGGGACGCTGTAGCGCATTGAGACTGGAAGTAATAGTCCAATGGTAACCTGCACAGACAAATGGAACCACGTGATTTACGTGTGAGGCCTTTATTAGACTGCAAAAGGCCATATTACAGCCTTTATAGGACTGTGCACGTATTTAAGAGTGTTGTAAGGCAACAGCGATAATGAAAACAACTTGGGACGTTGTAGCGCATTGAGACTGGAAGGACTAAGCCAATGGTAACCTGGGTAGACCGGTGAAACCACGTGATTTACGTGTGAGGCCTTTATTAGACATCAAAAGGCCATATTACAGCCTTTATAGGACTGTGCACATATTTAAGAGTGTTCTAAGGCAACAGCGATAATGAAAACGACTTGAGACGTTGTAGCGCATTTAGACTGGAAGGAATAGTCCAATGGTAACCTGCACAGACCGGTGAAACCATGTGATTTACGTGTGAGGCCTTTATTAGACTGCAAAAGTCCATATTACAGCCTTTATAGCACTGTGCACGTAGTTAAGAGTGTTGTAAGGCAACAGCGCTAATGAAAACGACTTGGGAGGTTGTAGCGCATTGAGACTGGAACGACTAGTCCAATGGTAACCTGCACAGGCAGATGGAACCACGTGATTTACGTGTGAGGCCTTTATTAGACTGCAAAAGGCCATATTACAGCGTTTATAGGACTGTGCACGTAGTTAGGAGTGTTGTAAGGCAACGGCGATAATGAAAACAACTTGGGACGTTGTAGCGCATTGAGACTGGAAGGAATAGTCCAATGGTAACCTGCACAGGCAAATGGAACCACGTGATTTACGTGTGAGGCTTTTGTTAGACTGCACAAGGCCATATTACAGCCTTTATAGGACTGTGCACGTAGTTAAGAGTGTTGTAAGGCCACTTCGCCAATGAAAATGACTTGGGACGTTGTAGCGCATTGAAACTGGAAGGACTAGGCGAATGGTAACCTGCGCAGGCAGGTGAAACCAACGGCGCTAATGAAAACGACTTGAGACGTTGTAGCACATTGAGACTGGAAGGACTAGGCCAATGGTAACATGCGCAGGTAGGTGAAACCACGTGATTTACGTGTGAAGCCTTTATTAGACTGCAAAAGGCCATATTACAGCCTTTATGGGACTGTGCACGTAGTTAAGAGTGTTGTAAAGCAACGGTGCTAATGAAAACGACTTGGGACGTTGTAGCGCATTGAGACTGGAACGACAAGTCCAATGGTAACCTGCACAGGCAGATGGAACCACGTGATTTACGTGTGAGGCCTTTATTAGACTGCAAAAGGCCAAATTACAGTCTTTATAGGACTGTGCACGTACGTAAGAGTTTTGTAAGGCAACGGCGCTAATGAAAACGACTTGGGACGTTGTAGCGCATTGAGACTGGAAGGACTAGGTCAATGGTGACCTGCGCAGACCGGTGAAACCACGTGATTAACGTGTGAGGCCTTTATTAGACTGCGAAGGGCTATATTACAGCCTTTATAGGACTGTGCACGTAGTTAAGAATGTCTTAAGGCTACGGCGCTAATGAAAACAACTTCAGACGTTGTAGCACATTGAGAATGGAAGGATTAGGCCAATGTTAACCTGCGCAGGCATGTGAAAACACGTGATTTACGTGTGAAGCCTTTATTAGACTGCAAAAGGCCATATTACAGCCTTTATAGGACTGTGCACGTAGTTAAGAGTGTTGTAAAGCAACGGCGCCAATGAAAACGACTTGGGACGTTGTAGCGCATTGAGACTGTAAGGACTAGGGCAATGGTAACCTGCGCAGACATGTGAAACCACGTGA
The DNA here is from genome assembly GCF_029227915.1 of Hydractinia symbiolongicarpus. NCBI lineage: Eukaryota > Metazoa > Cnidaria > Hydrozoa > Anthoathecata > Hydractiniidae > Hydractinia > Hydractinia symbiolongicarpus. The sequence continues at coordinate 16,557,092 of NC_079882.1, read as the reverse complement.
TTTACGTGTGAGTTCTTTATTAGACTGCAAAAGGCCATATTACAGCCTTTATAGGACTGTGCAGGTAGTTAAGAGTGTTCTAAGACCACGGCGCTAAGGAAAACCACTTGGATCGTTGTAGCGCATTGAGACTGGAAGGACTAGGTCAATGGTGACCTGCGCAGACCGGTGAAACCACGTGATTAACGTGTGAGGCCTTTATTAGACTGCAAAGGGCCATATTACAGCCTTTATAGGACTGTGCACGTAGTTAAGAGTGTCTTAAGGCAACGGCGCTAATGAAAACGACTTGAGACGTTGTAGCACATTGCGACTGGAAGGACTAGGCCAATGGTAACCTGCGCAGGTAGGTGAAACCACATGATTTACGTGTGAAGCCTTTATTAGACTGCAAAAGGCCATATTATAGCGTTTATAGGACTGTGCACGTAGTTAAGAGTGTTGTAAAGCAACGGCGCCAATGAAAACGACTTGGGACGTTGTACCGCATTGAGACTATAAGGACTAGGGCAATGGTAACCTGCGCATACCGGTGAAACCACGTGATTTACGTGTGAGGTCTTTATTAGACTGCAAAAGGCCATATTACAGCCTTTATAGGACTGTGCAGGTAGTTAAGAGTGTCCTAAGACCACGGCGGTAAGGAAAACCACTTGGAACGTTGTAGCGCATTGAGACTGGAAGGACTAGGTCAATGGTGACCTGCGCAGACCGGTGAAACCACGTGATTAATGTGTGAGGCCTTTATTAGACTGCAAAGGGACATATTACAGCTTTTATAGGACTGTGCACGTAGTTAAGAGTGTCTTAAGGCAACGGCGCTAATGAAAACGACTTGAGACGTTGTAGCACATTGAGACTGGAAGGATTAGGCCAATGGTAACCTGCGCAGGCATGTGAAACCACGTGATTTACGTGTGAGGTCTTTATTAGACTGCAAAAGGCCATATTACAGCCTTTATAGGACTGTGCAGGTAGTTAAGAGTGTTCTAAGAACACGGCGCTAAGGAAAACCACTTGGAACGTTGTAGCGCATTGAGACTATAAGGACTAGGGCAATGGTAACCTGCGCAGACCGGTGAAACCACGTGATTTACGTGTGAGGTCTTTATTAGACTGCAAAAGGCCATATTACAGCTTTAATAGGACTGTGCAGGTAGTTAAGAGTGTTCTAAGACCACGGGGCTAATGAAAACGACTTGAGACGTTGTAGCACATTGAGACTGGAAGGACTAGGCCAATGGTAACCTGCGCAGGTAGGTGAAACCACGTGATTTACGTGTGAAGCCTTTATTAGACTGCAAAAGGCCATATTACAGCCTTTATAGGACTGTGCACGTAGTTAAGAGTGTTGTAAAGCAACGGCGCTAATGAAAACGACTTTGGACGTTGTAGCGCATTGAGACAGGAACGACAAGTCCAATGGTAACCTGCACAGGCAGATGGAACTACGTGATTTACGTGTGAGGCCTTTAATAGACTGCAAAAGGCCAAATTACAGTCTTTATAGGAATGTGCACGTACTTAAGAGTGTTGTAAGGCAACGGCGCTAATGAAAACGACTTGGGACGTCGTAGCGCATTGAGACTGTAAGGACTAGGCCAATGGTAACCTGCGCAGACAGGTGAAACCACGTGATTTACGTGTGAGGTCTTTATTAGACTGCAAAGGGCCATATTACAGCCTTTATAGGACTGTGCAGGTAGTTAAGAGTGTTCTAAGACCACGGCTCTAAGGAAAACCACTTGGAACGTTGTAGCGCATTAAGATTGGAAGGACTAGGTCAATGGTGATCTGCGCAGACCGGTGAAACCACGTGATTAACGTGTAAAATAAAGATTAGACTGCAAAGGGCCATATTACAGCCTTTATAGGACTGTGCACGTAGTTAAGAGTGTCTTAAGGCAACGGCGCTAATGAAAACGACTTGAGACATTGTAGCACATTGAGACTGGACGGATTAGGCCAATGTTAACCTGCGCAGGCATGTGAAAACACGTGATTTACGTGTGAAACCTTTATTAGACTGCAAAAGGCCATATTACAGCCTTTATAGGACTATGCACGTAGTTAAGAGTGTTGTAAAGCAACGGCGCCATTGAAAACGACTTGGGACGTTGTAGCGCATTGAGACTGTAAGGACTAGGCCAATGGTAACCTGCGCAGACAGGTGAAACCACGTGATTTACGTGTGAGGCCTTTATTAGACTGCAAAAAGCCATATTACAGCCTTTATAGGACTGTGCAGGTAGTTAAGAGTGTTCTAAGACCACGGCGCTAAGGAAAACCACTTGGAACGTTGTAGTGCATTGAGGCTTGAAGGAATAGTCCAATGGTAACCTGCGCAGGCAGATGGAACCACGTGATTAACGTGTGAGGCCTTTATTAAACTGCAAAGGGCAATACTACAGCCCTTATAGGACTCTGCACGTAGTTAAGAGTGTTGTAAAGCAACGGCGCTAATGAAAACGACTTGAGACGTTGTAGGGCATTGAGACTGGAAGGACTAGGCCAATGGTGACCTGCGCAGACCGGTGAAACCACGTGATTAACGTGTGAGGCCTTTATTAGTCGGCAAAGGGCAATACTACAGCCTTTATAGGACTGTGCACGTAGTTAAGAGTGTCTTAAGGCAACGGCGCTAATGAAAACGACTTGAGACGTAGTAGCACATGGAGACTGGAAGGACTAGACCAATGGTAACCTGCGCAGGGAGGTGAAACCACGTGATTTACGTATAAAGCCTTTACTAGACTGCAAAAGGCCAAAATACAGCCTTTATAGGACTGTGCACGTAGTTACGAGTGTTGTAGGGCAACGGGGCTAATGAAAACGACTTGGGACGTTGTAGCGCATTAAAATTGGAAGGACTAGGCCAATGGTAACCTGCACAGATCGGTGAAACCACGTGACTTACGTGTGAGGCCTTTATTAGACTGCAAAAGGCCATATTACAGCCTTTATAGGACTGTGCAGGTAGTTAAGAGTGTTCTAAGAGCACGGCGCTAAGAAAAACCACTTGGAACGTTGTAGTGCATTGAGACTAGAAGGAATAGTCCAATGGTAACCTGCGCAGGCAGATGGAACCACGTGATTTACGTGTGAGGACTTTATTAGACTGCAAAAGGCCATATTACAGCCTTTATACGACTGTGCACGTAGTTAAGAGTGTTGTAAAGCAACGGCGCTAATGAAAACGACTTGAGACGTTGTAGCACATTGAGTCTGGAAGGACTAGGCCAATGGTAACCTGCGCAGACAGGTGAAACCACGTGATTTACGTGTGAGGTCTTTATTAGACTGCAAAGGGCCATATTACAGCCTTTATAGGACTGTGCAGCTAGTTAAGAGTGTTCTAAGACCACGGCTCTAAGGAAAACCACTTGGAACGTTGTAGCGCATTAAGACTGGAAGGACTAGGTCAATGGTGACCTGCGCAGGCCGGTGAAACCACGTGATTAACGTGTGAGGCCTTTATTTGACTGCAAAGGGCCATATTACAGCCTTTATAGGACTGTGCAGGTAGTTAAGAGTGTTCTAAGAGCACGGCGCTAAGAAAAACCACTTGGAACGTTGTAGTGCATTGAGACTAGAAGGAATAGTCCAATGGTAACCTGCGCAGGCAGATGGAACCACGTGATTTACGTGTGAGGACTTTATTAGACTGCAAAAGGCCATATTACAGCCTTTATACGACTGTGCACGTAGTTAAGAGTGTTGTAAAGCAACGGCGCTAATGAAAACGACTTGAGACGTTGTAGCACATTGAGTCTGGAAGGACTAGGCCAATGGTAACCTGCGCAGACAGGTGAAACCACGTGATTTACGTGTGAGGTCTTTATTAGACTGCAAAGGGCCATATTACAGCCTTTATAGGACTGTGCAGCTAGTTAAGAGTGTTCTAAGACCACGGCTCTAAGGAAAACCACTTGGAACGTTGTAGCGCATTAAGACTGGAAGGACTAGGTCAATGGTGACCTGCGCAGGCCGGTGAAACCACGTGATTAACGTGTGAGGCCTTTATTTGACTGCAAAGGGCCATATTACAGCCTTTATAGGACTGTGCACGTAGTTAAGAGTGTCTTAAGGCAACGGCGCTAATGAAAACGACTTGAGACGTTGTAGCACATTGAGACTGGAAGGATTAGGCCAATGGTAACCTGCGCAGGCATGTGAAAACACGTGATTTACGTGTGAAACCTTTATTAGACTGCAAAAGGCCATATTACAGCCTTTATAGGACTATGCACGTAGTTAAGAGTGTTGTAATGCTGCGGCGCCATTGAAAACGACTTGGGACGTTGTAGCGCATTGAGACTGTAAGGACTAGGCCAATGGTAACCTGCGCAGACCGGTGAAACCACGTGATTTACGTGTGAGGCCTTTATTAGACTGCAAAAAGCCATATTACAGCCTTTATAGGACTGTGCAGGTAGTTAAGAGTGTTCTAAGACCACGGCGCTAAGGAAAACCACTTGGAACGTTGTAGTGCATTGAGACTGGAAGGAATAGTCCAATGGTAACCTGCGCAGGCGGGTGAAACCACGTGATTTACGTGTGAGGACTTTATTAGACTGCAAAAGGCCATATTACAGCCTTTATAGGACTGTGCACGTAGTTAAGAGTGTTGTAAAGCAACGGCGCTAATGAAAACGACTTGGGACGTTGTAGCACATTGAGACTGGAAGGACTAGGCCAATGGTGACCTGTGCAGACCGGTGAAACCACGTGATTAACGTGTGAGGCCTTTATTAAACTGCAAAGGGCAATACTACAGCCTTTATAGGACTGTGCACGTAGTTAAGAGTGTTGTAAAGCAACGGCGCTAATGAAAACGACTTGAGACGTTGTAGCGCATTGAGACTGGAAGGACTAGGCCAATGGTGACCTGCGCAGACCGGTGAAACTACGTGATTAACGTGTGAGGCCTTTATTAGTCTGCAAAGGGCAATACTACAGCCTTTATAGGACTGTGCACGTAGTTAAGGGTGTCTTAAGGCAACGGCGCTAATGAAAACGACTTGAGACGTTGTAGCACATTGAGACTGGAAGGACTAGGCCAATGGTAACCTGCGCAGGTAGGTGAAACCACGTGATTTACGTGTGAAGCCTTTATTAGACTGCAAAAGGCCATATTACAGCCTTTATAGGACTGTGCACGTAGTTAAGAGTGTTGTAAAGCAACGGCGCTAATGAAAACGACTTTGGACGTTGTAGCGCATTGAGACTGGAACGACAAGTCCAATGGTAACCTGCACAGGCAGATGGAACTACATGATTTACGTGTGAGGCCTTTATTAGACTGCAAAAGGCCAAATTACAGTCTTTATAGGAATGTGCACGTACTTAAGAGTGTTGTAAGGCAACGGCGCTAATGAAAACGACTTGGGACGCCGTAGCGCATTGAGACTGTAAGGACTAGGCCAATGGTAACCTGCGCAGACAGGTGAAACCACATGATTTACGTGTGAGGTCTTTATTAGACTGCAAAGGGCCATATTACAGCCTTTATAGGACTGTGCAGGTAGTTAAGAGTGTTCTAAGACCACGGCTCTAAGGAAAACCACTTGGAACGTTGTAGCGCATTAAGACTGGAAGGACTAGTTCAATGGTGACCTGCGCAGACCGGTGAAACCACGTGATTAACGTGTGAGGCCTTTATTAGACTGCAAAGGGCCATATTACAGCCTTTATAGGACTGTGCACGTAGTTAAGAGTGTCTTAAGGCAATGGCGCTAATGAAAACGACTTGAGACGTTGTAGCACATTGAGACTGGAAGGATTAGGCCAATGGTAACCTGCGCAGGCATGTGAAAACACGTGATTTACGTGTGAAACCTTTATTAGACTGCAAAAGGCCATATTACAGCCTTTATAGGACTATGCACGTAGTTAAGAGTGTTGTAAAGCAACGGCGCCATTGAAAACGACTTGGGACGTTGTAGCGCATTGAGACTGTAAAGACTAGGCCAATGGTAACCTGCGCAGACAGGTGAAACCACGTGATTTACGTGTGAGGCCTTTATTAGACTGCAAAAAGCCATATTACAGCCTTTATAGGACTGTGCTGGTAGTTAAGAGTGTTCTAAGACCACGGCGCTAAGGAAAACCACTTGGAACGTTGTAGTGCATTGAGACTGGAAGGAATAGTCCAATGGTAACCTGCGCAGGCAGATGGAACCACATGATTTACGTGTGAGGACTTTATTAGACTGCAAAAGGCCATATTACAGCCTTTATAGGACTGTGCACGTAGTTAAGAGTGTTGTAAAGCAACGGCGCTAATGAAAACGACTTGGGACGTTGTAGCACATTGAGACTGGAAGGACTAGGCCAATGGTGACCTGCGCAGACCGGTGAAACCACGTGATTAAAGTGTGAGGCCTTTATTATTCTGCAAAGGGCAATACTACAGCCTTTATAGGACTGTGCACGTAGTTAAGAGTGTCTTAAGGCAACGGCGCTAATGAAAACGACTTGAGACGTTGTACCTCATGGAGACTGGAAGGACTAGACCAATGGTAACCTGCGCAGGCAGGTGAAACCACGTGATTTACGTATAAAGCCTTTACTAGACTGCAAAAGGCCAAAATACAGCCTTTATAGGACTGTGCACGTAGTTACGAGTGTTGTAGGGCAACGGCGCTAATGAAAACGATTTGGGACGTTGTAGCGCCTTGAAATTGGAAGGACTAGGCCAATGGTAACCTGCGCAGACCGGTGAAACCACGTGATTTACGTGTGAGGCCTTTATTAGACTGCAAAAGGCCATATTACAGCCTTTATAGGACTGTGCACGTAAGAGTTAAGAGTGTTGTAAAGCAATGGCGCTAATGAAAATGACTTGGGACGTTGTAGCGCATTGAGACTGTAAAGACTAGACCAATGGTAACCTGCGCAGACATGTGAAACCACGTGATTTACGTGTGAGGTCTTTATTAGACTGCAAAAGGACATATTACAGCCTTTATAGGACTGTGCAGGTAGTTAAGAGTGTACTAAGACCACGGCGCTAAGGAAAACCACTTGGAACGTTGTAGCGCATTGAGACTATAAGGACTAGGGCAATGGTAACCTGCGCAGACCGGTGAAACCACGTGATTAACGTGTGAGGTCTTTATTAGACTGCAAAAGGCCATATTACAGCCTTTATAGGACTGTGCAGGTAGCTAAGAGTGTTCTAAGACTACGGCGCTAATGAAAACCACTTGGAACGTTGAAGCGCATTGAGACTGGAAGGACTAGGTCAATGGTGACCTGCGCAGACCGGTGAAACCACGTGATTAATGTGTGACGCCTTTATTAGACTGCAAAGGGCCATATTACAACCTTTATAGGACTGTGCACGTAGGTAAGAGTGTCTTAAGGCAATGGCGCTAATGAAAACGACTTGAGACGTTGTAGCACATTGAGAATGGAAGGACTATGCCAATGGTAACCTGCGCAGGTAGGTGAAACCACGTGATTTACGTGTGAAGCCTTTATTAGACTGCAAAAGGCCATATTACAGCCTTTATAGGACGGTGCACGTAGTTAAGAGTGTTGTAAAGCAACGGCGCTAATGAAAACGACTTTGGACGTTGTAGCGCATTGAGACTGGAACGACAAGTCCAATGGTAACCTGCACAGGCAGATGGAACTACGTGATTTACGTGTGAGGCCTTTATTAGACTGCAAAAGGCCAAATTACAGTCTTTATAGGAATGTGCACGTACCTAAGAGTGTTGTAAGGCAACGGCGCTAATGAAAACGACTTGGGACGTCGTAGCGCATTGAGACTGTAAGGACTAGGCCAATGGTAACCTGCGCAGACAGGTGAAACCACGTGATTTACGTGTGAGGTCTTTATTAGACTGCAAAGGGCCATATTACAGCCTTTATAGGACTGTGCAGGTAGTTAAGAGTGTTCTAAGACCACGGCTCTAAGGAAAACCACTTGGAACGTTGTAGCGCATTAAGACTGGAAGGACTAGGTCAATGGTGACCTGCGCAGACCGCTGAAACCACGTGATTAACGTGTGAGGCCTTTATTAGACTGCAAAAGGCCATATTACAGCCTTTATAGGACTGTGCAGGTAGTTAAGAGTGTTCTAAGACCACGGCTCTAAGGAAAACCACTTGGAACGTTGTAGCGCATTAAGACTGGAAGGACTAGGTCAATGGTGACCTGCGCAGACCGCTGAAGCCACGTGATTAACGTGTGAGGCCTTTATTAGACTGCAAAAGGCCATATTACAGCCTTTATAGGACTGTGCAGGTAGTTAAGAGTGTTCTAAGACTACGGCGCTAAGGAAAACCACTTGGAACGTTGAAGCGCATTGAGACTGGAAGGACTAGGTCAATGGTGACCTGCGCAGACCGGTGAAACCACGTGATTAATGTGTGAGGCCTTTTTTAGACTGCAAAGGGCCATATTACAGCCTTTATAGGACTGTGCACGTAGTTAAGAGTGTCTTAAGGCAACGGCGCTAATGAAAACCACTTGGAACGTTGAAGCGCATTGAGACTGGAAGGACTAGGTCAATGGTGACCTGCGCAGACCGGTGAAACCACGTGATTAATGTGTGAGGCCTTTTTTAGACTGCAAAGGGCCATATTACAGCCTTTATAGGACTGTGCACGTAGTTAAGAATGTCTTAAGGCAACGGCGCTAATGAAAACGACTTGAGACGTTGTAGCACATTGAGACTGGAAGGACTAGGCCAATGGTAACCTGCGCAGGTAGGTGAAACCACGTGATTTACGTGTGAAGCCTTTATTAGATTGCAAAAGGCCATATTACAGCCTTTATAGGACGGTGCAGGTAGTTAAGAGTGTTGTAAAGCAACGGCGCTAATGAAAACGACTTTGGACGTTGTAGCGCATTGAGACTGGAACGACAAGTCCAATGGTAACCTGCACAGGCAGATGGAACTACGTGATTTACGTGTGAGGCCTTTATTAGACTGCAAAAGGCCAAATTACAGTCTTTATAGGAATGTGTACGTACCTAAGAGTGTTTTAAGGCAACGGCGCTAATGAAAAATACTTGGGACGTCGTAGCGCATTGAGACTGTAAGGACTAGGCCAATGGTAACCTGCGCAGACAGGTGAAACCACGTGATTTACGTGTGAGGTCTTTATTAGACTGCAAAGGGCCATATTACAGCCTTTATAGGACTGTGCAGGTAGTTAAGAGTGTTCTAAGACCACGGCTCTAAGGAAAACCACTTGGAACGTTGTAGCGCATTAAGACTGGAAGGACTAGGTCAATGGTGACCTGCGCAGATCGCTGAAACCACGTGATTAACGTGTGAGGCCTTTATTAGACTGCAAAGGGCCATATTACAGCCTTTATAGGACTGTGCACGTAGTTAAGAGTGTCTTAAGGCAACGGCGCTAATGAAAACGACTTGAGACGTTGTAGCACATTGAGACTGGAAGGATTAGGCCAATGGTAACCTGCGCAGGCATGTGAAAACACGTGATTTACGTGTGAAACCTTTATTAGACTGCAAAAGGCCATATTACAGCCTTTATAGGACTATGCACGTAGTTAAGAGTGTTGTAAAGCAACGGCGCCATTGAAAACGACTTGGGACGTTGTGGCGCATTGAAACTGTAAGGACTAGGCCAATGGTAACCTGCGCAGACAGGTGAAACCACGTGATTTACGTGTGAGGCCTTTATTAGACTGCAAAAAGCCATATTACAGCCTTTATAGGACTGTGCAGGTAGTTAAGAGTGTTCTAAGACCACGGCGGTAAGGAAAACCCATTGGAACGTTGTAGTGCATTGAGACTGGAAGGAATAGTCCAATGATAACCTGCGCAGGCAGATGGAACCACGTGATTTACGTGTGAGGACTTTATTAGACTGCAAAAGGCCATATTACAGCCTTTATAGGACTGTGCACGTAGTGAAGAGTGTTGTAAAGCAACGGCGCTAATGAAAACGACTTGGGACGTTGTAGCACATTGAGACTGGAAGGACTAGGCCAATGGTGACCTGCGCAGACCGGTGAAACCACGTGATTAACGTGTGAGGCCTTTATTAAACTGCAAAGGGCAATACTACAGCCTTTATAGGACTGTGCACGTAGTTAAGAGTGTTGTAAAGCAACGGCGCTAATGAAAACGACTTGAGACGTTGTAGCGCATTGAGACTGGAAGGACTAGGCCAATGGTGACCTGCGCAGACCGGTGAAACCACGTGATTTACGTGTGAGGACTTTACTAGACTGCAAAAGGCCAAAATACAGCCTTTATAGGACTGTGCACGTAGTTACGAGTGTTGTAGGGCAACGGCGCTAATGAAAACGACTTGGGACGTTGTAGCGCATTGAAATTGGAAGGACTAGGCCAATGGTAACCTGCGCAGACCGGTGAAGCCACGTGATTTACGTGTGAGGCCTTTATTAGACTGCAAAAGGCCATATTACAGCCTTTATAGGACTGTGCACGTAAGAGTTAAGAGTGTTGTAAAGCAATGGCGCTAATGAAAACGACTTGGGACGTTGTAGCGCATTGAGACTGTAAGGACTATATCAATGGTAACCTGCGCAGACATGTGAAACCACGTGATTTTCGTGTGAGTCCTTTATTAGACCGCAAAAGGCCATATTACAGCCTTTATAGGACTGTGCAGGTAGTTAAGAGTGTTCTAAGGCCACGGAGCTAAGGAAAACCACTTGAAACGTTGTAGTGTATTGAGACTGGAAGGAATAGTCCAATGGTAACCTGCGCAGGCAGGTGAAACCACGTGATTTACGTATGAAGCCATTATTAGACTGAAAAAGGCCATATTACAGCCTTTATAGGACTGTGCACGTATTTAAGAGTGTTGTAAGGCAACAGCGATAATGAAAACGACTTGAGACGTTGTAGCGCATTTAGACTGGAAGGAATAGTCCGATGGTAACCTGCGCAGACCGGTGAAACCATTTGATTTACGTGTGAGGCCTTTATGAGACTGTAAAAGGACATATTACAGCCTTTATAGGACTGTGCACGTAGTTAAGAGTGTTGTAAAGCAACAGCGCTAATGAAACCGTCTTGGGAGGTTGTAGCGCATTGACACTGGAACGACTAGTCCAATGGTAACCTGCACAGGCAGATGGAACCACGTGATTTACGTGCGAGGCCTCTATTAGACTGCAAAAGGCCAAATTACAGCTTTTATAGGACTGTTCACGTAGTTAAGAGTGTTGTAAGGCAACAGCGCTAATGAAAACGACTTGGGGCGTTGTAGCACATGGAGACTGGAAGGACTAGACCAATGGTAACCTGCGCAGGCAGGTGAAACCACGTGATTTACGTATAAAGCCTTTACTAGACTGCAAAAGGCCAAAATACAGCCTTTATAGGACTGTGCACGTAGTTACGAGTGTTGTAGGGCAACGGCGCTAATGAAAACGACTTGGGACGTTGATACGCATTGAAATTGGAAGGACTAGGCCAATGGTAACCTGCGCAGACCGGTGAAACCATTTGATTTACGTGTGAGGCCTTTATGAGACTGTAAAAGGCCATATTACAGCCTTTATAGGACTGTGCATGTATTTAAGAGTGTTGTAAGGCAACAGCAATAATGAAAACGACTTGGGACATTGGGACATTGACACTGGAACGACTAGTCCAATGGTAACCTGCACAGGCAGATGGAACCACGTGATTTACGTGTGAGGCCTCTATTAGACTACAAAAGGCCATATTACAGCCTTTATAGGACTGTGAACGTAGTTAAGAGTGTTGTAAACCAACGGCGCTAATGAAAACGACTTGGGACGTTGTAGCACATTGAAACTGGAAGGACTAGGCCAATGGTAACCTGCGCAGGCAGGTGAAACAACGTGATTTACGTGTGAAGCCTTTATTAGACTGCTAAAGGCCATATTACAGCCTTTATAGGACTGTGCACGTATTTAAGAGTGTTGTAAGGCAACAGCGATAATGAAAACGACTTGGGACGTTGTAGCGTATTGAGACTGGAAGTACTAGGCCAATGGTGACCTGCGCAGAGCGATTAACGTGTGAGGCCTTTATTAGACAGCAAAGGGCCATATTACAGCCTTTATAGGACTGTGCACGTAGTTAAGAGTCTCTTAAGGCAACGGCGCCAATGAAAACGACTTGAGACGTTGTAGCGCATTGAGACTGGAAGTAATAGTCCAATGGTAACCTGCACAGGCAGATGGAACCACGTGATTTACGTGTGAGGCCTTTATTAGACTGCAAAAGGCCAAATTACAGCCTTTATAGGACTCTGCACGTAGTTAAGAGTGTTCTAATGCAACGGCGCTGATGAAAAAGATCTGGGACGTTGTAGCGCATTGAGACTGGAAGGACTAGGCCAATGGTAGCCTGCGCAGACCGGTGAAACCACGTGACTTACGTGTGAGGCCTTTATTAGTCTGCAAAAGGCCATATTACAGCCTTTATCGGAACTGTGCACGTAGTTAAGAGTGTTGTAAGGCAACGGCGCTAATGAAAATGACTTGGGACGCTGTAGCGCATTGAGACTGGAAGTAATAGTCCAATGGTAACCTGCACAGACAAATGGAACCACGTGATTTACGTGTGAGGCCTTTATTAGACTGCAAAAGGCCACATTACAGCCTTTATAGGACTGTGGACGTAGTTAAGAGTGTTTTAACGCAACGGCGCTAATGAAAATGACTTGGGACGCTGTAGCGCATTGAGACTGGAAGTAATAGTCCAATGGTAACCTACACAGACAAAAGGAACCACGTGATTTACGTGTGAGGCCTTTATTAGACTGCAAAAGGCCATATTACAGCCTTTATGGGACTGTGCACGTAGTTAAGAGTGTTGTAAGGCAACGGCGCTAATGAAAATGACTTGGGACGCTGTAGCGCATTGATACTGGAAGTAATAGTCCAATGGTAACCTGCACAGACAAACGGAACCACGTGATTTACGTGTGAGGCCTTTATTAGACTGCAAAAGGCCATATTGCAGCCTTTATAGGACTGTGCACGTAGTTAAGAGTGTTGTAAGGCAACGGCGCTAATGAAAATGACTTGGGACGCTGTAGCGCGTTGAGACTGGAAGTAATAGTCCAATGGTAACCTGCACAGACAATTGGAACCACGTGATTTACGTGTGAGGCCTTTATTAGACTGCAAAAGGCCATATTACAGCCCTTATAGGACTGTGCACGTAGTTAGGAGTGTTGGAAAGCAACGCACTAATGAAAAGACTTGGGACGTTGTAGCGCATTGAGACTGGTAGGAATAGCTCAATGGTAACCTGCACAGACAAATGGAACCACGTGATTAACGTCTGAGGCCTTTATTGGACAGCAAAGGGCCATATTACAGCCTTTATAGGACTGTGCACGTAGTTAAGAGTGTCTTAAGGCAACGGCGCCAATGAAAACGACTTGAGACGTTGTAGCGCATTGAGACTGGAAGTAATAGTCCAATGGTAACCTGCACAGACAAATGGAACCATGTGATTTACGTGTGAGGCCTTCATTAGACAGCAAAAGGCCAAATTACAGCCTTTATAGGACTGTGCACGTAGTTGAGAGTGTTGTAAGGCAACGGCGCTAATGAAAACGACTTGGGACGTTGTAGCGCATTTAGACTGGAAGGACTAGGCCAATGGTGACCTGCGCAGACCGATTAACGTGTGAGGCCTTTATTAGACAGCAAAGGGCCATATTACAGCCTTTATAGGACTGTGCACGTAGTTAAAAGTCTCTTAAGGCAACGGCGCCAATGAAAACGACTTGAGACGTTGTAGCGCATTGAGACTGGAAGTAATAGTCCAATGGTAGCCTGCGCAGACCGGTGAAACCACGTGACTTACGTGTGAGGCCTTTATTAGTCTGCAAAAGGCCATATTACAGCCTTTATAGGAACTGTGCAAGTAGTTAAGAGTGTTGTAAGGCAACGGCGCTAATGAAAATGACTTGGGACGCTGTAGCGCATTGAGACTGGAAGTAATAGTCCAATGGTAACCTGCACAGACAAATGGAACCACGTGATTTACGTGTGAGGCCTTTATTAGACTGCAAAACGCCACATTACAGCCTTTATAGGACTGTGGACGTAGTTAAGAGTGTTTTAACGCAACGGCGCTAATGCAAATGACTTGGGACGCTGTAGCGCATTGAGACTGGAAGTAATAGTCCAATGGTAACCTGCACAGACAAATGGAACCACGTGATTTACGTGTAAGGCCTTTATTAGACTGCAAAAGGCCATATTACAGCCTTTATGGGACTGTGCACGTAGTTAAGAGTGTTGTAAGGCAACGGCGCTAATGAAAATGACTTGGGACGCTGTAGCGCATTGAGACTGGAAGTAATAGTCCAATGGTAACCTGCACAGACAAACGGAACCACGTGATTTACGTGTGAGGCCTTTATTAGACGGCAAAAGGCCATATTGCAGCCTTTATAGGACTGTGCACGTAGTTAAGATTTGTAAGGCAACGGCGCTAATGAAAATGACTTGGAACGCTGTAGCGCATTGAGACTGGAAGTAATAGTCCAATGGTAACCTGCACAGACAAATGGAACCACGTGATTTACGTGTGAGGCCTTTATTAGACTGGAAAAGGCCATATTACAGCCCTTATAGGACTGTGCACGTAGTTAGGAGTGTTGTAAGGCAACGGCGATAATGAAAACAACTTGGGACGTTGTAGCGCATTGAGACTGGAAGGAATAGTCCAATGGTAACCTGCACAGGCAAATGGAACCACGTGACTTACGTGTGAGGCCTTTCTTAGACTGCACGAGGCCATATTACAGCCTTTATAGGACTGTGCACGTAGTTAATAGTGTTGTAAGGCAACTTCACCAATGAAAATGACTTGGGACGTTGTAGCGCATTGAGAATGGAAGGACTAGGCCAATGGTAACCTGCGCAGGTAGGTGAAACCACGTGATTTACGTGAGAAGCCTTTATTAGACTGCAAAAGGCCATATTACAGCGTTTATAGGACTGTGCACGTAGTTAAGAGTGTTGGAAAGCAACGCACTAATGAAAACGACTTGGGACGTTGTAGCGCATTGAGACTGTAAGGACTAGACCAATGGTAACCTGCGCAGACATGTGAAACCACGTGATTTTCGTGTGAGTCCTTTATTAGACCGCAAAAGGCCATATTACAGCCTTTATAGGACTGTGCAGGTAGTTAAGAGTGTTGTAAGGCAACAGCGCTAATGAAAACGACTTGGGGCGTTGTAGCACATGGAGACTGGAAGGACTAGACCAATGGTAACCTGCGCAGGCAGGTGAAACCACGTGATTTACGTATAAAGCCTTTACTAGACTGCAAAAGGCCAAAATACAGCCTTTATAGGACTGTGCACGTAGTTACGAGTGTTGTAGGGTAACGGCGCTAATGAAAACGACTTGGGACGTTGTTACGCATTGAAATTGGAAGGACTAGGCCAATGGTAACCTGCGCAGACCGGTGAAACCATTTGATTTACGTGTGAGGCCTTTATGAGACTGTAAAAGGCCATATTACAGCCTTTATAGGACTGTGCAAGTATTTAAGAGTGTTGTAAGGCAACAGCGATAATGAAAACGACTTGGGACATTGGGACATTGACACTGGAACGACTAGTCCAATGGTAACCTGCACAGGCAGATGGAACCACGTGATTTACGTGTGAGGCCTCTATTAGACTGCAAAAGGCCATATTACAGCCTTTATAGGACTGTGCACGTATTTAAGAGTGTTGTAAGGCAACAGCGATAATGAAAACGACTTGGGACGTTGTAGCGCATTGAGACTGGAAGTACTAGGCCAATGGTGACCTGCGCAGACCGATTAACGTGTGAGGCCTTTATTAGACTGCAAAAGGCCAAATTACAGCCTTTATAGGACTCTGCACGTATTTAAGAGTGTTGTAAGGCAACAGCGATAATGAAAACGACTTGGGACATTGGGACATTGACACTGGAACGACTAGTCCAATGGTAACCTGCACAGGCAGATGGAACCACGTGATTTACGTGTGAGGCCTTTATTAGACAGCAAAGGGCCATATTACAGCCTTTATAGGACTGTGCACGTAGTTAAGAGTCTCTTAAGGCAACGGCGCCAATGAAAACGACTTGAGACGTTGTAGCGCATTGAGACTGGAAGTAATAGTCCAATGGTAACCTGCACAGACAAATGGAACCACGTGATTTACGTGTGAGGCCTTTATTAGACTGCAAAAGGCCATATTACAGCCCTTATAGGACTGTGCACGTAGTTAAAAGTGTTTTAACGCAACGGCGCTAATGAAAATGACTTGGGACGCTGTAGCGCATTGAGACTGGAAGTAATAGTCCAATGGTAACCTGCACAGACAAATGGAACCACGTGATTTACGTGTGAGGCCTTTATTAGACTGCAAAAGGCCATATTACAGCCCTTATAGGACTGTGCACGTAGTTAGGAGTGTTGGAAAGCAACGCACTAATGAAAACGACTTGGGACGTTGTAGCGCATTGAGACTGGAAGTAATAGTCCAATGGTAACCTGCACAGACAAATGGAACCACGTGATTAACGTCTGAGGCCTTTATTAGACAGCAAAGGGCCATATTACAGCCTTTATAGGACTGTGCACGTAGTTAAGAGTGTCTTAAGGCAACGGCGCCAATGAAAACGACTTGAGACGTTGTAGCGCATTGAGACTGGAAGTAATAATCCAATGGTAACCTGCACAGACAAATGGAACCATGTGATTTACGTGTGAGGCCTTCATTAGACAGCAAAAGGCCAAATTACAGCCTTTATAGGACTGTGCACGTAGTTGAGAGTGTTGTAAGGCAACGGCGCTAATGAAAACGACTTGGGACGTTGTAGCGCATTTAGACTGGAAGGACTAGGCCAATGGTGACCTGCGCAGACCGTTTAACGTGTGAGGCCTTTATTAGACAGCAAAAGGCCATATTACAGCCTTTATAGGACTGTGCACGTAGTTAAGAGTCTCTTAAGGCAACGGCGCCAATGAAAACGACTTGGGACGTTGTAGCGCATTGAGACTGGAAGGACTAGGCCAATGGTAACCTGCGCAGGTAGGTGAAACCACGTGATTTACGTGAGAAGCCTTTATTAGACTGCAAAAGGCCATATTACAGCGTTTATAGGACTGTGCACGTAGTTAAGAGTGTTGGAAAGCAACGCACTAATGAAAACGACTTGGGACGTTGTAGCGCATTGAGACTGGAAGTAATAGTCCAATGGTAATTTGCACAGACAAATAGAACCACGTGATTTACGTGTGAGGCCTTTATTAGACTGCAAAAGGCCTTATTACGGTCTTTATGGCGCTGTGCACGTAGATAAGTGTGTTCTAAGGCCACAGCGCTAAGAAAAACCACTTGGAATGTTGTAGTGCATTGAGACTGGAAGGAATAGTCCAATGGTAACCTGCACAGGCAAATGGAACCACGTGACTTACGTGTGAGGCCTTTGTTAGACTGCACAAGGCCATATTACAGCCTTTATAGGACTGTGCACGTAGTTAATAGTGTTGTAAGGCAACTTCACCAATGAAAATGACTTGGGACGTTGTAGCGCATTGAGACTGGAAGGACTAGGCCAATGGTAACCTGCGCAGGTAGGTGAAACCACGTGATTTACGTGAGAAGCCTTTATTAGACTGCAAAAGGCCATATTACAGCGTTTATAGGACTGTGCACGTAGTTAAGAGTGTTGGAAAGCAACGCACTAATGAAAACGACTTGGGACGTTGTAGCGCATTGAGAATGGAAGTAATAGTCCAATGGTAATTTGCACAGACAAATAGAACCACGTGATTTACGTGTGAGGCCTTTATTAGACTGCAAAAGGCCATATTACAGCTTTTATGGGACTGTGCACGTAGTTAAGAGTGTTGTAAGGCAACGGCGCTAATGAAAATGACTTGGGACGCTGTAGCGCATTGAGACTGGAAGTATTAGTCCAATAGTAACCTGCCCAGACAAATGGAACCACGTGAATAACGTTTGAGGCCTTTATTCGACAGCAAAGGGCCATATTACAGCCTTTATAGGACTGTGCACGTAGTTAAGAGTGTCTTAAGGCAACGGCGCTAATGAAAACGACTTGATACGTTGTAGCGCATTGAGACTGGAAGGAATAGTCCAATGGTAACCTGCGCAGACCGGTGAAACCACGTGACTTACGTGTGAGGCCTTTATTAGACAGCAAAAGGCCATATTACAGCCTTTATAGGACTGTGGACGTAGTTAAGAGTGTTGTAAAGCAACAGCGCTAATGAAAACGACTTGGGACGTTGTAGCACATTGAGACTGGAAGGACTAGTCCAATAGTAACCTGCACAGACAGATGGAACCACGTGACTTACGTGTGAGGCCTTTATTAGACTGCAAAAGGCCAAATTACAGCCTTTATAGGACTGCGCACGTAGTTGAGAGTGTTGTAAGGCAACGGCGCTAATGAAAACGACTTGGGACGTTGTAGCGCATTTAGACTGGAAGGACTAGGCCAATGGTGACCTGCGCAGACAAATAAAACCACGTGATTAACGTGTGAGGCTTTTATTAGACAGCAAAAGGCCATATTACAGCCTTTATGGGACTGTGCACGTAGTTAAGAGTGTTGTAAGGCAACGGCGCTAATGAAAATGACTTGGGACGTTGTAGCGCATTGAGACTGGAAGTATTAGTCCAATGGTAACCTGCACAGACAAACGGAACCACGTGATTTACGTGTGAGGCCTTTATTAAACTGCAAAAGGCCATATTACAGCCTTTATAGGACTGTGCTCGTAGTTAAGAGTGTTGTAAGGCAACGGCGCTAGTGAAAATGACTTGGGACGCTGTAGCGCATTAAGACTGAAAGTAATAGTCCAATGGTAACCTGCACAGACAAATGGAACCACATGATTTGACTGGAAGGAATAGTCCAATGGTAACCTGCACAGGCAAATGGAACCACGTGACTTACGTGTGAGGCCTTTGTTAGACTGCACAAGGCCATATTACAGCTTTTATAGGACTGTGCACGTAGTTAATAGTGTTGTAAGGCAACTTCACCAATGAAAATGACTTGGGACGTTGTAGCGCATTGAGACTGGAAGGACTAGGCCAATGGTAACCTGCGCAGGTAGGTGAAACCACGTGATTTACGTGAGAAGCCTTTATTAGACTGCAAAAAGCCATATTACAGCGTTTATAGGACTGTGCACGTAGTTAAGAGTGTTGGAAAGCAACGCACTAATGAAAACGACTTGGGACGTTGTAGCGCATTGAGAATGAAAGTAATAGTCCAATGGTAATTTGCACAGACAAATAGAACCACGTGATTTACGTGTGAAGCCTTTATTAGACTGCAAAAGGCCATATTACAGCTTTTATAGGACTGTGCACGTAGTTAAGAGTGTTGTAAGGCAACGGCGCTAATGAAAATGACTTGGGACGTTGTAGCGCATTGAGACTGGAAGTATTAGTCCAATGGTAACCTGCACAGACAAACGGAACCACGTGATTTACGTGTGAGGCCTTTATTAAACTGCAAAAGGCCATATTACAGCCTTTATAGGACTGTGCTCGTAGTTAAGAGTGTTGTAAGGCAACGGCGCTAATGAAAATGACTTGGGACGCTGTAGCGCATTAAGACTGAAAGTAATAGTCCAATGGTAACCTGCACAGACAAATGGAACCACATGATTTGACTGGAAGGAATAGTCCAATGGTAACCTGCACAGGCAAATGGAACCACGTGACTTACGTGTGAGGCCTTTGTTAGACTGCACAAGGCCATATTACAGCCTTTATAGGACTGTGCACGTAGTTAATAGTGTTGTAAGGCAACTTCACCAATGAAAATGACTTGGGACGTTGTAGCGCATTGAGAATGGAAGGACTAGGCCAATGGTAACCTGCGCAGGTAGGTGAAACCACGTGATTTACGTGAGAAGCCTTTATTAGACTGCAAAAAGCCATATTACAGCGTTTATAGGACTGTGCACGTAGTTAAGAGTGTTGGAAAGCAACGCACTAATGAAAACGACTTGGGACGTTGTAGCGCATTGAGAATGGAAGTAATAGTCCAATGGTAATTTGCACAGACAAATAGAACCACGTGATTTACGTGTGAAGCCTTTATTAGACTGCAAAAGGCCATATTACAGCTTTTATGGGACTGTGCACGTAGTTAAGAGTGTTGTAAGGCAACGGCGCTAATAAAAATGACTTGGGACGCTGTAGCGCATTGAGACTGGAAGTATTAGTCCAATGGTAACCTGCACAGACAAATGGAACCACGTGAATAACGTTTGAGGCCTTTATTAGACAGCAAAGGGCCATATTACAGCCTTTATAGGACTGTGCACGTAGTTAAGAGTGTCTTAAGGCAACGGCGCTAATGAAAACGACTTGATACGTTGTAGCGCATTGAGACTGGAAGGAATAGTCCAATGGTAACCTGCGCAGACCGGTGAAACCACGTGACTTACGAGTGAGGCATTTATTAGACAGCAAAAGGCCATATTACCGCCTTTATAGGACTGTGGACGTAGTTAAGAGTGTTGTAAAGCAACAGCGCTAATGAAAACGACTTGGGACGTTGTAGCGCATTGAGACTGGAACGACTAGTCCAATGGTAACCTGCACAGACAGATGGAACCACGTGACTTACGTGTGAGGCCTTTATTAGACTGCAAAAGGCCAAATTACAGCCTTTATAGGACTGCGCACGTAGTTGAGAGTGTTGTAAGGCAACGGCGCTAATGAAAACGACTTGGGACGTTGTAGCGCATTTAGACTGGAAGGACTAGGCCAATGGTGACCTGCGCAGACAAATGGAACCACGTGATTAACGTGTGAGGCCTTTATTAGACAGCAAAAGGCCATATTACAGCCTTTATGGGACTGTGCACGTAGTTAGGAGTGTTGTAAGGCAACGGCGCTAATGAAAATGACTTGGGACGTTGTAGCGCATTGAGACTGGAAGTATTAGTCCAATGGTAACCTGCACAGACAAACGGAACCACGTGATTTACGTGTGAGGCCTTTATTAAACTGCAAAAGGCCATATTACAGCCTTTATAGGACTGTGCTCGTAGTTAAGAGTGTTGTAAGGCAACGGCGCTAATGAAAATGACTTGGGACGCTGTAGCGCATTAAGACTGAAATTAATAGTCCAATGGTAACCTGCACAGACAAATGGAACCACATGATTTACGTGTGAGACCTTTATTAGACTGCAAAAGGCCATATTACAGCCTTTATAGGACTGTGCACGTAGTTAAGAGTGTTGTAAGGCAACGGCGCTAATGAAAATGACTTGGGACGCTGTAGCGCATTGAGACTGGAAGTAATAGTCCAATGGTAACCTGCACAGACAAATGGAACCACGTGATTTACGTGTGAGGCCTTTGTTAGACTGCACAATTATTTATTATTATTATTATTTAACGAATGTTTATACAGGATTTGCATGTCAGTATATAAAACACTGTTATAAATATGCGTCCTGAAAATAAAATGTTAAAAATATTAATATTCATTTAAAATGGTTATATACAATAGATAAAAAGTAAATATGTAATGTGAAGATTATGTATATTTGTACGGGATAAAATGAGAGACAAAAAGAGAGAAAGACTATATCGAAAAAAACAGGGAAACAAACTAAGAAACTGTCACAAAACGGTGCACTATATAGAGTCCTCAGTTGAAAAAAAATGTTAACACAAAACTCAAAAAGATTGTGTCAAAAGCTAAACCAGGCTGTATGGAAAACACACTCACAAATACACTTATCAAACAAAATGTGCTTGACACAAAGCTTTAAATTCCTCAAAAATTTCACATTGCCTAATTCCAATGGGTAAAGAGTTGAATAAACTCACACCCATTGAAAAGAAGCTTCCCTTTGCAAATTCTAATTTCACTTTAGGTATAAATAAAAGAAAACCGTTGTTTCTTGTTGTTCTTTGATGACGCTTCACAGTGAAGTAGTCTTGAAAGTTATCACAGACATTACCATCCAAACATTTTTTGCAAAAGGCCATACTACAGCCTTTATAGGACTATGCACGTAGTTAAGAGTGTTGCAAAGCAACGGCGCCATTGAAAACGACTTGGCACGTTGTGGCGCATTGAGACTGTAAGGACTAGGCCAATGGTAACCTGCGCAGACAGGTGAAACCACGTGATTTACGTGTGAGGCCTTTACTAGACTGCAAAAAGCCATATTACAGCCTTTATAGGACTGTGCAGGTAGTTAAGAGTGTTCTAAGACCACGGCGCTAAGGAAAACCCATTGGAACGTTGTAGTGCATTGAGACTGGAAGGAATAGTCCAATGGTAACCTGCGCAGGCAGATGGAACCACGTGATTTACGTGTGAGGACTTTATTAGACTGCAAAAGGCCATATTACAGCCTTTATAGGACTGTGCACGTAGTTAAGAGTGTTGCAAAGCAACGGCGCTAATGAAAACGACTTGGGACGTTGTAGCACATTGAGACTGGAAGGACTAGGCCAATGGTGACCTGCGCAGACCGGTGAAACCACGTGATTAACGTGTGAGGCCTTTATTAGTCTGCAAAGGGCAATACTACAGCCTTTATAGGACTGTGCACGTAGTTAAGAGTGTCTTAAGGCAACGGCGCTAATGAAAACGACTTGAGACGTTGTAGCACATGGAGACTGGAAAGACTAGACCAATGGTAACCTGCGCAGGCAGGTGAAACCACGTGATTTACGTATAAAGCCTTTACTAGACTGCAAAAGGCCATATTACAGCCTTTATAGGACTGTGGACGTAGTTAAGAGTGTTGTAAAGCAACAGCGCTAATGAAAACGACTTGGGACGTTGTAGCGCATTGAGACTGGAACGACTAGTCCAATGGTAACCTGCACAGACAGATGGAACCACGTGACTTACGTGTGAGGCCTTTATTAGACTGCAAAAGGCCAAATTACAGCCTTTATAGGACTGCGCACGTAGTTGAGAGTGTTGTAAGGCAACGGCGCTAATGAAAACGACTTGGGACGTTGTAGCGCATTTAGACTGGAAGGACTAGGCCAATGGTGACCTGCGCAGACAAATGGAACCACGTGATTAACGTGTGAGGCCTTTATTAGACAGCAAAAGGCCATATTACAGCCTTTATGGG
Organism: Hydractinia symbiolongicarpus; assembly: GCF_029227915.1. Lineage (NCBI taxonomy): Eukaryota > Metazoa > Cnidaria > Hydrozoa > Anthoathecata > Hydractiniidae > Hydractinia > Hydractinia symbiolongicarpus. The sequence goes on along the minus strand of NC_079882.1, from coordinate 16,533,982 downwards.
ACTGTGCACGTAGTTAGGAGTGTTGTAAGGCAACGGCGCTAATGAAAATGACTTGGGACGTTGTAGCGCATTGAGACTGGAAGTATTAGTCCAATGGTAACCTGCACAGACAAACGGAACCACGTGATTTACGTGTGAGGCCTTTATTAAACTGCAAAAGGCCATATTACAGCCTTTATAGGACTGTGCTCGTAGTTAAGAGTGTTGTAAGGCAACGGCGCTAATGAAAATGACTTGGGACGCTGTAGCGCATTAAGACTGAAATTAATAGTCCAATGGTAACCTGCACAGACAAATGGAACCACATGATTTACGTGTGAGACCTTTATTAGACTGCAAAAGGCCATATTACAGCCTTTATAGGACTGTGCACGTAGTTAAGAGTGTTGTAAGGCAACGGCGCTAATGAAAATGACTTGGGACGCTGTAGCGCATTGAGACTGGAAGTAATAGTCCAATGGTAACCTGCACAGACAAATGGAACCACGTGATTTACGTGTGAGGCCTTTGTTAGACTGCACAATTATTTATTATTATTATTATTTAACGAATGTTTATACAGGATTTGCATGTCAGTATATAAAACACTGTTATAAATATGCGTCCTGAAAATAAAATGTTAAAAATATTAATATTCATTTAAAATGGTTATATACAATAGATAAAAAGTAAATATGTAATGTGAAGATTATGTATATTTGTACGGGATAAAATGAGAGACAAAAAGAGAGAAAGACTATATCGAAAAAAACAGGGAAACAAACTAAGAAACTGTCACAAAACGGTGCACTATATAGAGTCCTCAGTTGAAAAAAAATGTTAACACAAAACTCAAAAAGATTGTGTCAAAAGCTAAACCAGGCTGTATGGAAAACACACTCACAAATACACTTATCAAACAAAATGTGCTTGACACAAAGCTTTAAATTCCTCAAAAATTTCACATTGCCTAATTCCAATGGGTAAAGAGTTGAATAAACTCACACCCATTGAAAAGAAGCTTCCCTTTGCAAATTCTAATTTCACTTTAGGTATAAATAAAAGAAAACCGTTGTTTCTTGTTGTTCTTTGATGACGCTTCACAGTGAAGTAGTCTTGAAAGTTATCACAGACATTACCATCCAAACATTTTTTGCAAAAGGCCATACTACAGCCTTTATAGGACTATGCACGTAGTTAAGAGTGTTGCAAAGCAACGGCGCCATTGAAAACGACTTGGCACGTTGTGGCGCATTGAGACTGTAAGGACTAGGCCAATGGTAACCTGCGCAGACAGGTGAAACCACGTGATTTACGTGTGAGGCCTTTACTAGACTGCAAAAAGCCATATTACAGCCTTTATAGGACTGTGCAGGTAGTTAAGAGTGTTCTAAGACCACGGCGCTAAGGAAAACCCATTGGAACGTTGTAGTGCATTGAGACTGGAAGGAATAGTCCAATGGTAACCTGCGCAGGCAGATGGAACCACGTGATTTACGTGTGAGGACTTTATTAGACTGCAAAAGGCCATATTACAGCCTTTATAGGACTGTGCACGTAGTTAAGAGTGTTGCAAAGCAACGGCGCTAATGAAAACGACTTGGGACGTTGTAGCACATTGAGACTGGAAGGACTAGGCCAATGGTGACCTGCGCAGACCGGTGAAACCACGTGATTAACGTGTGAGGCCTTTATTAGTCTGCAAAGGGCAATACTACAGCCTTTATAGGACTGTGCACGTAGTTAAGAGTGTCTTAAGGCAACGGCGCTAATGAAAACGACTTGAGACGTTGTAGCACATGGAGACTGGAAAGACTAGACCAATGGTAACCTGCGCAGGCAGGTGAAACCACGTGATTTACGTATAAAGCCTTTACTAGACTGCAAAAGGCCATATTACAGCCTTTATAGGACTGTGGACGTAGTTAAGAGTGTTGTAAAGCAACAGCGCTAATGAAAACGACTTGGGACGTTGTAGCGCATTGAGACTGGAACGACTAGTCCAATGGTAACCTGCACAGACAGATGGAACCACGTGACTTACGTGTGAGGCCTTTATTAGACTGCAAAAGGCCAAATTACAGCCTTTATAGGACTGCGCACGTAGTTGAGAGTGTTGTAAGGCAACGGCGCTAATGAAAACGACTTGGGACGTTGTAGCGCATTTAGACTGGAAGGACTAGGACAATGGTGACCTGCACAGACAAATGGAACCACGTGATTAACGTGTGAGGCCTTTATTAGACAGCAAAAGGCCATATTACAGCCTTTATGGGACTGTGCACGTAGTTAGGAGTGTTGTAAGGCAACGGCGCTAATGAAAATGACTTGGGACGTTGTAGCGCATTGAGACTGGAAGTATTAGTCCAATGGTAACCTGCACAGACAAACGGAACCACGTGATTTACGTGTGAGGGCTTTATTAAACTGCAAAAGGCCATATTACAGCCTTTATAGGACTGTGCTCGTAGTTAAGAGTGTTGTAAGGCAACGGCGCTAATGAAAATGACTTGGGACGCTGTAGCGCATTAAGACTGAAAGTAATAGTCCAATGGTAACCTGCACAGACAAATGGAACCACATGATTTACGTGTGAGACCTTTATTAGAATGCAAAAGGCCATATTACAGCCTTTATAGGACTGTGCACGTAGTTAAGAGTGTTGTAAGGCAACGGCGCTAATGAAAATGACTTGGGACGCTGTAGCGCATTGAGACTGGAAGTAATAGTCCAATGGTAACCTGCACAGACAAATGGAACCACGTGATTTACGTGTGAGGCCTTTGTTAGACTGCACAATTATTTATTATTATTATTATTTAACGAATGTTTATACAGGATTTGCATGTCAGTATATAAAACACTGTTATAAATATGCGTCCTGAAAATAAAATGTTAAAAATATTAATATTCATTTAAAATGGTTATATACAGTAGATAAAAAGTAAATATGTAATGTGAAGATTATGTATATTTGTACGGGATAAAATGAGAGACAAAAAGAGAGAAAGACTATATCGAAAAAAACAGGGAAACAAACTAAGAAACTGTCACAAAACGGTGCACTATATAGAGTCCTCAGTTGAAAAGAAATGTTAACACAAAACTCAAAAAGATTGTGTCAAAAGCTAAACCAGGCTGTATGGAAAACACACTCACAAATACACTTATCAAACAAAATGTGCTTGACACAAAGCTTTAAATTCCTCAAAAATTTCACATTGCCTAATTCCAATGGGTAAAGAGTTGAATAAACTCACACCCATTGAAAAGAAGCTTCCCTTTGCAAATTCTAATTTCACTTTAGGTATAAATAAAAGAAAACCGTTGTTTCTTGTTGTTCTTTGATGACGCTTCACAGTGAAGTAGTCTTGAAAGTTATCACAGACATTACCATCCAAACATTTTTTGGAAAAGGCCATACTACAGCCTTTATAGGACTATGCACGTAGTTAAGAGTGTTGCAAAGCAACGGCGCCATTGAAAACGACTTGGCACGTTGTGGCGCATTGAGACTGTAAGGACTAGGCCAATGGTAACCTGCGCAGACAGGTGAAACCACGTGATTTACGTGTGAGGACTTTATTAGACTGCAAAAGGCCATATTACAGCCTTTATAGGACTGTGCACGTAGTTAAGAGTGTTGCAAAGCAACGGCGCTAATGAAAACGACTTGGGACGTTGTAGCACATTGAAACTGGAAGGACTATGCCAATGGTGACCTGCGCAGACCGGTGAAACCACGTGATTAACGTGTGAGGCCTTTATTAGTCTGCAAAGGGCAATACTACAGCCTTTATAGGACTGTGCACGTAGTTAAGAGTGTCTTAAGGCAACGGCGCTAATGAAAACGACTTGAGACGTTGTAGCACATTGAGACTGGAAGGACTATGCCAATGGTGACCTGCGCAGACCGGTGAAACCACGTGATTAACGTGTGAGGCCTTTATTAGTCTGCAAAGGGCAATACTACAGCCTTTATAGGACTGTGCACGTAGTTAAGAGTGTCTTAAGGCAACGGCGCTAATGAAAACGACTTGAGACGTTGTAGCACATGGAGACTGGAAGGACTAGACCAATGGTAACCTGCGCAGGCAGGTGAAACCACGTGATTTACGTATAAAGCCTTTACTAGACTGCAAAAGGCCAAAATACAGCCTTTATAGGACTGTGCACGTAGTTACGAGTGTTGTAGGGCAACGGCGCTCATGAAAACGACTTGGGACGTTGTAGCGCATTGAAATTGGAAGTAATAGTCCAATGGTAACCTGCACAGACAAATGGAACCACATGATTTACGTGTGAGACCTTTATTAGACTGCAAAAGGCCATATTACAGCCTTTATAGGACTGTGCACGTAGTTAAGAGTGTTGTAAGGCAACGGCGCTAATGAAAATGACTTGGGACGCTGTAGCGCATTGAGACTGGAAGTAATAGTCCAATGGTAACCTGCACAGACAAATGGAACCACGTGATTTACGTGTGAGGCCTTTGTTAGACTGCACAATTATTTATTATTATTATTATTTAACGAATGTTTATACAGGATTTGCATGTCAGTATATAAAACACTGTTATAAATATGCGTCCTGAAAATAAAATGTTAAAAATATTAATATTCATTTAAAATGGTTATATACAATAGATAAAAAGTAAATATGTAATGTGAAGATTATGTATATTTGTACGGGATAAAATGAGAGACAAAAAGAGAGAAAGACTATATCGAAAAAAACAGGGAAACAAACTAAGAAACTGTCACAAAACGGTGCACTATATAGAGTCCTCAGTTGAAAAAAAATGTTAACACAAAACTCAAAAAGATTGTGTCAAAAGCTAAACCAGGCTGTATGGAAAACACACTCACAAATACACTTATCAAACAAAATGTGCTTGACACAAAGCTTTAAATTCCTCAAAAATTTCACATTGCCTAATTCCAATGGGTAAAGAGTTGAATAAACTCACACCCATTGAAAAGAAGCTTCCCTTTGCAAATTCTAATTTCACTTTAGGTATAAATAAAAGAAAACCGTTGTTTCTTGTTGTTCTTTGATGACGCTTCACAGTGAAGTAGTCTTGAAAGTTATCACAGACATTACCATCCAAACATTTTTTGCAAAAGGCCATACTACAGCCTTTATAGGACTATGCACGTAGTTAAGAGTGTTGCAAAGCAACGGCGCCATTGAAAACGACTTGGCACGTTGTGGCGCATTGAGACTGTAAGGACTAGGCCAATGGTAACCTGCGCAGACAGGTGAAACCACGTGATTTACGTGTGAGGCCTTTACTAGACTGCAAAAAGCCATATTACAGCCTTTATAGGACTGTGCAGGTAGTTAAGAGTGTTCTAAGACCACGGCGCTAAGGAAAACCCATTGGAACGTTGTAGTGCATTGAGACTGGAAGGAATAGTCCAATGGTAACCTGCGCAGGCAGATGGAACCACGTGATTTACGTGTGAGGACTTTATTAGACTGCAAAAGGCCATATTACAGCCTTTATAGGACTGTGCACGTAGTTAAGAGTGTTGCAAAGCAACGGCGCTAATGAAAACGACTTGGGACGTTGTAGCACATTGAGACTGGAAGGACTAGGCCAATGGTGACCTGCGCAGACCGGTGAAACCACGTGATTAACGTGTGAGGCCTTTATTAGTCTGCAAAGGGCAATACTACAGCCTTTATAGGACTGTGCACGTAGTTAAGAGTGTCTTAAGGCAACGGCGCTAATGAAAACGACTTGAGACGTTGTAGCACATGGAGACTGGAAAGACTAGACCAATGGTAACCTGCGCAGGCAGGTGAAACCACGTGATTTACGTATAAAGCCTTTACTAGACTGCAAAAGGCCATATTACAGCCTTTATAGGACTGTGGACGTAGTTAAGAGTGTTGTAAAGCAACAGCGCTAATGAAAACGACTTGGGACGTTGTAGCGCATTGAGACTGGAACGACTAGTCCAATGGTAACCTGCACAGACAGATGGAACCACGTGACTTACGTGTGAGGCCTTTATTAGACTGCAAAAGGCCAAATTACAGCCTTTATAGGACTGCGCACGTAGTTGAGAGTGTTGTAAGGCAACGGCGCTAATGAAAACGACTTGGGACGTTGTAGCGCATTTAGACTGGAAGGACTAGGACAATGGTGACCTGCACAGACAAATGGAACCACGTGATTAACGTGTGAGGCCTTTATTAGACAGCAAAAGGCCATATTACAGCCTTTATGGGACTGTGCACGTAGTTAGGAGTGTTGTAAGGCAACGGCGCTAATGAAAATGACTTGGGACGTTGTAGCGCATTGAGACTGGAAGTATTAGTCCAATGGTAACCTGCACAGACAAACGGAACCACGTGATTTACGTGTGAGGGCTTTATTAAACTGCAAAAGGCCATATTACAGCCTTTATAGGACTGTGCTCGTAGTTAAGAGTGTTGTAAGGCAACGGCGCTAATGAAAATGACTTGGGACGCTGTAGCGCATTAAGACTGAAAGTAATAGTCCAATGGTAACCTGCACAGACAAATGGAACCACATGATTTACGTGTGAGACCTTTATTAGAATGCAAAAGGCCATATTACAGCCTTTATAGGACTGTGCACGTAGTTAAGAGTGTTGTAAGGCAACGGCGCTAATGAAAATGACTTGGGACGCTGTAGCGCATTGAGACTGGAAGTAATAGTCCAATGGTAACCTGCACAGACAAATGGAACCACGTGATTTACGTGTGAGGCCTTTGTTAGACTGCACAATTATTTATTATTATTATTATTTAACGAATGTTTATACAGGATTTGCATGTCAGTATATAAAACACTGTTATAAATATGCGTCCTGAAAATAAAATGTTAAAAATATTAATATTCATTTAAAATGGTTATATACAGTAGATAAAAAGTAAATATGTAATGTGAAGATTATGTATATTTGTACGGGATAAAATGAGAGACAAAAAGAGAGAAAGACTATATCGAAAAAAACAGGGAAACAAACTAAGAAACTGTCACAAAACGGTGCACTATATAGAGTCCTCAGTTGAAAAGAAATGTTAACACAAAACTCAAAAAGATTGTGTCAAAAGCTAAACCAGGCTGTATGGAAAACACACTCACAAATACACTTATCAAACAAAATGTGCTTGACACAAAGCTTTAAATTCCTCAAAAATTTCACATTGCCTAATTCCAATGGGTAAAGAGTTGAATAAACTCACACCCATTGAAAAGAAGCTTCCCTTTGCAAATTCTAATTTCACTTTAGGTATAAATAAAAGAAAACCGTTGTTTCTTGTTGTTCTTTGATGACGCTTCACAGTGAAGTAGTCTTGAAAGTTATCACAGACATTACCATCCAAACATTTTTTGGAAAAGGCCATATTACAGCCTTTATAGGACTGTGCACGTAGTTAAGAGTGTTGCAAAGCAACGGCGCTAATGAAAACGACTTGGGACGTTGTAGCACATTGAGACTGGAAGGACTAGGCCAATGGTGACCTACGCAGACCGGTGAAACCACGTGATTAACGTGTGAGGCCTTTATTAGTCTGCAAAGAGCAATACTACAGCCTTTATAGGACTGTGCACGTAAGAGTTAAGAGTGTTGTAAAGCAATGGCGCTAATGAAAACGACTTGGGACGTTGTAGTGCATTGAGACTGTAACGACTAGACCAATGGTAACCTGCGCAGACATGTGAAACCACGTGATTTTCGTGTGAGTCCTTTATTAGACCGCAAAAGGCCATATTACAGCCTTTACAGGACTGTGCAGGTAGTTAAGAGTGTTCTAAGGCCACGGAGCTAAGGAAAACCACTTGAAACGTTGTAGTGCATTGAGACTGGAAGGAATAGTCCAATGGTAACCTGCACAGGCAGATGGAACCACGTGATTTACGTGTGAGGACTTTATTAGACTGCAAAAGGCCATATTACAGACTTTATAGGACTGTGCACGTAGTTAAGAGTGTTGTAAAGGAACGGCGCTAATGAAAACGACTTTGGACGTTGTAGCACATTCAGATTGGAATGACTAGACCAATGATAACCTGCGCAGGCAGGTGAAACCACGTGATTTACGTATGAAGCCATTATTAGACTGAAAAAGGCCATATTACAGCCTTTATAGGACTGTGCACGTATTTAAGAGTGTTGTAAGGCAACAGCGATAATGAAAACGACTTGAGACGTTGTAGCGCATTTAGACTGGAAGAAATAGTCCGATGGTAACCTGCGCAGACCGGTGAAACCATTTGATTTACGTGTGAGGCCTTTATGAGACTGTAAAAGGCCATATTACAGCCTTTATAGGACTGTGCACGTATTTAAGAGTGTTGTAAGGCAACAGCGATAATGAAAACGACTTGGGACATTGGGACATTGACACTGGAACGACTAGTCCAATGGTAACCTGCACAGGCAGATGGAACCACGTGATTTACGTGTGAGGCCTCTGTTAGACTGCAAAAGGCCATATTACAGCCTTTATAGGACTGTGAACGTAGTTAAGAGTGTTGTAAACCAACGGCGCTAATGAAAACGACTTGGGACGTTGTAGCACATTGAGACTGGAAGGACTAGGCCAATGGTAACCTGCGCAGGCAGGTGAAACCACGTGATTTACGTGTGAAGCCTTTATTAGACTGCTAAAGGCCATATTACAGCCTTTATAGGACTGTGCACGTATTTAAGAGTGTTGTAAGGCAACAGCGATAATGAAAACGACTTGGGACGTTGTAGCGCATTGCAACTGGAGCAAATAGTCCAATGATAACCTGCACAGGCAGGTGACACCAGGTGATTAACGTGTGAAGCTTTTATTAGACTACAAAGGGCCTTATTACGGTCTTTATGGCGCTGTGCACGTAGATAAGAGTGTTCTAAGGCCACAGCGCTAAGGAAAACCACTTGGAACGTTGTAGTGCATTGAGACTGGAAGGAATAGTCCAATGGTAACCTGCCCAGGGAGATGGAACCACGTGATTTACGTGTGAGGCCTTTATTGGACTGCAAAAGGCCATATTACAGCCTTTATAGGACTGTGCGCGTACTTAAGATTGTTCTAACCAAACGGCACTAATGAAAACCACTTGGGACGTTGTAGCGCATTGAGACTGGAACGACTAGTCCAATGGTAACCTGCGCAGAGAGATAGAACCACGTGATTTACGTGTGAGGCCTTTTTTAGACTGCAAAAGGCCATTTTACAGCCTTTATAGGACTGTGCGCGTACGTAAGATTTTTCTAAGGCAACGGCGCTAATGAAAACGACTTGGAACGTTGTAGTGCATTGAGACTGGAACGACTACTCCAATGGTAACCTGCGCAGGCAGATGGAACCACGTGATTTACGTGTGAGGCCTTTATTAGACTGAAAAGGGCCATATTAAGGTCGTTATAGGACTGTGCACGTAGTTTAGAGAGTTCTAAGGCCACTGCACTTAGGAAAACCACTTGGAGCGTTGTAGTTCATTGAGACTGGATCGACTAGTCCAATGGTAACCTGCGCAGGCAGATGGAACCACGTGATTTACGTGTGAGGCCTTTATTAGACTGCCAAAGGCCATATTACAGCCTTTAGAGGACTGTTCACGTAGTTAAGAGTGTTGTAAGGCAACTTCGCCAATGAAAACGACTTGGGACGTTGTTGCGCGTTGAGACTGGAAGGACTAGGCCAATGGTAACTTGCACAGATGTAACCACGTGATTTACGTGTGAGGTTTTTATTAAACTGCAAAATGCCATATTACAGCTTTTATAGGACTGTGCGCGTACTTAAGATTGTTCTAACCCAACGGCACTAATGAAAACCACTTGGGACGTTGTAGCGCATTGAGACTGGAACGACTAGTCCAATGGTAACCTGCGCAGGCAGATGGAACCACGTGATTTACGTGTGAGGCCTTTATTAGACTGCAAAAGGAAATATTACAGCCTTTATAGCACTGTTCGCGTACCTAAGATTGTTCTAAGGCAACGGCGCTAATGAAAACGACTTGGGACGTTGTAGCGCATTGCAACTGGAGCAAATAGTCCAATGATAACCTGCACAGGCAGGTGAAACCAGGTGATTAACGTGTGAAGCTTTTATTAGACTGCAAAGGGCCTTATTACGGTCTTTATGGCGCTGTGCACGTAGATAAGAGTGTTCTAAGGCCACAGCGCTAAGGAAAACCACTTGGAACGTTGTAGTGCATTGAGACTGGAAGGAATAGTCCAATGGTAACCTGCCCAGGGAGATGGAACCACGTGATTTACGTGTGAGGCCTTTATTGGACTGCAAAATGCCATATTACAGCCTTTATAGGACTGTGCGCGTACTTAAGATTGTTCTAACCCAACGGCACTAATGAAAACCACTTGGGACGTTGTAGCGCATTGAGACTGGAACGACTAGTCCAATGGTAACCTGCGCAGGCAGATGGAACCACGTGATTTACGTGTGAGGCCTTTTTTAGACTGCAAAAGGCCATATTACAGCCTTTATAGGACTGTGCGCGTACGTAAGATTTTTCTAAGGCAACGGCGCTAATGAAAACGACTTGGGACGTTGTAGTGCATTGAGACTGGAACGACTACTCCAATGGTAACCTGCGCAGGCAGTTGGAACCACGTGATTTACGTGTGAGGCCTTTTTTAGACTGAAAAGGGCCATATTAAGGTCGTTATAGGACTGTGCACGTAGTTTAGAGAGTTCTAAGACCACTGCACTTAGGAAAACCACTTGGAGCGTTGTAGTGCACTGAGACTGGAAGGAATAGTCCAATGGTAACCTGCACAGGCAGATGGAACCACGTGATTTACGTGTGAGGACTTTATTAGACTGCAAAAGGCCATATTACAGACTTTATAGGACTGTGCACGTAGTTAAGAGTGTTGTAAAGGAACGGCGCTAATGAAAACGACTTTGGACGTTGTAGCACATTCAGATTGGAATGACTAGACCAATGATAACCTGCGCAGGCAGGTGAAACCACGTGATTTACGTATGAAGCCATTATTAGACTGAAAAAGGCCATATTACAGCCTTTATAGGACTGTGCACGTATTTAAGAGTGTTGTAAGGCAACAGCGATAATGAAAACGACTTGAGACGTTGTAGCGCATTTAGACTGGAAGAAAAAGTCCGATGGTAACCTGCGCAGACCGGTGAAACCATTTGATTTACGTGTGAGGCCTTTATGAGACTGTAAAAGGCCATATTACAGCCTTTATAGGACTGTGCACGTAGTTAAGAGTGTTGTGAAGCAACAGCGCTAATGAAAACGACTTGGGAGGTTGTAGCGCATTGACACTGGAACGACTAGTCCAATGGTAACCTGCACAGGCAGATGGAACCACGTGATTTACGTGTGAGGCCTCTATTAGACTGCAAAAGGCCAAATTACAGCCTTTATAGGACTGTTCACGTAGTTAAGAGTGTTGTAAGGCAACAGCGCTAATGAAAACGACTTGGGGCGTTGTAGCACATGGAGACTGGAAGGACTAGACCAATGGTAACCTGCGCAGGCAGGTGAAACCACGTGATTTACGTATAAAGCCTTTACTAGACTGCAAAAGGCCAAAATACAGCCTTTATAGGACTGTGCACGTAGTTACGAGTGTTGTAGGGCAACGGCGCTAATGAAAACGACTTGGGACGTTGTTACGCATTGAAATTGGAAGGACTAGGCCAATGGTAACCTGCACAGACCGGTGAAACCATTTGATTTACGTGTGAGGCCTTTATGAGTGTTGTGAAGCAACAGCGCTAATGAAAACGACTTGGGAGGTTGTAGCGCATTGACACTGGAACGACTAGTCCAATGGTAACCTGCACAGGCAGATGGAACCACGTGATTTACGTGTAAGGCCTCTATTAGACTGCAAAAGGCCAAATTACAGCCTTTATAGGACTGTTCACGTAGTTAAGAGTGTTGTAAGGCAACAGCGCTAATGAAAACGACTTGGGGCGTTGTAGCACATGGAGACTGGAAGGACTAGACCAATGGTAACCTGCGCAGGCAGGTGAAACCACGTGATTTACGTATAAAGCCTTTACTAGACTGCAAAAGGCCAAAATACAGCCTTTATAGGACTGTGCACGTAGTTACGAGTGTTGTAGGGCAACGGCGCTAATGAAAACGACTTGGGACGTTGTTACGCATTGAAATTGGAAGGACTAGGCCAATGGTAACCTGCGCAGACCGGTGAAACCATTTGATTTACGTGTGAGGCCTTTATGAGACTGTAAAAGGCCATAGTACAGCCTTTATAGGACTGTGCACGTATTTAAGATCTTTGTAAGGCAACAGCGATAATGAAAACGACTTGGGACATTGGGACATTGACACTGGAACGACTAGTCCAATGGTAACCTGCACAGGCAGATGGAACCACGTGATTTACGTGTGAGGCCTCTATTAGACTGCAAAAGGCCATATTACAGCCTTTATAGGACTGTGAACGTAGTTAAGAGTGTTGTAAACCAACGGCGCTAATGAAAACGACTTGGGACGTTGTAGCGCATTGAGACTGGAAGGACTAGGCCAATGGTAACCTGCGCAGGCAGGTGAAACCACGTGATTTACGTGTGAAGCCTTTATTAGACTGCTAAAGGCCATATTACAGCCTTTATAGGACTGTGCACGTATTTAAGAGTGTTGTAAGGCAACAGCGATAATGAAAACGACTTGGGACGTTGTAGCGCATTGCAACTGGAGCAAATAGTCCAATGATAACCTGCACAGGCAGGTGACACCAGGTGATTAACGTGTGAAGCTTTTATTAGACTACAAAGGGCCTTATTACGGTCTTTATGGCGCTGTGCACGTAGATAAGAGTGTTCTAAGGCCACAGCGCTAAGGAAAACCACTTGGAACGTTGTAGTGCATTGAGACTGGAAGGAATAGTCCAATGGTAACCTGCCCAGGGAGATGGAACCACGTGATTTACGTGTGAGGCCTTTATTGGACTGCAAAAGGCCATATTACAGCCTTTATAGGACTGTGCGCGTACTTAAGATTGTTCTAACCAAACGGCACTAATGAAAACCACTTGGGACGTTGTAGCGCATTGAGACTGGAACGACTAGTCCAATGGTAACCTGCGCAGAGAGATAGAACCACGTGATTTACGTGTGAGGCCTTTTTTAGACTGCAAAAGGCCATTTTACAGCCTTTATAGGACTGTGCGCGTACGTAAGATTTTTCTAAGGCAACGGCGCTAATGAAAACGACTTGGAACGTTGTAGTGCATTGAGACTGGAACGACTACTCCAATGGTAACCTGCGCAGGCAGATGGAACCACGTGATTTACGTGTGAGGCCTTTATTAGACTGAAAAGGGCCATATTAAGGTCGTTATAGGACTGTGCACGTAGTTTAGAGAGTTCTAAGGCCACAGCACTTAGGAAAACCACTTGGAGCGTTGTAGTGCATTGAGACTGGATCGACTAGTCCAATGGTAACCTGCGCAGGCAGATGGAACCACGTGATTTACGTGTGAGGCCTTTATTAGACTGCCAAAGGCCATATTACAGCCTTTAGAGGACTGTTCACGTAGTTAAGAGTGTTGTAAGGCAACTTCGCCAATGAAAACGACTTGGGACGTTGTTGCACATGGAGACTGGAAGGACTAGGCCAATGGTAACTTGCACAGATGTAACCACGTGATTTACGTGTGAGGTTTTTATTAAACTGCAAAATGCCATATTACAGCCTTTATAGGACTGTGCGCGTACTTAAGATTGTTCTAACCCAACGGCACTAATGAAAACCACTTGGGACGTTGTAGCGCATTGAGACTGGAACGACTAGTCCAATGGTAACCTGCGCAGGCAGATGGAACCACGTGATTTACGTGTGAGGCCTTTATTAGACTGCAAAAGGAAATATTACAGCCTTTATAGGACTGTTCGCGTACCTAAGATTGTTCTAAGGCAACGGCGCTAATGAAAACGACTTGGGACGTTGTAGCGCATTGCAACTGGAGCAAATAGTCCAATGATAACCTGCACAGGCAGGTGAAACCAGGTGATTAACGTGTGAAGCTTTTATTAGACTGCAAAGGGCCTTATTACGGTCTTTATGGCGCTGTGCACGTAGATAAGAGTGTTCTAAGGCCACAGCGCTAAGGAAAACCACTTGAAACGTTGTAGTGCATTGAGACTGGAAGGAATAGTCCAATGGTAACCTGTCCAGGGAGATGGAACCACGTGATTTACGTGTGAGGCCTTTATTGGACTGCAAAATGCCATATTACAGCCTTTATAGGACTGTGCGCGTACTTAAGATTGTTCTAACCCAACGGCACTAATGAAAACCACTTGGGACGTTGTAGCGCATTGAGACTGGAACGACTAGTCCAATGGTAACCTGCGCAGGCAGATGGAACCACGTGATTTACGTGTGAGGCCTTTTTTAGACTGCAAAAGGCCATATTACAGCCTTTATAGGACTGTGCGCGTACGTAAGATTTTTCTAAGGCAACGGTGCTAATGAAAACGACTTGGGACGTTGTAGTGCATTGAGACTGGAACGACTACTCCAATGGTAACCTGCGCAGGCAGTTGGAACCACGTGATTTACGTGTGAGGCCTTTATTAGACTGAAAAGGGCCATATTAAGGTCGTTATAGGACTGTGCACGTTGTTTAGAGAGTTCTAAGGCCACTGCACTTAGGAAAACCACTTGGAGCGTTGTAGTGCATTGAGACTGGATCGACTAGTCCAATGGTAACCTGCGCAGGCAGATGGAACCACGTGATTTACGTGTGAGACCTTTATTAGACTGCAAAAGGCCATATTACAGCCTTTATAGGAATGTACGCGTACTTAAGATTGTTCTAAGGCCACGATGCTAAAGAAAACCACTTGGAAATTTGCAGTGCATTGAGACTCGATCGGCTAGTCCAATGGTGACCTGCGCAGGCAGATGGAACCACGTGATTTACGTGTGAGGCCTTTATTAGACTACCAAAGGCCATATTACAGCCTTTAGAGCACTGTGCACGTAGTTAAGAGTGTTGTAAGGCAACTTCGCCAATGAAAACGACTTGGGACGTTGTAGCGCGTTGAGACTGGAAGGACTAGGTCAATGGTAACTTGCACAGATGTAACCACGTGATTTACGTGTGAGGTTTTTATTAAACTGCAAAAGGCCATATTACAGACTTTATAGTGCTGTGCACGTAGTTAAGAGAGTTCTAAGGCAACAACGCTAAGGAAAACTACTTGGTACGTTGTAGTGCATTGAGACTGGAACGACTAGTCCAATGGTAACGTGCACAGGCAAATTTATTAGACTGCAAAAGGCCATATTACAGCCTTTATAGGGCTGTGCACGTAGTTAAGAGAGTCTAAGGCCACGACGCTAAGGGAAACCATTTGGAGGGTTGTAGTGCATTGAGACTGGAACAATTAGTCCAATGGTAACCTGCGCAGGCAGTTGGAACAACGTGATTTACGTGTGAGGCCTTTATTAGACTGCAAAAGGAAATATTACAGCCTTTATAGGACTGTTCGCGTACCTAAGATTGTTCTAAGGTAACGGCGATAATGAAAACGACTTGGGACGTTGTAGCGCATTGCAACTGGAGCAAATAGTCCAATGATAACCTGCACAGGTAGGTTCAACCAGGTGATTAACGTGTGAAGCTTTTATTAGACTGCAAAGGGCCTTATTACGGTCTTTATGGCGCTGTGCACGTAGTTAAGAGTGTTCTAAGGTGACGGCGCTAATGAAAACGACTTGGGATGTTGTAGCGCATTGAGACTGGAACGACTAGTCCAATGGTAACCTGCGCAGGCAGATGGAACCACGTGATTTACGTGTGAGACCTTTATTAGACTGCAAAAGGTCATATTACAGCCTTTATAGGAATGTACGCGTACTTAAGATTGTTCTAAGGCCACGACGCTAAAGAAAACCACTTGGAAATTTGCATTGCATTGAGACTCGATCGGCTAGTCCAATGGTGACCTGCGCAGGCAGATGGAACCACGTGATTTACGTGTGAGGCCTTTATTAGACTACCAAAGGCCATATTACAGCCTTTAGAGGACTGTGCACGTAGTTAAGAGTGTTGTAAGGCAACTTCGCCAATGAAAACGACTTGGGACGTTGTAGCGCGTTGAGACTGGAAGGACTAGGCCAATGGTAACTTGCACAGATGTAACCACGTGATTTACGTGTGAGGTTTTTATTAAACTGCAAAAGGCCATATTACAGACTTTATAGTGCTGTGCACGTAGTTAAGAGAGTTCTAAGGCAACAACGCTAAGGAAAACCACTTGGTACGTTGTAGTGCATTGAGACTGGAACGACTAGTCCAATGGTAACGTGCACAGGCAAATTTATTAGACTGCAAAAGGCCATATTACAGCCTTTATAGGGCTGTGCACGTAGTTAAGAGAGTCTAAGGCCACGACGCTAAGGGAAACCATTTGGAGGGTTGTAGTGCATTGAGACTGGAACAATTAGTCCAATGGTAATCTGCGCAGGCAGTTGGAACAACGTGATTTACGTGTGAGGCCTTTATTAGACTGCAAAAGGAAATATTACAGCCTTTATAGGACTGTTCGCGTACCTAAGATTGTTCTAAGGTAACGGCGATAATGAAAACGACTCGGGACGTTGTAGCGCATTGCAACTGGAGCAAATAGTCCAATGATAACCTGCACAGGTAGGTTCAACCAGGTGATTAACGTGTGAAGCTTTTATTAGACTGCAAAGGGCCTTATTACGGTCTTTATGGCGCTGTGCACGTAGTTAAGAGTGTTCTAAGGTGACGGCGCTAATGAAAACGACTTGGGATGTTGTAGCGCATTGAGACTGGAACGACTAGTCCAATGGTAACCTGCGCAGGCAGATGGAACAACGTGATTTACGTATGAGGCCGTTATTACACTGCAAAAGGCCATATTACAGCCTTTATAGGAATGTGCGTGTACTAAAGATTGTTCTAAGGCCACGGCGCTAAGGAAAACTTCTTGGGACGTTGAAGCGCATTGAGACTAGAACGACTAGTCCAATGGTAACCTGTCCAGGGAGATGGAACCACGTGATTTACGTGTGAAGCCTTTATTATAATGCCAAAGGCCATTTTACAGCCTTTATAGGACTGTGCACGTAGTTAAGAGTGTTGTAAGGCAACGGCGCTAAGGAAAACGACTTGGAACGTTGTAGCACATTGAGACTTGCAGGACTAGGCCAATGGTAATCTGCGCAGACCGGTGAAACCACGTGATTTACGTGTGAGGCCTTTATTAGACTGCAAAAGGCCATATTACGGCCTTTATAGGACTGTGCGCGTAGTTAAGAGTGTTGTAACGCAACGGCGATAATGAAAACGACTTGGGACGTTGTAGCGCATTGAGAATGGAAGGAATAGTCCAATGGTAACCTGCGCAGGCAAATGGAACCACGTGATTTACGTATGAGGCAGTTATTATTCTGCAAAAGGCCATATTACAGCTTTTAGAGGACTGTGCACGTAGTTAAGAGTGTTGTAAGGCAACTTCGCCAATGAAAACAATTTGAGACGTTGTAGCACATTGAGACTGGAAGGACTGGGCCAATGGTAACCTGCACAGACAGGTGAAACCACGTGATTTACGTGTGAGGCCTTTATTAGACTGCAAAAGGCCATAATACAGCCTTTAAATGACTGTGCACGTAGTTAAGAGTGTTGTAAGGCAACGGCGATAATGAAAACAACTTGGGACGTTGTAGCGCATTGAGACTAGAAGAAATAGTCCAATGGTAATCTGCACAGGCAAATGGAACCACGTGATTTACGTGTGAGGCCTTTATTAGACTGCAAAAGGAAATATTACAGCCTTTATAGGACTGTGCGCGTACCTAAGATTGTTCTAAGGCAACGACGCTAATGAAAACGACTTGGGACGTTGTAGCGCATTGCAACTGGAGCGAATAGTCCAATGATAACCTGCACAGGCAGGTGAAACCAGGTGATTAACGTGTGAAGCTTTTATTAGACTGCAAAGGGCCTTATTACGGTCTTTATGGCGCTGTGCACGTAGATAAGAGTGTTCTAAGGCCACAGCGCTAAGGAAAACCACTTGGAACGTTGTAGTGCATTGAGACTGGAAGGAATAGTCCAATGGTAACCTGCCCAGGGAGATGGAACTACGTGATTTACGTGTGAGGCCATTATTGGACTGCAAAAGGCCATATTACAGCCTTTATAGGACTGTGCGCGTACTTAAGATTGTTCTAACCCAACGGCACTAATGAAAACCACTTGGGACGTTGTAGCGCATTGAGACTGGAACGCCTAGTCCAATGGTAACCTGCGCAGGCAGATGGAACCACGTGATTTACGTGTGAAGCCTTTTTTAGACTGCAAAAGGCCATATTACAGCCTTTATAGGACCGTGCGCGTACGTAAGATTTTTCTAAGGCAACGGCGCTAATGAAAACGACCTGGGACGTTGTAGTGCATTGAGACTGGAACGACTACTCCAATGGTAACCTGCGCAGGCAGATGGAACCACGTGATTTACGTGTGAGGCCTTTATTAGACTGAAAAGGGCCATATTAAGGTCGTTATAGGACTGTGCACGTAGTTTAGAGAGTTCTAAGGCCACTGCACTTAGGAAAACCACTTGGAGCGTTGTAGTGCATTGAGACTGGATCGACTAGTCCAATGGTAACCTGCGCAGGCAGATGGAACTACGTGATTTACGTGTGAGACCTTTATTAGACTGCAAAAGGCCATATTACAGCCTTTATAGGAATGCACGCGTACTTAAGATTGTTCTAAGGCCACGACGCTAAAGAAAACCACTTGGAAATTTGCAGTGCATTGAGACTCGATCGGCTAGTCAAATGGTAACCTGTCCAGGGAGATGGAACCACGTGATTTACGTGTGAGGCCTTTATTAAACTGCAAAAGGCCCTATTACAGCCTTTATAGGACTGTGCGCATACTTAAGATTGTTCTCAGGCAACGGCGCTAATGGAAACGACTTGGGACGTTGTAGCGCATTGCAACTGGAGCGAATAGTCCAATGATAACCTGCACAGGCAGGTGAAACCAGGTGATTAACGTGTGAAGCTTTTATTAGACTGCAAAGGGCCTTATTACGGTCTTTATGGCGCTGTCCACGTAGATAAGAGTGTTCTAAGGCCACAGCGCTAAGGAAAACCACTTGGAACGTTGTAGTGCATTGAGACTGGAAGGAATAGTCCAATGGTAGCCTGCCCAGGGAGATGGAACTACGTGATTTACGTGTGAGGCCTTTATTGGTCTGCAAAAGGCCATATTACAGCCTTTATAGGACTGTGCGCATACTTAAGATTGTTCTAACCCAACGGCACTAATGAAAACCACTTGGGACGTTGTAGCGCATTGAGACTGGAACGCCTAGTCCAATGGTAACCTGCGCAGGCAGATGGAACCACGTGATTTACGTGTGAAGCCTTTTTTAGAATGCAAAAGGCCATATTACAGCCTTTATAGGACTGTGCGCGTACGTAAGATTTTTCTAAGGCAACGGCGCTAATGAAAACGACTTGGGACGTTGTAGTGCATTGAGACTGGAACGACTACTCCAATGGTAACCTGCGCAGGCAGATGGAACCACGTGATTTACGTGTGAGGCCTTTATTAGACTGAAAAGGGCCATATTAAGGTCGTTATAGGACTGTGCACGTAGTTTAGAGAGTTCTAAGGCCACTGCACTTAGGAAAACCACTTGGAGCGTTGTAGTGCATTGAGACTGGATCGACTAATCCAATGGTAACCTGCGCAGGCAGATGGAACCACGTGATTTACGTGTGAGACCTTTATTAGACTGCAAAAGGCCATATTACAGCCTTTATAGGAATGTACGCGTACTTAAGATTGTTCTAAGGCCACGACGCTAAAGAAAACCACTTGGAAATTTGCAGTGCATTGAGACTCGATCGGCTAGTCCAATGGTGACCTGCGCAGGCAGATGGAACCACGTGATTTACGTGTGAGGCCTTTATTAGACTACCAAAGGCCATATTACAGCCTTTAGAGGACTGTGCACGTAGTTAAGAGTGTTGTAAGGCAACTTCGCCAATGAAAACGACTTGGGACGTTGTAGCGCGTTGAGACTGGAAGGACTAGGCCAATGGTAACTTGCACAGATGTAACCACGTGATTTACGTGTGAGGTTTTTATTAAACTGCAAAAGGCCATATTACAGACTTTATAGTGCTGTGCACGTAGTTAAGAGAGTTCTAAGGCAACGACGCTAAGGAAAACCACTTGGTACGTTGTAGTGTATTTAGACTGGAACGACTAGTCCAATGGTAACGTGCACAGGCAAATTTATTAGACTGCAAAAGGCCTTATTACGGTCTTTATGGCGCTGTGCACGTAGATAAGAGTGTTCTAAGGCCACAGCGCTAAGTAAAACCACTTGGAACGTTGTAGTGCATTGAGACTGGAAGGAATAGTCCAATGGTAACCTGCCCAGGGAGATGGTACCACGTGATTTACGCGTGAGGCCTTTATTGGACTGCAAAAGGCCATGTTACAGCCTTTATAGGACTGTGCGCGTACTTAAGATTGTTCTCACCTAACGGCACTAATGAAAACCACTTGGGACGTTGTAGCGCATTGAGACTGGAATGCCTAGTCCAATGGTAACCTGCGCAGGCAGATGGAACCACGTGATTTACGTGTGAGGCCTTTTTTAGACTGCAAAAGGCCATAATACAGCCTTTTTAGGACTGTGCGCGTACGTAAGATTTTTCTAAGGCAACGGCGCTAATGAAAACGACTTGGGACCTTGTAGTGCATTGAGACTGGAACGACTACTCCAATGGTAACCTGCGCAGGCAGATGGAACCACGTGATTTACGTGTGAGGCCTTTATTAGACTGAAAAGGGCCATATTAAGGTCGTTATAGGACTGTGCACGTAGTTTAGAGAGTTCTAAGGCCACTGCACTTAGGAAAACCACTTGGAGCGTTGTAGTGCATTGAGACTGGATCGACTAGTCCAATGGTAACCTGCGCAGGCAGATGGAACCACGTGATTTACGTGTGAGACCTTTATTAGACTGCAAAAGGCCATATTACAGCCTTTATAGGAATGCACGCGTACTTAAGATTGTTCTAAGGCCACGACGCTAAAGAAAACCACTTGGAAATTTGCAGTGCATTGAGACTCGATCGGCTAGTCCAATGGTAACCTGCGCAGGCAGATGGAACCACGTGATTTACGTGTGAGGCCTTTATTAGACTGCAAAAGGCCATACTACAGCCTTTATAGGACTGTGCACGTAGTTAAGAGTGTTCTAAGGTGACGGCGCTAATGAAAACGACTTGGGATGTTGTAGCGCATTGAGACTGGAACGACTAGTCCAATGGTAACCTGCGCAGGCAGATGGAACCACGTGATTTACGTATGAGGCCGTTATTACACTGCAAAAGGCCATATTACAGCCTTTATAGGAATGTGCGTGTGCTAAAGATTGTTCTAAGGCCACGGCGCTAAGGAAAACCACTTGGAACGTTGTAGTGCATTGAAACTGGAAAGAATAGTCAAATGGTAACCTGTCCAGGGAGATGGAACCACGTGATTTACGTGTGAGGCCTTTATTAAACTGCAAAAGGCCCTATTACAGCCTTTATAGGACTGTGCGCATACTTAAGATTGTTCTCAGGCAACGGCGCTAATGGAAACGACTTGGGACGTTGAATCGCATTGCGAATTGAGCGAATAGTATAATGGTAATCTGCGCAGGGAGGTGAAACCACGTGATTAACGTATGAGGTAGTTATTAGTCCGCAAAAGGCCATATTACAGCCTTTATAGGACTGTGCACGTAGTTAAGAGTGTTTTAATGTGACGGCGCTAATGAAAACGACTTGGGATGTTGTAGCGCAAGGAGACTGGAAGGAATAGTCCAATGGTAACCTGCCCAGGGAGATGGAACCACGTGATTTACGTGTGAGGCCTTTATTGGACTGCAAAATGCCATATTACAGCCTTTATAGGACTGTGCGCGTACTTAAGATTGTTCTAACCCAACGGCACTAATGAAAACCACTTGGGACGTTGTAGCGCATTGAGACTGGAACGACTAGTCCAATGGTAACCTGCGCAGGCAGATGGAACCACGTGATTTACGTGTGAGGCCTTTTTTAGACTGCAAAAGGCCATATTACAGCCTTTATAGGACTGTGCGCGTACGTAAGATTTTTCTAAGGCAACGGCGCTAATGAAAACGACTTGGGACGTTGTAGTGCATTGAGACTGGAACGACTACTCCAATGGTAACCTGCGCAGGCAGATGGAACCACGTGATTTACGTGTGAGGCCTTTATTAGACTGAAAAAGGCCATATTAAGGTCGTTATAGGACTGTGCACGTAGTTTAGAGAGTTCTAAGGCCACTGCACTTAGGAAAACCACTTGGAGCGTTGTAGTGCATTGAGACTGGATCGACTAGTCCAATGGTAACCTGCGCAGGCAGATGGAACCACGTAATTTACGTGTGAGGCCTTTATTAGACTACCAAAGGCCATATTACAGCCTTTAGAGGACTGTGCACGTAGTTAAGAGTGTTGTAAGGCAACTTCGCCAATGAAAACGACTTGGGACGTTCTAGCGCGTTGAGACTGGAAGGACTAGGCCAATGGTAACTTGCACAGATGTAACCACGTGATTTACGTGTGAGGTTTTTATTAAACTGCAAAAGGCCATATTACAGACTTTATAGTGCTGTGCACGTAGTTAAGAGAGTTCTAAGGCAACGACGCTAAGGAAAACCACTTGGTACGTTGTAGTGTATTGAGACTGGAACGACTAGTCCAATGGTAACGTGCACAGGCAAATTTATTAGACTGCAAAAGGCCTTATTACGGTCTTTATGGCGCTGTGCACGTAGATAAGAGTGTTCTAAGGCCACAGCGCTAAGTAAAACCACTTGGAACGTTGTAGTGCATTGAGACTGGAAGGAATAGTCCAATGGTAACCTGCCCAGGGAGATGGAACCACGTGATTTACGTGTGAGGCCTTTATTGGACTGCAAAAGGCCATATTACAGCCTTTATAGGACTGTGCGCGTACTTAAGATTGTTCTAACCTAACGGCACTAATGAAAACCACTTGGGACGTTGTAGCGCATTGAGACTGGAACGCCTAGTCCAATGGTAACCTGCGCAGGCAGATGGAACCACGTGATTCACGTGTGAGGCCTTTTTTAGACTGCAAAAGGCCATATTACAGCCTTTATAGGAATGCACGCGTACTTAAGATTGTTCTAAGGCCACGACGCTAAAGAAAACCACTTGGAAATTTGCAGTGCATTGAGACTCGATTGGCTAGTCCAATGGTAACCTGCGCAGGCAGATGGAACCACGTGATTTACGTGTGAGGCCTTTATTAGACTACCAAAGGCCATATTACAGCCTTTAGAGGACTGTGCACGTAGTTAAGAGTGTTGTAAGGCAACTTCGCCAATGAAAACGACTTGGGACGTTGTAGCGCGTTGAGACTGGAAGGACTAGGCCAATGGTAACTTGCACAGATGTAACCACGTGATTTACGTGTGAGGTTTTTATTAAACTGCAAAAGGCCATATTACAGACTTTATAGTGCTGTGCACGTAGTTAAGAGAGTTCTAAGGCAACGACGCTAAGGAAAACCACTTGGTACGTTGTAGTGTATTGAGACTGGAACGACTAGTCCAATGGTAACGTGCACAGGCAAATTTATTAGACTGCAAAAGGCCTTATTACGGTCTTTATGGCGCTGTGCACGTAGATAAGAGTGTTCTAAGGCCACAGCGCTAAGTAAAACCACTTGGAACGTTGTAGTGCATTG
Organism: Hydractinia symbiolongicarpus; assembly: GCF_029227915.1. Classification (NCBI taxonomy): domain Eukaryota; kingdom Metazoa; phylum Cnidaria; class Hydrozoa; order Anthoathecata; family Hydractiniidae; genus Hydractinia; species Hydractinia symbiolongicarpus. The sequence continues at coordinate 16,510,188 of NC_079882.1, read as the reverse complement.
AGACTGGAAGGAATAGTCCAATGGTAACCTGCCCAGGGAGATGGAACCACGTGATTTACGTGTGAGGCCTTTATTGGACTGCAAAAGGCCATATTACAGCCTTTATAGGACTGTGCACGTACTTAAGATTGTTCTAACCTAACGGCACTAATGAAAACCACTTGGGACGTTGTAGCGCATTGAGACTGGAACGCCTAGTCCAATGGTAACCTGCGCAGGCAGATGGAACCACGTGATTCACGTGTGAGGCCTTTTTTAGACTGCAAAAGGCCATATTACAGCCTTTATAGGAATGCACGCGTACTTAAGATTGTTCTAAGGCCACGACGCTAAAGAAAACCACTTGGAAATTTGCAGTGCATTGAGACTCGATCGGCTAGTCCAATGGTAACCTGCGCAGGCAGATGGAACCACGTGATTTACGTGTGAGGCCTTTATTAGACTGCAAAAGGCCATACTACAGCCTTTATAGGACTGTGCACGTAGTTAAGAGTGTTCTAAGGTGACGGCGCTAATGAAAACGACTTGGGATGTTGTAGCGCATTGAGACTGGAACGACTAGTCCAATGGTAACCTGCGCAGGCAGATGGAACCACGTGATTTACGTGTGAGACCTTTATTAGACTGCAAAAGGCATAATTACAGCCTTTATAGGAATGCACGCGTACTTAAGATTGTTCTAAGGCCACGACGCTAAAGAAAACCACTTGGAAATTTGCAGTGCATTGAGACTCGATCGGCTAGTCCAATGGTAACCTGCGCAGGCAGATGGAACCACGTGATTTACGTGTGAGGCCTTTATTAGACTGCAAAAGGCCATACTACAGCCTTTATAGGACTGTGCACGTAGTTAAGAGTGTTCTAAGGTGACGGCGCTAATGAAAACGACTTGGGATGTTGTAGCGCATTGAGACTGGAACGACTAGTCCAATGGTAACCTGCGCAGGCAGATGGAACCACGTGATTTACGTATGAGGCCGTTATTACACTGCAAAAGGCCATATTACAGCCTTTATAGGAATGTGCGTGTACTAAAGATTGTTCTAAGGCCACGGCGCTAAGGAAAACCACTTGGAACGTTGTAGTGCATTGAAACTGGAAAGAATAGTCAAATGGTAACCTGTCCAGGGAGATGGAACCACGTGATTTACGTGTGAGGCCTTTTTTAGACTGCAAAAGGCCATATTACAGCCTTTATAGGACTGTGCGCGTACGTAAGATTTATCTAAGGCAACGGCGCTAATGAAAACGACTTGGGACGTTGTAGTGCATTGAGACTGGAACGACTACTCCAATGGTAACCTGCGCAGGCAGATGGAACCACGTGATTTACGTGTGAGGCCTTTATTAGACTGAAAAGGGCCATATTAAGGTCGTTATAGGACTATGCACGTAGTTTAGAGAGTTCTAAGGCCACTGCACTTAGGAAAACCACTTGGAGCGTTGTAGTGCATTGAGACTGGATCGACTAGTCCAATGGTAACCTGCGCAGGCAGATGGAACCACGTGATTTACGTGTGAGGCCTTTATTAGACTACCAAAGGCCATATTACAGCCTTTAGAGGACTGTGCACGTAGTTAAGAGTGTTGTAAGGCAACTTCGCCAATGAAAACGACTTGGGACGTTGTAGCGCGTTGAGACTGGAAGGACTAGGCCAATGGTAACTTGCACAGATGTAACCACGTGATTTACGTGTGAGGTTTTTATTAAACTGCAAAAGGCCATATTACAGACTTTATAGTGCTGTGCACGTAGTTAAGAGAGTTCTAAGGCAACGACGCTAAGGAAAACCACTTGGTACGTTGTAGTGTATTGAGACTGGAACGACTAGTCCATTGGTAACGTGCACAGGCAAATTTATTAGACTGCAAAAGGCCTTATTACGGTCTTTATGGCGCTGTGCACGTAGATAAGAGTGTTCTAAGGCCACAGCGCTAAGTAAAACCACTTGGAACGTTGTAGTGCATTGAGACTGGAAGGAATAGTCCAATGGTAACCTGCCCAGGGAGATGGAACCACGTGATTTACGTGTGAGGCCTTTATTGGACTGCAAAAGGCCATATTACAGCCTTTATAGGACTGTGCGCGTACTTAAGATTGTTCTAACCTAACGGCACTAATAAAAACCACTTGGGACGTTGTAGCGCATTGAGACTGGAACGCGTAGTCCAATGGTAACCTGCGCAGGCAAATGGAACCACGTGATTCACGTGTGAGGCCTTTTTTAGACTGCCAAAGGCCATATTACAGCCTTTTTAGGACTGTGCGCGTACGTAAGATTTTTCTAAGGCAACGGCGCTAATGAAAACGACTTGGGACGTTATAGTGCATTGAGACTGGAACGACTACTCCAATGGTAACCTGCGCAGGCAGACGGAACCACGTGATTTACGTGTGAGGCCTTTATTAGACTGAAAAGGGCCATATTAAGGTCGTTATAGGACTGTGCACGTAGTTTAGAGAGTTCTAAGGCCACTGCACTTAGGAAAACCACTTGGAGCGTTGTAGTGCATTGAGACTGGATCGACTAGTCCAATGGTAACCTGCGCAGGCAGATGGAACCACGTGATTTACGTGTGAGACCTTTATTAGACTGCAAAAGGCCATATTACAGCCTTTATAGGAATGCACGCGTACTTAAGATTGTTCTAAGGCCACGACGCTAAAGAAAACCACTTGGAAATTTGCAGTGCATTGAGACTCGATCGGCTAGTCCAATGGTAACCTGCGCAGGCAGATGGAACCACGTGATTTACGTGTGAGGCCTTTATTAGACTGCAAAAGGCCATACTACAGCCTTTATAGGACTGTGCACGTAGTTAAGAGTGTTCTAAGGTGACGGCGCTAATGAAAACGACTTGGGATGTTGTAGCGCATTGAGACTGGAACGACTAGTCCAATGGTAACCTGCGCAGGCAGATGGAACCACGTGATTTACGTGTGAGACCTTTATTAGACTGCAAAAGGCATAATTACAGCCTTTATAGGAATGCACGCGTACTTAAGATTGTTCTAAGGCCACGACGCTAAAGAAAACCACTTGGAAATTTGCAGTGCATTGAGACTCGATCGGCTAGTCCAATGGTAACCTGCGCAGGCAGATGGAACCACGTGATTTACGTGTGAGGCCTTTATTAGACTGCAAAAGGCCATACTACAGCCTTTATAGGACTGTGCACGTAGTTAAGAGTGTTCTAAGGTGACGGCGCTAATGAAAACGACTTGGGATGTTGTAGCGCATTGAGACTGGAACGACTAGTCCAATGGTAACCTGCGCAGGCAGATGGAACCACGTGATTTACGTATGAGGCCGTTATTACACTGCAAAAGGCCATATTACAGCCTTTATAGGAATGTGCGTGTACTAAAGATTGTTCTAAGGCCACGGCGCTAAGGAAAACCACTTGGAACGTTGTAGTGCATTGAAACTGGAAAGAATAGTCAAATGGTAACCTGTCCAGGGAGATGGAACCACGTGATTTACGTGTGAGGCCTTTTTTAGACTGCAAAAGGCCATATTACAGCCTTTATAGGACTGTGCGCGTACGTAAGATTTTTCTAAGGCAACGGCGCTAATGAAAACGACTTGGGACGTTGTAGTGCATTGAGACTGGAACGACTACTCCAATGGTAACCTGCGCAGGCAGATGGAACCACGTGATTTACGTGTGAGGCCTTTATTAGACTGAAAAGGGCCATATTAAGGTCGTTATAGGACTATGCACGTAGTTTAGAGAGTTCTAAGGCCACTGCACTTAGGAAAACCACTTGGAGCGTTGTAGTGCATTGAGACTGGATCGACTAGTCCAATGGTAACCTGCGCAGGCAGATGGAACCACGTGATTTACGTGTGAGGCCTTTATTAGACTACCAAAGGCCATATTACAGCCTTTAGAGGACTGTGCACGTAGTTAAGAGTGTTGTAAGGCAACTTCGCCAATGAAAACGACTTGGGACGTTGTAGCGCGTTGAGACTGGAAGGACTAGGCCAATGGTAACTTGCACAGATGTAACCACGTGATTTACGTGTGAGGTTTTTATTAAACTGCAAAAGGCCATATTACAGACTTTATAGTGCTGTGCACGTAGTTAAGAGAGTTCTAAGGCAACAACGCTAAGGAAAACCACTTGGTACGTTGTAGTGTATTGAGACTGGAACGACTAGTCCATTGGTAACGTGCACAGGCAAATTTATTAGACTGCAAAAGGCCTTATTACGGTCTTTATGGCGCTGTGCACGTAGATAAGAGTGTTCTAAGGCCACAGCGCTAAGTAAAACCACTTGGAACGTTGTAGTGCATTGAGACTGGAAGGAATAGTCCAATGGTAACCTGCCCAGGGAGATGGAACCACGTGATTTACGTGTGAGGCCTTTATTGGACTGCAAAAGGCCATATTACAGCCTTTATAGGACTGTGCGCGTACTTAAGATTGTTCTAACCTAACGGCACTAATAAAAACCACTTGGGACGTTGTAGCGCATTGAGACTGGAACGCCTAGTCCAATGGTAACCTGCGCAGGCAGATGGAACCACGTGATTCACGTGTGAGGCCTTTTTTAGACTGCAAAAGGCCATATTACAGCCTTTTTAGGACTGTGCGCGTACGTAAGATTTTTCTAAGGCAACGGCGCTAATGAAAACGACTTGGGACGTTATAGTGCATTGAGACTGGAACGACTACTCCAATGGTAACCTGCGCAGGCAGACGGAACCACGTGATTTACGTGTGAGGCCTTTATTAGACTGAAAAGGGCCATATTAAGGTCGTTATAGGACTGTGCACGTAGTTTAGAGAGTTCTAAGGCCACTGCACTTAGGAAAACCACTTGGAGCGTTGTAGTGCATTGAGACTGGATCGACTAGTCCAATGGTAACCTGCGCAGGCAGATGGAACCACGTGATTTACGTGTGAGACCTTTATTAGACTGCAAAAGGCCATATTACAGCCTTTATAGGAATGCACGCGTACTTAAGATTGTTCTAAGGCCACGACGCTAAAGAAAACCACTTGGAAATTTGCAGTGCATTGAGACTCGATCGGCTAGTCCAATGGTAACCTGCGCAGGCAGATGGAACCACGTGATTTACGTGTGAGGCCTTTATTAGACTGCAAAAGGCCATATTACAGCCTTTATAGGACTCTGCACGTAGTTAAGAGTGTTCTAAGGTGACGGCGCTAATGAAAACGACTTGGGATGTTGTAGCGCATTGAGACTGGAGCGACTAGTCGAATGGTAACCTGCGCAGGCAGATGGAACCACGTGATTTACGTATGAGGCCGTTATTACACTGCAAAAGGCCATATTACAGCCTTTATAGGAATGTGCGTGTACTAAAGATTGTTCTAAGGCCACGGCGCTAAGGAAAACCACTTGGAACGTTGTAGTGCATTGAAACTGGAAAGAATAGTCAAATGGTAACCTGTCCAGGAAGATGGAACCACGTGATTTACGTGTGAGGCCTTTATTAAACTGCAAAAGGCCCTATTACAGCCTTTATAGGACTGTGCGCATACTTAAGATTGTTCTCAGGCAACGGCGCCAATGGAAACGACTTGGGACGTGGAAGCGCATTGCAACTGGAGCAAAAAGTCCAATGATAACCTGCACAGGCAGGTGAAACCAGGTGATTAACGTGTGAAGCTTTTATTAGACTGCAAAGGGCCTTATTACGGTCTTTATGGCGCTGTGCACGTAGATAAGAGTGTTCTAAGGCCACAGCGCTAAGAAAAACAACTTGGAACGTTGTAGTGCATTGAGACTGGAAGGAATAGTCCAATGGTAACCTGCCCAGGGAGATGGATCCACGTGATTTACGTGTGAGGCCTTTATTGGACTGCAAAAGGCCATATTACAGCCTTTATAGGACTGTGCGCGTACCTAAGATTGTTCTAACCCAACGGCACTAATGAAAACCACTTGGGACGTTGTAGCGCATTGAGACTGGAACGACTAGTCCAATGGTAACCTGCGCAGGCAGATGGAACCACGTGATTTACGTGTGAGGCCTTTATTAGACTGCAAAAGGCCATATTACAGCCTTTATAGGACTGTGCACGTAGTTAAGAGTGTTCTAAGGTGACGGCGCTAATGAAAACGACTTGGGATGTTGTAGCGCATTGAGACTGGAACGACTAGTCCAATGGTAACCTGCGCAGGCAGATGGAACCACGTGATTTACGTATGAGGCCGTTATTACACTGCAAAAGGCCATATTACAGCCTTTATAGGAATGTGCGTGTACTAAAGATTGTTCTAAGGCCACGGCGCTAAGGAAAACCACTTGGAACGTTGTAGTGCATTAAAACTGGAAAGAATAGTCAAATGGTAACCTGTCCAGGGAGATGGAACCACGTGATTTACGTGTGAGGCATTTATTAAACTGCAAAAGGCCCTATTACAGCCTTTATAGGACTGTGCGCATACTTAAGATTGTTCTCAGGCAACGGCGCTAATGGAAACGACTTGGGACGTTGAAGCGCATTGCGAATGGAGCGAATAGTCTAATGGTAATCTGCGCAGGCAGGTGAATCCAGCCGTATAACGTGCAGGCGTTTTTGGAATTGTGGAGCACGTTTGCTACACGCGAGGTATACCAAGAGAATTATTGAGATTCTCAAAATTTCGATAGAAAAAAAATCATATAAAATCAGCGTAAAGAAATAGGACTGATATTTTTGCACATAAAGCTAGGGTATTTTTTCTAATAAAACAAATAAGTTTGGACCGAGGGGTTAAAGTATAAGTTTAGTAAAAAATGCAATAAGTACGGCTCGTACCCTCCCACCCCCGGATTTTGACCCCCCCCCGTCTTTTGGTCCGGATTATACGTCCGCCGAACTTGAACACACAAAGAGGAATATGCCGTGAACAAGAAACGGTAGTCGGCATTTTAGACACGTATATTTTACAGACCCAAAATATGCCTTATTTCTTTGTATTATAGCTAATTATGGTATAAATAATTAATTAATTACTTTGCAATTTTGCTTCTAATACTATTATAGTTGTATTTTAAGGAAATATAATAGTACTAAAACGGTTTTCTTCTTTTGAAAAAATTTATTGCTAGTCCTGTTTCTAATCGACTTTACTTGTGTATTTTAAGCTTTTTTGTTGCTGTGCTTTTTCTGGAGATTTTATTTGGATTGGAAAGCTCCTGTGTAAGGTACCCTTTCCTAAAGAAAAATTGAAGTAATTTGTACAATTATAACGCCCCGAGCTGTGTTTTATTTTATTGTTTCTAAGAAGATGTAAGAATACAATATTATCAATTTTAATTGGTTTTATCCAAATCAAGGTAAGGCTTAATCATACGAAAGGTAGCTAGCTAGAGCTCAGTTTTGTATAAAAGTATTGAAAGTAATTTGTAGAATACATATGGAGAAGCTGTATTACTACCTAACTGATAGCCAGATATAGGAAAACCTGTAGCTAGGGCGCAGACAAAACAAATAGCTCTGGGCGCTAGAGTGAGCTGACCAACCGTTTTTTATCATTTTTTATTTATTATATAAGTAACCTGTTACAGTAATTAAAAAAATATCCTCTTTTGCTATCAAACCAACAGCAATGTAATTGTCAATAGGAATTAGTTTTCCGTACACCCTCCCTGAGAACAAGGTTTAAAACGACATTAAAACATTAAAACTGTCATTAAACAGAACTTCAAGGATGTTCAAGCCGCACCACGTCCTCTAAACGGCGTGGGCATCTTCGAAACTGCTTGTAATTTTAGAACAAGGGTGCTGATAAGCTGCATACGCCGTATAACGTGCAGGCGTTTTTGGGCAAGTTTAGCGTTTTGCAAAAAAATTGAAGTATTCACCCGAAAAAACCTGCATAGACCATAAAGTAAACTATGTGGTAGTAAAGTTCTTAAAAGAACTGTTTTTGATGTTTTTTGATAAAATTTACTTGATAAATAACTTTTAATTTTTATTAACTTCTTTCTCTTAAAGCATCTTTTTCCAACTATCGTCCACAAGGTATGTTACAAGGAATTGAATTTTGAAAATGCTCCAGGCAAGTTCGGGAAAGTGCGGGCGGTTTTGGAAGACAATCACTAATTTAATTGGAAAAGTTGCCCGAACTCGCCCTTATATATGTGGCTGTTTGCAGCTTATTGACACCCTCTTATTTTAGAATATTCTCAGGAATAATAGACCAAGAGAAATTACATCACAGTTTTTTGTCCACCGCTCACGTGTGTTTGAGAACAACCCACATAACAAAGTTCATTATTTTTTAAATTATTTGTGTAAAAATTACTATTTCATTCACGATAAACCATTTGTCAGTCATTTTATTCGCCCAACAGAGAATCCTATCCAAGGTGCTTTTCTATTAGTGCTGAATTTAATAATTGACATGGTTCAGCATTGTTTTTAAAAGGGTCTGATTGCAAAATATGATTGCCAAAGTTCAGCACTTGTAATATTTGTGTATTTGTGTACTCAGCTTCTAAAACACACACAAGAGACATTATAATTTCCTCTGGGTGATTACATTAATGTTGGTTGAAAAAAAACTGAATGATGAGAAGCATATGTTTTTAAATGGGTCTAGGACAATAAACTTATTTAATTTCCCTTGGCCTTGCATCAATCAAATTCTGAAAAAATAAACACTTCTAAAATGATTTTGTCAGATTTGGAAACTGTTGGTATGGTTGGAACTTTGCGTATAAAATTAGTAAAGTTGCCAAATTGTTTAGTTTTTTTCTTTTATACTTTTCCGAATTAGCCTTAATTATTTATAAGATGAAAAACAGCGCTTTCAATTCCATTGACTTGGCCATCCCTTAAAGGCACTGGAAGCTTCACTATATGAAAATGTTTTCTTTTTCTTTTAGATTGTGTACAATGGGAGTGAGTGATGTAATCTTCTAATGCGTGTGGTGAAAAGAAGGCGAATCCGTTATTGTTTTTCTGCCCAAATTTGAAGCTATTTAACAAATCTTGATAAAGTTAAAAAACTGTTTGATTTGTTTGTTTTTGTTTTAATTGTTTCCCGTGAGTTTTCGAAATTCGTTCCAGCAGATTCTGTGGCTTTTACTGCCGGTATTTTTACGTGAAAAAAATACTGTTTTGTTGTGAGGTCATTTACGAAATCGTTACGTTAGGACCAACTTCTGCGGGTTGTACAACTCGATGTATCACATATCTTTCGGAATACTGCTAAAAGTGTAATTTTGTATTGCGCTCTTTACTTTTACCATTCTGTGGGAAAAGGCGGTACAAAATTTTGACACGCGTTATTCGTTTTTGTTAGTTTCGCGTAATCTAATTTTCTCGCACATCAAATACTCGCGCAGTCTATTCGCAAAAAAAACTGCAACGAATTGTTCCGCAGAGCGTTCATTTTCCTACCTCGTCCCCAGGGTTCTTCTATATGATATTCAATTTTGATGTATTTCGGAAGATGTTAGCGCCAAAGAAACAAGAAGCGCTAGGGACAAAGTATTGGATAGTTTAATTTTGCTTGCAACTTGCGAAATGCTTCGCAACCTTTGTTTTAATTTCTAGTGACCTTTCACCAGGAGCTCTAACTTTGAAAGCACTTCAGGATGGTTTCGGTGTATATCTTATAGTAAAACTTTGCTGTGCAAGATAGAACAGCCCTTTGGCGTCAAAATGGCGGCATTTTTACGCCCTTACGACTTTTTAACAAAAAGATATTGGCCTAAATCAGTTTCTAAGGACCGTTGCTAAGGAAATTTTCGAAATTTTAGGTTCTACCTGTATAGAAACTTCTGTAAAATTTGCAAAATTATTGCAGGACCTTGGAAAACCATTTATACCACCTTATAGCTGAGAGAATAACCTTTCCAACAGTATATAATACTCAATATTGAAAAAAAAATGAAAAAGGGCTTTATTTCCCAGGGAACCACCTTAAGATTGTTCTCAGGCAACGGCGCTAATGGAAACGACTTGGGACGTTGAATCGCATTGCGAATGGAGCGAATAGTATAATGGTAATCTGCGCAGGCAGGTGAAACCACGTGATTAACGTATGAGGTAGTTATTAGACCGCAAAAGGCCATATTACAGCCTTTATAGGACTGTGCACGTAGTTAAGAGTGTTCTAATGTGACGGCGCTAATGAAAACGACTTGGGATGTTGTAGCGCATTGAGACTGGAAGGAATAGTCCAATGGTAACCTGCCCAGGGAGATGGAACCACGTGATTTACGTGTGAGGCCTTTATTGGACTGCAAAAAGCCATATTACAGCCTTTATAGGACTGTGCGCGTACGTAAGATTTTTCTAAGGCAACGGCGCTAATGAAAACGACTTGGGACGTTGTAGTGCATTGAGACTGGAACGACTACTCCAATGGTAACCTGCGCAGGCAGATGGAACCACGTGATTTACGTGTGAGGCCTTTATTAGACTGAAAAGGGCCATATTAAGGTCGTTATAGGACTGTGCACGTAGTTTAGAGAGTTCTAAGGCCACTGCACTTAGGAAAACCACTTGGAGCGTTGTAGTGCATTGAGACTGGATCGACTAGTCCAATGGTAACCTGCGCAGGCAGATGGAACCACGTGATTTACGTGTGAGACCTTTATTAGACTGCAAAAGGCCATATTACAGCCTTTATAGGAATGTACGCGTACTTAAGATTGTTCTAAGGCCACGACGCTAAAGAAAACCACTTGGAAATTTGCAGTGCATTGAGACTCGATCGGCTAGTCCAATGGTGACCTGCGCAGGCAGATGGAACCACGTGATTTACGTGTGAGGCCTTTATTAGACTACCAAAGGCCATATTACAGCCTTTAGAGGACTGTGCACGTAGTTAAGAGTGTTGTAAGGCAACTTCGCCAATGAAAACGACTTGGGACGTTGTAGCGCGTTGAGACTGGAAGGACTAGGCCAATGGTAACTTGCACAGATGTAACCACGTGATTTACGTGTGAGGTTTTTATTAAACTGCAAAAGGCCATATTACAGACTTTATAGTGCTGTGCACGTAGTTAAGAGAGTTCTAAGGCAACGACGCTAAGGAAAACCACTTGGTACGTTGTAGTGTATTGAGACTGGAACGACTAGTCCAATGGTAACGTGCACAGGCAAATTTATTAGACTGCAAAAGGCCTTATTACGGTCTTTATGGCGCTGTGCACGTAGATAAGAGTGTTCTAAGGCCACAGCGCTAAGTAAAACCACTTGGAACGTTGTAGTGCATTGAGACTGGAAAGAATAGTCCAATGGTAACCTGCCCAGGGAGATGGAACCACGTGATTTACGTGTGAGGCCTTTATTGGACTGCAAAAGGCCATATTACAGCCTTTATAGGACTGTGCGCGTACTTAAGATTGTTCTAACCTAACGGCACTAATGAAAACCACTTGGGACGTTGTAGCGCATTGAGACTGGAACGCCTAGTCCAATGGTAACCTGCGCAGGCAGATGGAACCACGTGATTTACGTGTGAGGCCTTTTTAGACTGCAAAAGGCCATATTACAGCCTTTTTAGGACTGTGCGCGTACGTAAGATTTTTCTAAGGCAACGGCGCTAATGAAAACGACTTGGGACGGTGTAGTGCATTGAGACTGGAACGACTACTCCAATGGTAACCTGCGCAGGCAGATGGAACCACGTGATTTACGTGTGAGGCCTTTTTTAGACTGCAAAAGGCCATATTACAGCCTTTATAGGACTGTGCGCGTACGTAAGATTTTTCTAAGGCAACGGCGCTAATGAAAACGACTTGGGACGTTGTAGTGCATTGAGACTGGAACGACTACTCCAATGGTAACCTGCGCAGGCAGATGGAACCACGTGATTTACGTGTGAGGCCTTTATTAGACTGAAAAGGGCCATATTAAGGTCGTTATAGGACTGTGCACGTAGTTTAGAGAGTTCTAAGGCCACTGCACTTAGGAAAACCACTTGGAGCGTTGTAGTGCATTGAGACTGGATCGACTAGTCCAATGGTAACCTGCGCAGGCAGATGGAACCACGTGATTTACGTGTGAGGCCTTTATTAGACTACCAAAGGCCATATTACAGCCTTTAGAGGACTGTGCACGTAGTTAAGAGTGTTGTAAGGCAACTTCGCCAATGAAAACGACTTGGGACGTTGTAGCGCGTTGAGACTGGAAGGACTAGGCCAATGGTAACTTGCACAGATGTAACCACGTGATTTACGTGTGAGGTTTTTATTAAACTGCAAAAGGCCATATTACAGACTTTATAGTGCTGTGCACGTAGTTAAGAGAGTTCTAAGGCAACGACGCTAAGGAAAACCGCTTGGTACGTTGTAGTGTATTGAGACTGGAACGACTAGTCCAATGGTAACGTGCACAGGCAAATTTATTAGACTGCAAAAGGCCTTATTACGGTCTTTATGGCGCTGTGCACGTAGATAAGAGTGTTCTAAGGCCACAGCGCTAAGTAAAACCACTTGGAACGTTGTAGTGCATTGAGACTGGAAGGAATAGTCCAATGGTAACCTGCCCAGGGAGATGGAACCACGTGATTTACGTGTGAGGCCTTTATTGGACTGCAAAAGGCCATATTACAGCCTTTATAGGACTGTGCGCGTACTTAAGATTGTTCTAACCTAACGGCACTAATGAAAACCACTTGGGACGTTGTAGCGCATTGAGACTGGAACGCCTAGTCCAATGGTAACCTGCGCAGGCAGATGGAACCACGTGATTTACGTGTGAGGCCTTTTTTAGACTGCAAAAGGCCATATTACAGCCTTTTTAGGACTGTGCGCGTACGTAAGATTTTTCTAAGGCAACGGCGCTAATGAAAACGACTTGGGACGTTGTAGTGCATTGAGACTGGAACGACTACTCCAATGGTAACCTGCGCAGGCAGATGGAACCACGTGATTTACGTGTGAGGCCTTTATTAGACTGAAAAGGGCCATATTAAGGTCGTTATAGGACTGTGCACGTAGTTTAGAGAGTTCTAAGGCCACTGCACTTAGGAAAACCACTTGGAGCGTTGTAGTGCATTGAGACTGGATCGACTAGTCCAATGGTAACCTGCGCAGGCAGATGGAACCACGTGATTTACGTGTGAGACCTTTATTAGACTGCAAAAGGCCATATTACAGCCTTTATAGGAATGCACGCATACTTAAGATTGTTCTAAGGCCACGACGCTAAAGAAAACCACTTGGAAATTTGCAGTGCATTGAGACTCGATCGGCTAGTCCAATGGTAACCTGCGCAGGCAGATGGAACCACGTGATTTACGTGTGAGGCCTTTATTAGACTGCAAAAGGCCATATTACAGCCTTTATAGGACTGTGCACGTAGTTAAGAGTGTTCTAAGGTGACGGCGCTAATGAAAACGACTTGGGATGTTGTAGCGCATTGAGACTGGAACGACTAGTCCAATGGTAACCTGCGCAGGCAGATGGAACCACGTGATTTACGTATGAGGCCGTTATTACACTGCAAAAGGCCATATTACAGCCTTTATAGGAATGTGCGTGTACTAAAGATTGTTCTAAGGCCACGGCGCTAATGAAAACCACTTGGAACGTTGTAGTGCATTGAAACTGGAAAGAATAGTCAAATGGTAACCTGTCCAGGGAGATGGAACCACGTGATTTACGTGTGAGGCCTTTATTAAACTGGAAAAGGCCCTATTACAGCCTTTATAGGACTGTGCGCATACTTAAGATTGTTCTCAGGCAACGGCGCTAATGGAAACGACTTGGGACGTTGAAGCGCATTGCGAATGGAGCGAATAGTCTAATGGTAATCTGCGCAGGCAGGTGAATCCACGTGATTAACGAATGAGGTAGTTATTAGACCGCAAAAGTCCATATTACAGCCTTTATAGGACTGTGCACGTAGTTAAGAGTGTTCTAAGGTAACGGCGCTAATGAAAACGACTTGAGATGTTGTAGCGCATTGAGACTAGAACGACTAGTCCAATGGTAACCTGTCCAGGGAGATGGAACCACGTGATTTACGTGTTAGGCTTTTATTAGACTGCAAAGGGCCTTATTGCGGTCTTTATAGCGCCGTGCACGTAGTTAAGAGTGTTCTAAGGCCACGGCGCTAAGGAAAACCACTGGAAACGTTGTAGTGCATTGAGACTGGAACAACAAGTCCAATGGTAACCTGCGCAGGCATATGGAACCACGTGATTTACGGATGACGCAGTTATTAGACTGCAAAAGGCCATATTACAGCCTTTATAGCACTGTGCACGTAGTTAAGAGTGTTGTAAGGCAACTTCGCCAATGAAAACAACTTGAGACGTTGTAGCTCATTGAGACTGGAAGGACTGGGCCAATGGTAACCTGCACAGACAGGTGAAACCACGTGATTTACGTGTGAAGCCTTTATTATAATGCAAAAGGCCATTTTACAGCCTTTATAGGACTGTGCACGTAGTTAAGAGTGTTGTAAGGCAACCGCGCTAAGGAAAACCACTTGGGACGTTGTAGCAAATTGAGACTTGCAGGACTAGTCCAATGGTAACCTGCCCAGGGAGATGGAACCACGTGATTTACGTGTGAGGCCTTTATTGGATGGCAAAAGGCCATATGACAGCCTTTATAGGACTGTGCGCGTACTTAAGATTATTCTAACCCAACGGCACTAATGAAAACCACTTGGGACGTTGTAGCGCATTGAGACTGGAACGCCTAGTCCAATGGTAACCTGCGCAGGCAGATGGAACCACGTGATTTACGTGTGAGGCCTTTTTTAGACTGCAAAAGGCCATATTACAGCCTTCATAGGAATGTACGCGTACGTAAGATTTTTCTAAGGCAACGGTGCTAATGAAAACGACTTGGGACGTTGTAGTGCATTGAGTCTGGAACGACTACTCCAATGGTAACCTGTGCAGGCAGATGGAACCACGTGATTTACGTGTGAGGCCTTTATTAGACTAAAAAGGGCCATATTAAGGTCGTTATAGGACTGTGCACGTAGTTTAGAGAGTTCTAAGGCCACTGCACTTGAGAAAACTACTTGGAGCGTTGTAGTGCATTGAGACTGGATCGACTAGTCCAATGGTAACCTGCGCAGGCAGATGTAACCACGTGATTTACGTGTGAGACCTTTATTAGACTGCAAAAGGCCATATTACAGCCTTTATAGGAATGCACGCGTACTTAAGATTGTTCTAAGGTCACGACGCTAAAGAAAACCACTTGGAAATTTGCAGTGCATTGAGACTCGATCGGCTAGTCCAATGGTAACCTGCGCAGGCAGATGGAACCACGTGATTTACGTGTGAGGCCTTTATTAGACTGCGAAAGGCCATATTACAGCCTTTATAGGACTGTGCACGTAGTTAAGAGTGTTCTAAGGTGACGGCGCTAATGAAAACGACTTGGGATGTTGTAGCGCATTGAGACTGGAACGACTAGGCCAATGGTAACCTGCGCAGGCAGATGGAACCACGTGATATACGTATGAGGCTGTTATTACACTGCAAAAGGCCATATTACAGCATTTATAGGAATGTGCGTGTACTAAAGATTGTTCTAAGGCCACGGCGCTAAGGAAAACCACTTGGAACGTTGTAGTGCATTGAAACTGGAAAGAATAGTCAAATGGTAACCTGTCCAGGGAGATGGAACCACGTGATTTACGTGTGAGGCCTTTATTAAACTGGAAAAGGCCCTATTACAGCCTTTATAGGACTGTGCGCATACTTAAGATTGTTCTCAGGCAACGGCGCTAATGGAAACGACTTGGGACGTTGAAGCGCATTGCGAATGGAGCGAATAGTCTAATGGTAATCTGCGCAGGCAGGTGAATCCACGTGATTAACGAATGAGGTAGTTATTAGACCGCAAAAGTCCATATTACAGCCTTTATAGGACTGTGCACGTAGTTAAGAGTGTTCTAAGGTAACGGCGCTAATGAAAACGACTTGAGATGTTGTAGCGCATTGAGACTAGAACGACTAGTCCAATGGTAACCTGTCCAGGGAGATGGAACCACGTGATTTACGTGTTAGGCTTTTATTAGACTGCAAAGGGCCTTATTGCGGTCTTTATAGCGCCGTGCACGTAGTTAAGAGTGTTCTAAGGCCACGGCGCTAAGGAAAACCACTGGAAACGTTGTAGTGCATTGAGACTGGAACAACAAGTCCAATGGTAACCTGCGCAGGCATATGGAACCACGTGATTTACGGATGACGCAGTTATTAGACTGCAAAAGGCCATATTACAGCCTTTATAGCACTGTGCACGTAGTTAAGAGTGTTGTAAGGCAACTTCGCCAATGAAAACAACTTGAGACGTTGTAGCTCATTGAGACTGGAAGGAATGGGCCAATGGTAACCTGCACAGACAGGTGAAACCACGTGATTTACGTGTGAAGCCTTTATTATAATGCAAAAGGCCATTTTACAGCCTTTATAGGACTGTGCACGTAGTTAAGAGTGTTGTAAGGCAACCGCGCTAAGGAAAACCACTTGGGACGTTGTAGCAAATTGAGACTTGCAGGACTAGTCCAATGGTAACCTGCCCAGGGAGATGGAACCACGTGATTTACGTGTGAGGCCTTTATTGGATGGCAAAAGGCCATATGACAGCCTTTATAGGACTGTGCGCGTACTTAAGATTATTCTAACCCAACGGCACTAATGAAAACCACTTGGGACGTTGTAGCGCATTGAGACTGGAACGCCTAGTCCAATGGTAACCTGCGCAGGCAGATGGAACCACGTGATTTACGTGTGAGGCCTTTTTTAGACTGCAAAAGGCCATATTACAGCCTTCATAGGAATGTACGCGTACGTAAGATTTTTCTAAGGCAACGGTGCTAATGAAAACGACTTGGGACGTTGTAGTGCATTGAGTCTGGAACGACTACTCCAATGGTAACCTGTGCAGGCAGATGGAACCACGTGATTTACGTGTGAGGCCTTTATTAGACTAAAAAGGGCCATATTAAGGTCGTTATAGGACTGTGCACGTAGTTTAGAGAGTTCTAAGGCCACTGCACTTGAGAAAACTACTTGGAGCGTTGTAGTGCATTGAGACTGGATCGACTAGTCCAATGGTAACCTGCGCAGGCAGATGTAACCACGTGATTTACGTGTGAGACCTTTATTAGACTGCAAAAGGCCATATTACAGCCTTTATAGGAATGCACGCGTACTTAAGATTGTTCTAAGGTCACGACGCTAAAGAAAACCACTTGGAAATTTGCAGTGCATTGAGACTCGATCGGCTAGTCCAATGGTAACCTGCGCAGGCAGATGGAACCACGTGATTTACGTGTGAGGCCTTTATTAGACTGCGAAAGGCCATATTACAGCCTTTATAGGACTGTGCACGTAGTTAAGAGTGTTCTAAGGTGACGGCGCTAATGAAAACGACTTGGGATGTTGTAGCGCATTGAGACTGGAACGACTAGGCCAATGGTAACCTGCGCAGGCAGATGGAACCACGTGATATACGTATGAGGCTGTTATTACACTGCAAAAGGCCATATTACAGCATTTATAGGAATGTGCGTGTACTAAAGATTGTTCTAAGGCCACGGCGCTAAGGAAAACCACTTGGAACGTTGTAGTGCATTGAAACTGGAAAGAATAGTCAAATGGTAACCTGTCCAGGGAGATGGAACCACGTGATTTACGTGTGAGGCCTTTATTAAACTGCAAAAGGCCCTATTACAGCCTTTATAGGACTGTGCGCATACTTAAGATTGTTCTCAGGCAACGCCGCTAATGGAAACGACTTGGGACGTTGAAGCGCATTGCAACTGGAGCAAAAAGTCCAATGATAACCTGCACAGGCAGGTGAAACCAGGTGATTAACGTGTGAAGCTTTTATTAGACTGCAAAGGGCCTTATTACGGTCTTTATGGCGCTGTGCACGTAGATAAGAGTGTTCTAAGGCCACAGCGCTAAGGAAAACCACTTGGAACGTTGTAGTGCATTGAGACTGGAAGGAATAGTCCAATGGTAACCTGCCCAGGGAGATGGATCCACGTGATTTACGTGTGAGGCCTTTATTGGACTGCAAAAGGCCATATTACAGCCTTTATAGGACTGTGCGTGTACTTAAGATTGTTCTAACCCAACGGCACTAATGAAAACCACTTGGGACGTTGTAGCGCATTGAGACTGGAACGACTAGTCCAATGGTAACCTGAGCAGGCAGATGGAACCACGTGATTTACGTGTGAGGCCTTTATTAGACTGCAAAAGGCCATATTACAGCCTTTATAGGACTGTGCACGTAGTTAAGAGTGTTCTAAGGTGACGGCGCTAATGAAAACGACTTGAGATGTTGTAGCGCATTGAGACTAGAACGACTAGTCCAATGGTAACCTGTCCAGGGAGATGGAACCACGTGATTTACGTGTTAGGCTTTTATTAGACTGCAAAGGGCCTTATTGCGGTCTTTATAGCGCCGTGCACGTAGTTAAGAGTGTTCTAAGGCCACGGCGCTAAGGAAAACCACTGGAAACGTTGTAGTGCATTGAGACTGGAAGGAATAGTCCAATGGTAACCTGCGCAGGCATATGGAACCACGTGATTTACGGATGACGCAGTTATTAGACTGCAAAAGGCCATATTACAGCCTTTATAGGACTGTGCACGTAGTTAAGAGTGTTGTAAGGCAACTTCGCCAATGAAAACAACTTGAGACGTTGTAGCTCATTGAGACTGGAAGGGCTGGGCCAATGGTAACCTGCACAGACAGGTGAAACCACGTGATTTACGTGTGAAGCCTTTATTATAATGCAAAAGGCCATTTTACAGCCTTTATAGGACTGTGCACGTAGTTAAGAGTGTTGTAAGGCAACCGCGCTAAGGAAAACCACTTGGGACGTTGTAGCAAATTGAGACTTGCAGGACTAGTCCAATGGTAACCTGCCCAGGGAGATGGAACCACGTGATTTACGTGTGAGGCCTTTATTGGATGGCAAAAGGCCATATGACAGCCTTTATAGGACTGTGCGCGTACTTAAGATTATTCTAACCCAACGGCACTAATGAAAACCACTTGGGACGTTGTAGCGCATTGAGACTGGAACGCCTAGTCCAATGGTAACCTGCGCAGGCAGATGGAACCACGTGATTTACGTGTGAGGCCTTTTTTAGACTGCAAAAGGCCATATTACAGCCTTCATAGGAATGTACGCGTACGTAAGATTTTTCTAAGGCAACGGTGCTAATGAAAACGACTTGGGACGTTGTAGTGCATTGAGTCTGGAACGACTACTCCAATGGTAACCTGTGCAGGCAGATGGAACCACGTGATTTACGTGTGAGGCCTTTATTAGACTAAAAAGGGCCATATTAAGGTCGTTATAGGACTGTGCACGTAGTTTAGAGAGTTCTAAGGCCACTGCACTTGAGAAAACTACTTGGAGCGTTGTAGTGCATTGAGACTGGATCGACTAGTCCAATGGTAACCTGCGCAGGCAGATGTAACCACGTGATTTACGTGTGAGACCTTTATTAGACTGCAAAAGGCCATATTACAGCCTTTATAGGAATGCACGCGTACTTAAGATTGTTCTAAGGTCACGACGCTAAAGAAAACCACTTGGAAATTTGCAGTGCATTGAGACTCGATCGGCTAGTCCAATGGTAACCTGCGCAGGCAGATGGAACCACGTGATTTACGTGTGAGGCCTTTATTAGACTGCGAAAGGCCATATTACAGCCTTTATAGGACTGTGCACGTAGTTAAGAGTGTTCTAAGGTGACGGCGCTAATGAAAACGACTTGGGATGTTGTAGCGCATTGAGACTGGAACGACTAGGCCAATGGTAACCTGCGCAGGCAGATGGAACCACGTGATATACGTATGAGGCTGTTATTACACTGCAAAAGGCCATATTACAGCATTTATAGGAATGTGCGTGTACTAAAGATTGTTCTAAGGCCACGGCGCTAAGGAAAACCACTTGGAACGTTGTAGTGCATTGAAACTGGAAAGAATAGTCAAATGGTAACCTGTCCAGGGAGATGGAACCACGTGATTTACGTGTGAGGCCTTTATTAAACTGCAAAAGGCCCTATTACAGCCTTTATAGGACTGTGCGCATACTTAAGATTGTTCTCAGGCAACGCCGCTAATGGAAACGACTTGGGACGTTGAAGCGCATTGCAACTGGAGCAAAAAGTCCAATGATAACCTGTACAGGCAGGTGAAACCAGGTGATTAACGTGTGAAGCTTTTATTAGACTGCAAAGGGCCTTATTACGGTCTTTATGGCGCTGTGCACGTAGATAAGAGTGTTCTAAGGCCACAGCGCTAAGGAAAACCACTTGGAACGTTGTAGTGCATTGAGACTGGAAGGAATAGTCCAATGGTAACCTGCCCAGGGAGATGGATCCACGTGATTTACGTGTGAGGCCTTTATTGGACTGCAAAAGGCCATATTACAGCCTTTATAGGACTGTGCGTGTACTTAAGATTGTTCTAACCCAACGGCACTAATGAAAACCACTTGGGACGTTGTAGCGCATTGAGACTGGAACGACTAGTCCAATGGTAACCTGAGCAGGCAGATGGAACCACGTGATTTACGTGTGAGGCCTTTATTAGACTGCAAAAGGCCATATTACAGCCTTTATAGGACTGTGCACGTAGTTAAGAGTGTTCTAAGGTGACGGCGCTAATGAAAACGACTTGAGATGTTGTAGCGCATTGAGACTAGAACGACTAGTCCAATGGTAACCTGTCCAGGGAGATGGAACCACGTGATTTACGTGTTAGGCTTTTATTAGACTGCAAAGGGCCTTATTGCGGTCTTTATAGCGCCGTGCACGTAGTTAAGAGTGTTCTAAGGCCACGGCGCTAAGGAAAACCACTGGAAACGTTGTAGTGCATTGAGACTGGAACAACAAGTCCAATGGTAACCTGCGCAGGCAAATGGAACCACGTGATTTACGGATGACGCAGTTATTAGACTGCAAAAGGCCATATTACAGCCTTTATAGGACTGTGCACGTAGTTAAGAGTGTTGTAAGGCAACGGCGATAATGAAAACAACTTGGGACGTTGTAACACATTGAGACTTGCAGGACTAGGCTAATGGTAATCTGCGCAGACCGGTGAAACCACGTGAT
The DNA here is from genome assembly GCF_029227915.1 of Hydractinia symbiolongicarpus. NCBI lineage: Eukaryota > Metazoa > Cnidaria > Hydrozoa > Anthoathecata > Hydractiniidae > Hydractinia > Hydractinia symbiolongicarpus. The sequence continues at coordinate 16,489,138 of NC_079882.1, read as the reverse complement.
TTACGTGTGAGGCCTTTATTAGACTGCAAAAGGCCATAATACGGCCTTTATAGGACTGTGCGCGTAGTTAAGAGTGTTGTAACGCAACGGCGATAATGAAAACGACTTGGGACGTTGTAGCGCATTGCAACTGGAGCGAATAGTCCAATGATAACCTGCACAGGCAGGTGAAAGCAGGTGATTAACGTGTGAAGCTTTTATTAGACTTCAAAGGGCCTTATTATGGTCTTTATGGCGCTGTGCTCGTAGATAAGAGTGTTCTAAGGCCACAGCGCTAAGGAAAACCACTTGGAACGTTGTAGTGCATTGAGACTGGAAGAAATAGTCCAATGGTAACCTGCGCAGGCAGATGGAACCACGTGATTTACGTGTGAGGCCTTTTTTAGACTGCAAAAGGCCATATTACAGCCTTTATAGGACTGTGCGCGTACGTAAGATTTTTCTAAGGCAACTGCGCTAATGAAAACGACTTGGGACGTTGTAGTGCATTGAGACTGGAACGACTACTCCAATGGTAACCTGCGCAGGCAGATGGAACCACGTGATTTACGTGTGAGGCCTTTATTAGACTGAAAAGGGCCATATTAAGGTCGTTATAGGACTGTGCACGTAGTTGAGAGAGTTATAAGGCCACTGCACTTAAGAAAACCACTTGGAGCGTTGTAGTGCATTGAGACTGGATCGACTAGTCCAATGGTAACCTGCGCAGGCAGATGGAACCACGTGATTTACGTGTGAGACCTTTATTAGACTGCAAAAGGCCATATTACAGCCTTTATAGGAATGCACGCGTACTTAAGATTGTTCTATTGCCACGACGCTAAAGAAAACCACTTGGAAATTTGCAGTGCATTGAGACTCGATCGGCTAGTCCAATGGTAACCTGCGCAGGCAGATGGAACCACGTGATTTACGTGTGAGGCCTTTATTAGACTGCAAAAGGCCATATTACAGCCTTTATAGGACTGTGCACGTAGTTAAGAGTGTTCTAAGGTGACGGCGCTAATGAAAACGACTTGGGATGTTGTAGCGCATTGAGACTGGAACGACTAGTCCAATGGTAACCTGCGCAGGCAGATGGAACCACGTGATTTACGTATGAGGCCGTTATTACACTGCAAAAGGCCATATTACAGCCTTTATAGGAATGTGCGTGTACTAAAGATTGTTCTAAGGCCACGGCGCTAAGGAAAACTACTTGGAACGTTGTAGTGCATTGAAACTGGAAAGAATAGTCAAATGGTAACCTGTCCAGGGAGATGGAACCACGTGATTTACGTGTGAGGCCTTTATTAGACTGCAAAAGGCCATATTACAGCCTTTATAGGACTGTGCACGTAGTTAAGAGTGTTCTAAGGTGACGGCGCTAATGAAAACGACTTGGGATGTTGTAGCGCATTGAGACTGGAACGACTAGTCCAATGGTAACCTGCGCAGGCAGATGGAACCCCGTGATTTACGTATGAGGCCGTTATTACACTGCAAAAGGCCATATTACAGCCTTTATAGGAATGTGCGTGTACTAAAGATTGTTCTAAGGCCACGGCGCTAAGGAAAACCACTTGGAACGTTGTAGTGCATTGAAACTGGAAGGAATAGTCAAATGGTAACCTGTCCAGGGAGATGGAACCACGTGATTTAAGTGTGAGGCCTTTATTAAACTGCAAAAGGCCCTATTACAGCCTTTATAGGACTGTGCGCATACTTAAGATTGTTCTCAGGCAACGGCGCTAATAGAAACGACTTGGGACGTTGAAGCGCATTGCGAATGGAGCGAATAGTCTAATGGTAATCTGCGCAGGCAGGTGAAACCACGTGATTAACGTATGAGGTAGTTATTAGACCGCAAAAGGCCATATTACAGCCTTTATAGGACTGTGCACGTAGTTAAGAGTGTTCTAAGGTGACGGCGCTAATGAAAACGACTTGGGATGTTGTAGCGCATTGAGATTAGAACGACTAGTCCAATGGTAACCTGTCCAGGGAGATGGAACCACGTGATTTACGTGTTAGGCTTTTATTAGACTGCAAAGGGCCTTATTGCGGTCTTTAAAGCGCCGTGCACGTAGTTAAGAGTGTTCTAAGGCCACGGCGCTAAGGAAAACCACTGGAAACGTTGTAGTGCATTGAGACTGGAACAACAAGTCCAATGGTAACCTGCGCAGGCAAATGGAACCACGTGATTTACGGATGACGCAGTTATTAGACTGCAAAAGGCCATATTACAGCCTTTATAGGACTGTGCACGTAGTTGAGAGTGTTGTAAGGCAACTTCGCCAATGAAAACAACTTGAGACGTTGTAGCACATTGAGACTGGAAGGACTGGGCCAATGGTAACCTGCACAGACAGGTGAAACCACGTGATTTACGTGTGAAGCCTTTATTATAAGGCAAAAGGCCATTTTACAGCCTTTATAGGACTGTGCACGTCGTTAAGAGTGTTGTAAGGCAACGGCGCTAAGGAAAACGACTTGGAACGTTGTAGCACATTGAGACTTGCAGGACTAGGCCAATGGTAATCTGCGCAGACCGGTGAAATCACGTGATTTACGTGTGAGGCCTTTATTAGACTGCAAAAGGCCATATTACGGCCTTTATAGGACTGTGCGCGTAGTTAAGAGTGTTGTAACGCAACGGCGATAATGAAAACGACTTGGGACGTTGTAGCGCATTGAGAATGGAAGGAATAGTCCAATGGTAACCTGCGCAGGCAAATGGAACCACGTGATTTACGTATGAGGCAGTTATTATTCTGCAAAAGGCCATATTACAGCCTTTAGAGAACTGTACACGTAGTTAAGAGTGTTGTAAGGCAACTTCGCCAATGAAAACAATTTGAGACGTTGTAGCACATTAAGACTGGAATGCCTGGGCCAATGGTAACCTGCACAGACAGGTGAAACCACGTGATTTACGTGTGAGGCCTTTATTAGACTGCAAAAGGCCATAATACAGCCTTTAAATGACTGTGCACGTAGTTAAGAGTGTTGTAAGGCAACTTCGCCAATGAAAACGACTTGGGACGTTGTAGCGCATTGAGACTGGAAGGACTAGGCCAATGGTAACCTGCGCAGGCAGATGGAACCACGTGATTTACGTGGGAGTCCTTTATTAGACTGCAAAAGGCCATATTACAGCCTTTATAGGGCTGTGCGCGTACGTAAGATTGTTCTAAGGCAACGGCGCTAATGAAAACGACTTGGGATGTTGTAGCGCATTGAGACTGGAACGACTAGTCCAATGGTAACCTGCGCAGGCAGATGGAACCACGTGATTTACGTATGAGGCCGTTATTACACTGCAAAAGGCCATATTACAGCCTTTATAGGAATGTGCGTGTACTAAAGATTGTTCTAAGGCCACGGCGCTAAGGAAAACTACTTGGAACGTTGTAGTGCATTGAAACTGGAAAGAATAGTCAAATGGTAACCTGTCCAGGGAGATGGAACCACGTGATTTACGTGTGAGGCCTTTATTAGACTGCAAAAGGCCATATTACAGCCTTTATAGGACTGTGCACGTAGTTAAGAGTGTTCTAAGGTGACGGCGCTAATGAAAACGACTTGGGATGTTGTAGCGCATTGAGACTGGAACGACTAGTCCAATGGTAACCTGCGCAGGCAGATGGAACCCCGTGATTTACGTATGAGGCCGTTATTACACTGCAAAAGGCCATATTACAGCCTTTATAGGAATGTGCGTGTACTAAAGATTGTTCTAAGGCCACGGCGCTAAGGAAAACCACTTGGAACGTTGTAGTGCATTGAAACTGGAAAGAATAGTCAAATGGTAACCTGTCCAGGGAGATGGAACCACGTGATTTAAGTGTGAGGCCTTTATTAAACTGCAAAAGGCCCTATTACAGCCTTTATAGGACTGTGCGCATACTTAAGATTGTTCTCAGGCAACGGCGCTAATAGAAACGACTTGGGACGTTGAAGCGCATTGCGAATGGAGCGAATAGTCTAATGGTAATCTGCGCAGGCAGGTGAAACCACGTGATTAACGTATGAGGTAGTTATTAGACCGCAAAAGGCCATATTACAGCCTTTATAGGACTGTGCACGTAGTTAAGAGTGTTCTAAGGTGACGGCGCTAATGAAAACGACTTGGGATGTTGTAGCGCATTGAGATTAGAACGACTAGTCCAATGGTAACCTGTCCAGGGAGATGGAACCACGTGATTTACGTGTTAGGCTTTTATTAGACTGCAAAGGGCCTTATTGCGGTCTTTAAAGCGCCGTGCACGTAGTTAAGAGTGTTCTAAGGCCACGGCGCTAAGGAAAACCACTGGAAACGTTGTAGTGCATTGAGACTGGAACAACAAGTCCAATGGTAACCTGCGCAGGCAAATGGAACCACGTGATTTACGGATGACGCAGTTATTAGACTGCAAAAGGCCATATTACAGCCTTTATAGGACTGTGCACGTAGTTGAGAGTGTTGTAAGGCAACTTCGCCAATGAAAACAACTTGAGACGTTGTAGCACATTGAGACTGGAAGGACTGGGCCAATGGTAACCTGCACAGACAGGTGAAACCACGTGATTTACGTGTGAAGCTTTTATTATAAGGCAAAAGGCCATTTTACAGCCTTTATAGGACTGTGCACGTCGTTAAGAGTGTTGTAAGGCAACGGCGCTAAGGAAAACGACTTGGAACGTTGTAGCACATTGAGACTTGCAGGACTAGGCCAATGGTAATCTGCGCAGACCGGTGAAACCACGTGATTTACGTGTGAGGCCTTTATTAGACTGCAAAAGGCCATATTACGGCCTTTATAGGACTGTGCGCGTAGTTAAGAATGTTGTAACGCAACGGCGATAATGAAAACGACTTGGGACGTTGTAGCGCATTGAGAATGGAAGGAATAGTCCAATGGTAACCTGCGCAGGCAAATGGAACCACGTGATTTACGTATGAGGCAGTTATTATTCTGCAAAAGGCCATATTACAGCCTTTAGAGAACTGTACACGTAGTTAAGAGTGTTGTAAGGCAACTTCGCCAATGAAAACAATTTGAGACGTTGTAGCACATTAAGACTGGAATGCCTGGGCCAATGGTAACCTGCACAGACAGGTGAAACCACGTGATTTACGTGTGAGGCCTTTATTAGACTGCAAAAGGCCATAATACAGCCTTTAAATGACTGTGCACGTAGTTAAGAGTGTTGTAAGGCAACTTCGCCAATGAAAACGACTTGGGACGTTGTAGCGCATTGAGACTGGAAGGACTAGGCCAATGGTAACCTGCGCAGGCAGATGGAACCACGTGATTTACGTGGGAGTCCTTTATTAGACTGCAAAAGGCCATATTACAGCCTTTATAGGGCTGTGCGCGTACGTAAGATTGTTCTAAGGCAACGGCGCTAATGAAAACGACTTGGGACGTTGTAGTGCATTGAGACTGGAACGACTACTCCAATGGTAACCTGTGCAGGCAGATGGAACTACGTGATTTACGTATGAGGCTTTTATTAGACTGCAAAGGGCAGTATTATGGTCGTTATAGGACTGTGCACGTAGTTTAGAGAGTTCTAAGGCCACTGCACTTAGGAAAACCACTTGGAGCGTTGTAGTGCATTGAGACTGGATCGAATAGTCCAATGGTAACCTGCGCAGGCAGATGGAACCACGTGATTTACGTGTGAGGCCTTTATTAAACTGCAAAAGGCCCCATTACAGCCTTTATAGGACTGTGCACGTACTTAAGATTGTTCTCAGGCAACGCCGCTAATGGAAACGACTTGGGACGTTATAGCGCATTGCGAATAGGGCGAATAGTCTAATGGTAATCTGCGCAAGCAGATAAAACCACGTGATTAACGTGTGAGGCCTTTATTAGACTACCAAAGGCCATATTACAGCCTTTATAGGACTGTGCACGTAGTTAAGAGTGTTGTAAGGCAACTTCGCCAATGAAAACGACTTGGGACGTTGTAGCGCGTTCAGACTGGAAGGACTAGGCCAATGGTAACTTGCACAGATGTAACCACGTGATTTACGTGTGAGGTTTTTATTAAACTGCAAAAGGCCATATTACAGACTTTATAGTGCTGTGCACGTAATTAGGAGAGTCTAAGGCCACGACGCTAAGGAAAACCACTTGGAGGGTTGTAGTGCATTGAGACTGGAACAATTAGTCCAATGGTAACCTGCGCAGGCAGATGGAACCACGTGATTTACGTGTGAGGCCTTTTTTAGACTGCAAAAGGCCATATTACAGCCTTTATAGGACTGTGCGCGTACGTAAGATTTTTCTAAGGCAACGGCGCTAATGAAAACGACTTGGGACGTTGTAGTGCATTGAGACTGGAACGACTACTCCAATGGTAACCTGCGCAGGCAGATGGAACCACGTGATTTACGTGTGAGGCCTTTATTAGACTGAAAAGGGCCATATTAAGGTCGTTATAGGACTGTGCACGTAGTTTAGAGAGTTCTATGGCCACTGCACTTAGGAAAACCACTTGGAGCGTTGTAGTGCATTGAGACTGGATCGACTAGTCCAATGGTAACCTGCGCAGGCAGATGGAACCACGTGATTTACGTGTGACGCCTTTATTAGACTGCAAAAGGCCATATTACAGCCTTTATAGGAATGCACGCGTACTTAAGATTGTTCTAAGGCCACGACGCTAAAGAAAACCACTTGGAAATTTGCAGTGCATTGAGACTCGATCGGCTAGTCCAATGGTAACCTGCGCAGGCAGATGGAACCACGTGATTTACGTGTGAGGCCTTTATTAGACTGCAAAAGGCCATATTACAGCCTTTATAGGACTGTGCACGTAGTTAAGAGTGTTCTAAGGTGACGGCGCTAATGAAAACGGCTTGGGATGTTGTAGCGCATTGAGACTGGAACGACTAGTCCAATGGTAACCTGCGCAGGCAGATGGAACCACGTGATTTACGTATGAGGCCGTTATTACACTGCAAAAGGCCATATTACAGCCTTTATAGGAATGTGCGTGTACTAAAGATTGTTCTAAGGCCACGGCGCTAAGGAAAACCACTTGGAACGTTGTAGTGCATTGAAACTGGAAAGAATAGTCAAATGGTAACCTGTCCAGGGAGATGGAACCACGTGATTTACGTGTGAGGCCTTTATTAAACTGCAAAAGGCCCTATTACAGCCTTTATAGGACTGTGCGCATAGTTAAGATTGTTCTCAGGCAACGGCGCTAATGGAAACGGCTTGGGATGTTGTAGCGCATTGAGACTGAAACGACTAGTCCAATGGGAACCTGCGCAGGCAGGTGAAACCAGGTGATTAACGTGTGAAGCTTTTATTAGACTGCAAAGGGCCTTATTACGGTCTTTATGGCGCTGTGCACGTAGATAAGAGTGTTCTAAGGCCACAGCGCTAAGGAAAACCACTTGGAACGTTGTAGTGCATTGAGACTGGAAGGAATAGTCCAATGGTAACCTGCCCAGGGAGATGGATCCACGTGATTTACGTGTGAGGCCTTTATTGGACTGCAAAAGGCCATATTACAGCCTTTATAGGACTGTGCGCGTACTTAAGATTGTTCTAACCCAACGGCAGTAATGAGAACCACTTGGGACGTTGTAGCGCATTGAGACTGGAACGACTAGTCCAATGGTAACCTGCGCAGGCAGATGGAACCACGTGATTTACGTGTGAGGCCTTTATTAGACTGCAAAAGGCCATATTACAGCCTTTATAGGACTGTGCGCATACTTAAGATTGTTCTCAGGCAACGGCGCTAATGGAAACGACTTGGGACGTTGAAGCCCATTGCGAATGGAGCGAATAGTCTAATGGTAATTCTCGCAGGCAGGTGAAACCACGTGATTAACGTATGAGGTAGTTATTAGACCGCAAAAGGCCATATTACAGCCTTTATAGGACTGTGCACGTAGTTAAGAGTGTTCTAAGGTGGCGGCGCTAATGAAAACGACTTGGGATGTTGTAGCGCATTGAGACTAGAACGACTAGTCCAATGGGAACCTGTCCAGGGAGATGGAACCACGTGATTTACGTGTTAGGCTTTTATTAGACTGCAAAGGGCCTTATTGCGGTCTTTATAGCGCCGTGCACGTAGTTAAGAGTGTTCTAAGGCCTCGGCGCTAAGGAAAACCACTGGAAACGTTGTTGTGCATTGAGACTGGAACAACAAGTCCAATGGTAACCTGCGCAGGCAAATGGAACCACGTGATTTACGGATGATGCAGTTATTAGACTGCAAAAGGCCATATTACAGCCTTTATAAGACTGTGCACGTAGTTAAGAGTGTTGTAAGGCAACTTCGCCAATGAAAACAACTTGAGACGTTGTAGCACATTGAGACTGGAAGGACTGGGCCAATGGTAACCTGCACAGACAGGTGAAATCACGTGATTTACGTGTGAAGCCTTTATTATAATGCAAAAGGCCATTTTACAGCCTTTATAGGACTGTGCACGTAGTTAAGAGTGTTGTAAGGCAACGGCGCTAAGGAAAACGACTTGGAACGTTGTAGCACATTGAGACTTGCAGGACTAGGCCAATGGTAATCTGCGCAGATCGGTGAAACCACGTGATTTACGTGTGAGGCCTTTATTAGACTGCAAAAGGCCATATTACGGCCTTTATAGGACTGTGCGCGTAGTTAAGAGTGTTGTAAGGCAACGGCGATAATGAAAACAACTTGGGACGTTGTAGCGCATTGAGACTAGAAGAAATAGTCCAATGGTAATCTGCACAGGCAAATGGAACCACGTGATTTACGCGTGAAGCCTTTATTAAGACTGCCAAAGGCCATATTACAGCATTTAGAGGACTGTGCACGTAGTTAAGAGTGTTGTAAGGCAACTTCGCCAATGAAAACAACTAGGGACGTTGTAGCGCATTGAGACTGGAAGGACTAGGCCAATGGTAACCTGCGCAGGCAGGTGGAACAACGTGATTCGTGTGAGGCCTTTATTAGACTGCAAAAGGAAATATTACAGCCTTTATAGGACTGTGCGCGTACCTAAGATTGTTCTAAGGCAACGACGCTAATGAAAACGACTTGGGACGTTGTAGCGCATTGCAACTGGAGCGAATAGTCCAATGATAACCTGCAGAGGCAGGTGAAACCAGGTGATTAACGTGTGAAGCTTTTATTAGACTGCAAAGGGCCTTATTACGGTCTTTATAGCGCTGTGCACGTAGTTAAGAGTGTTCTAAGGCCACAGCGCTAAGGAAAACCACTTGGAACGTTGTAGTGCATTGAGACTGGAAGGAATAGTCCAATGGTAACATTCCCAGGGAGATGGAACCACGTGATTTACGTGTGAGGCCTTTATTGGACTGCAAAAGCCCATATTACAGCCTTTATAGGACTGTGCGCGTACGTAAGACTGTTCTAACCCAACGGCACTAATGAAAACGACTTGGGACGTTGTAGCGCATTGAGACTGAAACGACTAGTCCAATGGTAACCTGTGCAGGCAGATGGAACCACGTGATTTACGTGTGAGGCCTTTATTAGACTGCAAAAGGCCATATTACAGCCTTTATAGGGCTGTGCACGTACGTAAGATTGTTCTAAGGCAACGGCGCTAATGAAAACGACTTGGGACGTTGTAGTGCATTGAGACTGGAACGACTACTCCAATGGTAACCTGCGCAGGCAGATGGAACCACGTGATTTACGTATGAGGCCTTTATTAGACTGCAAAGGGCAGTATTATGGTCGTTATAGGACTGTGCACTAGTTTAGAGAGTTCTAAGGCCACTGCACTTAGGAAAACCACTTGGAGCGTTGTAGTGCATTGAGACTGGATCGAATAGTCCAATGGTAACCTGCGCAGGCAGATGGAACCACGTGATTTACGTGTGAGGCCTTTATTAAACTGCAAAAGGCCCCATTACAGCCTTTATAGGACTGTGCGCGTACTTAAGATTGTTCTCAGGCAACGGCGCTAATGGAAACGACTTGGGACGTTGTAGCGCATTGCGAATGGGGCGAATAGTCTAATGGTAATCTGCGCAGGCAGGTAAAACCACGTGATTAACGTATGAGGCAGTTATTAGACTGCAAAAGGCCATATTACAGCCTTCATAGGACTGTGCACGTAGTTAAGAGTGTTCTAAGGTGACGGCGCTAATGAAAACGACTTGGGATGTTGCAGCGCATTGAGACTGGAACGACTAGTCTAATTGTAACCTGCGCAGGCAGATGGAACCACGTGATTTAGTTATGAGGCCGTTATTACACTGTAAAAGGCCATATTACAGCCTTCATAGGAATGTACGCGTACTTAAGACTGTTCTAAGGCCACGACGCTAAAAAAACCACTTGAAAATTTACAGTGCATTGAGACTGGATCGGCTAGTCCAATGGTAACCTGTGCAGGCAGATGGAACCACGTGATTTACGTGTGAGGCCTTTATTAGACTGCAAAAGGCCATATTACAGCCTTTATAGGACTGTGCACGTAGTTAAGAGTGTTCTAAGGCAACGACGCTAATGAAAACGACTTGGGACGTTGTAGCGCATTGCAACTGGAGCGAATAGTCCAATGATAACCTGCACAGGCATGTGAAACCAGGTGATTAACGTGTGAAGCTTTTATTAGACTGCAAAGGGCCTTATTACGGTCTTTATAGCGCTGTGCACGTAGTTAAGAGTGTTCTAAGGCCACAGCGCTAAGGAAAACCACTTGGAACGTTGCAGTGCATTGACACTGGAAGGAATAGTCCAATGGTAACCTTCCCAGGGAGATGGAACCACGTGATTTACGTGTGAGGCCTTTATTGGACTGCAAAAGGCCATATTACAGCCTTTATAGGACTGTGCGCGTACGTAAGACTGTTCTAACCCAACGGCACTAATGAAAACGACTTGGGACGTTGTAGCGCATTGAGACTGAAACGACTAGTCCAATGGTAACCTGTGCAGGCAGATGGAACCACGTGATTTACGTGTGAGGCCTTTATTAGACTGCAAAAGGCCATATTACAGCCTTTATAGGGCTGTGCGCGTACGTAAGATTGTTCTAAGGCAACGGCGCTAATGAAAACGACTTGGGACGTTGTAGTGCATTGAGACTGGAACGACTACTCCAATGGTAACCTGCGCAGGCAGATGGAACCACGTGATTTACGTATGAGGCCTTTATTAGACTGCAAAGGGCAGTATTATGGTCGTTATAGGACTGTGCACGTAGTTTAGAGAGTTCTAAGGCCACTGCACTTAGGAAAACCACTTGGAGCGTTGTAGTGCATTGAGACTGGATCGAATAGTCCAATGGTAACCTGCGCAGGCAGATGGAACCACGTGATTTACGTGTGAGGCCTTTATTAGACTGCAAAAGGCCATATTACAGCCTTTATAGGACTGTGCGCATACTTAAGATTGTTCTCAGGCAACGGCGCTAATGGAAACGACTTGGGACGTTGAAGCCCATTGCGAATGGAGCGAATAGTCTAATGGTAATCTGCGCAGGCAGGTGAAACCACGTGATTAACGTATGAGGTAGTTATTAGACCGCAAAAGGCCATATTACAGCCTTTATAGGACTGTGCACGTAGTTAAGAGTGTTCTAAGGTGGCGGCGATAATGAAAACGACTTGGGATGTTGTAGCGCATTGAGACTAGAACGACTAGTCCAATGGGAACCTGAACCACGTGATTTACGTGTTAGGCTTTTTTTAGACTGCAAAGGGCCTTATTGCGGTCTTTATAGCGCCGTGCACGTAGTTAAGAGTGTTCTAAGGCAACGACGCTAATGAAAACGACTTGGGACGTTGTAGCGCATTGCAACTGGAGCGAATAGTCCAATGATAACCTGCACAGGCATGTGAAACCAGGTGATTAACGTGTGAAGCTTTTATTAGACTGCAAAGGGCCTTATTACGGTCTTTATAGCGCTGTGCACGTAGTTAAGAGTGTTCTAAGGCCACAGCGCTAAGGAAAACCACTTGGAACGTTGCAGTGCATTGACACTGGAAGGAATAGTCCAATGGTAACCTTCCCAGGGAGATGGAACCACGTGATTTACGTGTGAGGCCTTTATTGGACTGCAAAAGGCCATATTACAGCCTTTATAGGACTGTGCGCGTACGTAAGACTGTTCTAACCCAACGGCACTAATGAAAACGACTTGGGACGTTGTAGCGCATTGAGACTGAAACGACTAGTCAAATGGTAACCTGTGCAGGCAGATGGAACCACGTGATTTACGTGTGAGGCCTTTATTAGACTGCAAAAGGCCATATTACAGCCTTTATAGGGCTGTGCGCGTACGTAAGATTGTTCTAAGGCAACGGCGCTAATGAAAACGACTTGGGACGTTGTAGTGCATTGAGACTGGAACGACTACTCCAATGGTAACCTGCGCAGGCAGATGGAACCACGTGATTTACGTATGAGGCCTTTATTAGACTGCAAAGGGCAGTATTATGGTCGTTATAGGACTGTGCACGTAGTTTAGAGAGTTCTAAGGCCACTGCACTTAGGAAAACCACTTGGAGCGTTGTAGTGCATTGAGACTGGATCGAATAGTCCAATGGTAACCTGCGCAGGCAGATGGAACCACGTGATTTACGTGTGAGGCCTTTATTAGACTGCAAAAGGCCATATTACAGCCTTTATAGGACTGTGCGCATACTTAAGATTGTTCTCAGGCAACGGCGCTAATGGAAACGACTTGGGACGTTGAAGCCCATTGCGAATGGAGCGAATAGTCTAATGGTAATCTGCGCAGGCAGGTGAAACCACGTGATTAACGTATGAGGTAGTTATTAGACCGCAAAAGGCCATATTACAGCCTTTATAGGACTGTGCACGTAGTTAAGAGTGTTCTAAGGTGGCGGCGATAATGAAAACGACTTGGGATGTTGTAGCGCATTGAGACTAGAACGACTAGTCCAATGGGAACCTGAACCACGTGATTTACGTGTTAGGCTTTTTTTAGACTGCAAAGGGCCTTATTGCGGTCTTTATAGCGCCGTGCACGTAGTTAAGAGTGTTCTAAGTCCTCGGCGCTAAGGAAAACCACTGGAAACATTGTAGTGCATTGAGACTGGAACAACAAGTCCAATGGTAACCTGCGCAGGCAAATGGAACCACGCGATTTACGGATGATGCAGTTATTAGACTGCAAAAGGCCATATTACAGCCTTTATAAGACTGTGCACGTAGTTAAGAGTGTTGTAAGGCAACTTCGCCAATGAAAACAACTTGAGACGTTGTAGCACATTGAGACTGAAAGGACTGGGCCAATGGTAACCTGCACAGACAGGTGAAACCACGTGATTTACGTGTGAAGCCTTTATTATAATGCAAAAGGCCATTTTACAGCCTTTATAGGACTGTGCACGTAGTTAAGAGTGTTGTAAGGCAACGGCGCTAAGGAAAACGACTTGGAACGTTGTAGCACATTGAGACTTGCAGGACTAGGCCAATGGTAATCTGCGCAGATCGGTGAAACCACGTGATTTACGTGTGAGGCCTTTATTAGACTGCAAAAGGCCATATTACGGCCTTTATAGGACTGTGCGCGTAGTTAAGAGTGTTGTAACGCAACGGCGATAATGAAAACGACTTGGGACGTTGTAGCGCATTGAGAATGGAAGGAATAGTCCAATGGTAACCTGCGCAGGCAAATGGAACCACGTGATTTACGTATGAGGCAGTTATTATTCTGCAAAAGGCCATATTACAGCCTTTAGAGGACTGTGCACGTAGTTAAGAGTGTTGTAAGGCAACTTCGCCAATGAAAACAATTTGAGACGTTGTAGCCCATTGAGACTGGAAGGACTGGGCCAATGGTAACCTGCACAGACAGGTGAAACCACGTGATTTACGTGTGAGGCCTTTATTAGACTGCAAAAGGCCATAATACAGCCTTTAAATGACTGTGCACGTAGTTAAGAGTGTTTTAAGGCAACGGCGATAATGAAAACAACTTGGGACGTTGTAGCGCATTGAGACTAGAAGAAATAGTCCAATGGTAATCTGCACAGGCAAATGGAACCACGTGATTTACGTGTGAGGCCTTTATTAGACTGCCAAAGGCCATATTACAGCCTTTAGAGAACTGTGCACGTAGTTAAGAGTGTTGTAAGGCAACTTCGCCAATGAAAACAATTTGAGACGTTGTAGCACATTAAGACTGGAATGACTGGGCCAATGGTAACCTGCACAGACAGGTGAAACCACGTGATTTACGTGTGAGGCCTTTATTAGACTGCAAAAGGCCATAATACAGCCTTTAAATGACTGTGCACGTAGTTAAGAGTGTTGTAAGGCAACGGCGATAATGAAAACAACTTGGGACGTTGTAGCGCATTGAGACTAGAAGAAATAGTCCAATGGTAATCTGCACAGGCAAATGGAACCACGTGATTTACGCGTGAAGCCTTTATTAAGACTGCCAAAGGCCATATTACAGCCTTTAGAGGAAGGTGCACGTAGTTAAGAGTGTTGTAAGGCAACTTCGCCAATGAAAACAACTTGGGACGTTGTAGCGCATTGAGACTGGAAGGACTAGGCCAATGGTAACCTGCGCAGGCAGGTGGAACAACGTGATTTACGTGTGAGGCCTTTATTAGACTGCAAAAGGAAATATTACAGCCTTTATAGGACTGTGCGCGTACCTAAGATTGTTCTAAGGCAACGACGCTAATGAAAACGACTTGGGACGTTGTAGCGCATTGCAACTGGAGCGAATAGTCCAATGATAACCTGCAGAGGCAGGTGAAACCAGGTGATTAACGTGTGAAGCTTTTATTAGACTGCAAAGGGCCTTATTACGGTCTTTATAGCGCTGTGCACGTAGTTAAGAGTGTTCTAAGGCCACAGCGCTAAGGAAAACCACTTGGAACGTTGTAGTGCATTGAGACTGGAAGGAATAGTCCAATGGTAACCTTCCCAGGGAGATGGAACCACGTGATTTACGTGTGAGGCCTTTATTGGACTGCAAAAGGCCATATTACAGCCTTTAAAGGACTGTGCGCGTACGTAAGACTGTTCTAACCCAACGGCTCTAATGAAAACGACTTGGGACGTTGTAGCGCATTGAGACTGAAACGACTAGCCCAATGGTAACCTGTGCAGGCAGATGGAACCACGTGATTTACGTGTGAGGCCTTTATTAGACTGCAAAAGGCCATATTACAGCCTTTATAGGGCTGTGCGCGTACGTAAGATTGTTCTAAGGCAACGGCGCTAATGAAAACGACTTGGGACGTTGTAGTGCATTGAGACTGGAACGACTACTCCAATGGTAACCTGCGCCGGCAGATGGAACCACGTGATTTACGTATGAGGCCTTTATTAGACTGCAAAGGGCAGTATTATGGTCGTTATAGGACTGTGCACGTAGTTTAGAGAGTTCTAAGGCCACTGCACTTAAGAAAACCACTTGGAGCGTTGTAGTGCATTGAGACTGGATCGAATAGTCCAATGGTAACCTGCGCAGGCAGATGGAACCACGTGATTTACGTGTGAGGCCTTTATTAAACTGCAAAAGGCCCCATTACAGCCTTTATAGGACTGTGCGCGTACTTAAGATTGTTCTCAGGCAACGGCGCTAATGGAAACGACTTGGGACGTTGTAGCGCATTGCGAATGGGGCGAATAGTCTAATGGTAATCTGCGCAGGCAGGTAAAACCACGTGATTAACGTATGAGGCAGTTATTAGACTGCAAAAGGCCATATTACAGCCTTCATAGGACTGTGCACGTAGTTAAGAGTGTTCTAAGGTGACGGCGCTAATGAAAACGACTTGGGATGTTGTAGCGCATTGAGACTGGAACGACTAGTCTAATTGTAACCTGCGCAGGCAGATGGAACCACGTGATTTAGTTATGAGGCCGTTATTACACTGTAAAAGGCCATATTACAGCCTTCATAGGAATGTACGCGTACTTAAGACTGTTCTAAGGCCACGACGCTAAAAAAAACCACTTGAAAATTTGCAGTGCATTGAGACTGGATCGGCTAGTCTAATGGTAACCTGTGCAGGCAGATGGAACCACGTGATTTACGTGTGAGGCCTTTATTAGACTGCAAAAGGCCATATTACAGCCTTGATAGGACTGTGCACGTAGTTAAGAGTGTTCTAAGGCAACGACGCTAATGAAAACGACTTGGGACGTTGTAGCGCATTGCAACTGGAGCGAATAGTCCAATGATAACCTGCACAGGCATGTGAAACCAGGTGATTAACGTGTGAAGCTTTTATTAGACTGCAAAGGGCCTTATTACGGTCTTTATAGCGCTGTGCACGTAGTTAAGAGTGTTCTAAGGCCACAGCGCTAAGGAAAACCACTTGGAACGTTGCAGTGCATTGAGACTGGAAGGAATAGTCCAATGGTAACCTTCCCAGGGAGATGGAACCACGTGATTTACGTGTGAGGCCTTTATTGGACTGCAAAAGGCCATATTACAGCCTTTATAGGACTGTGCGCGTACGTAAGACTGTTCTAACCCAACGGCACTAATGAAAACGACTTGGGACGTTGTAGCGCATTGAGACTGAAACGACTAGTCCAATGGTAACCTGTGCAGGCAGATGGAACCACGTGATTTACGTGTGAGGCCTTTATTAGACTGCAAAAGGCCATATTACAGCCTTTATAGGGCTGTGCGCGTACGTAAGATTGTTCTAAGGCAACGGCGCTAATGAAAACGACTTGGGACGTTGTAGTGCATTGAGACTGGAACGACTACTCCAATGGTAACCTGCGCAGGCAGATGGAACCACGTGATTTACGTATGAGGCCTTTATTAGACTGCAAAGGTCAGTATTATGGTCGTTATAGGACTGTGCACGTAGTTTAGAGAGTTCTAAGGCCACTGCACTTAGGAAAACCACTTGGAGCGTTGTAGTCCATTGAGACTGGATCGAATAGTCCAATGGTAACCTGCGCAGGCAGATGGAACCACGTGATTTACGTGTGAGGCCTTTATTAAACTGCAAAAGGCCCCATTACAGCCTTTATAGGACTGTGCGCGTACTTAAGATTGTTCTCAGGCAACGGCGCTAATGGAAACGACTTGGGACGTTGTAGCGCATTGCAAATGGGGCGAATAGTCTAATGGTAATCTGCACAGGCAGGTAAAACCACGTGATTAACGTATGAGGCAGTTATTAGACTGCAAAAGGCCATATTACAGCCTTCATAGGACTGTGCACGTAGTTAAGAGTGTTCTAAGGTGAGGGCGCTAATGAAAACGACTTGGGATGTTGTAGCGCATTGAGACTGGAACGACTAGTCTAATTGTAACCTGCGCAGGCAGATGGAACCACGTGATTTAGTTATGAGGCCGTTATTACACTGTAAAAGGCCATATTACAGCCTTCATAGGAATGTACGCGTACTTAAGACTGTTCTAAGGCCACGACGCTAAAAAAAACCACTTGAAAATTTGCAGTGTATTGAGACTGGATCGGCTAGTCCAATGGTAACCTGTGCAGGCAGATGGAACCACGTGATTTACGTGTGAGGCCTTTATTAGACTGCAAAAGGCCATATTACAGCCTTTATAGGACTGTGCACGTAGTTAAGAGTGTTCTAAGGCAACGACGCTAATGAAAACGACTTGGGACGTTGTAGCGCATTGCAACTGGAGCGAATAGTCCAATGATAACCTGCACAGGCATGTGAAACCAGGTGATTAACGTGTGAAGCTTTTATTAGACTGCAAAGGGCCTTATTACGGTCTTTATAGCGCTGTGCACGTAGTTAAGAGTGTTCTAAGGCCACAGCGCTAAGGAAAACCACTTGGAACGTTGTAGTGCATTGAGACTGGAAGGAATAGTCCAATGGTAACCTTCCCAGGGAGATGGAACCACGTGATTTACGTGTGAGGCCTTTATGGGACTGCAAAAGGCCATATTACAGCCTTTATAGGACTGTGCGCGTACTTAAGACTGTTCTAACCCAACGGCACTAATGAAAACGACTTGGGACGTTGTAGCGCATTGAGACTGGAACGACTAGTCCAATGGAAACCTGCGCAGGCAGATGGAACCACGTGATTTACGTGTGAGGCCTTTATTAGACTGCAAAAGGCCATATTACAGCCTTTATAGAGCTGTGCGCGTACGTAAGATTGTTCTAAGGCAACGGCGCTAATGAAAACGACTTGGGACGTTGTAGTGCATTGAGACTGGAACGACTACTCCAATGGTAACCTGCACAGGCAGATGGAACCACGTGATTTACGTATGAGGCCTTTATTAGACTGCAAAGGGCAGTATTATGGTCGTTATAGGACTGTGCACGTAGTTTAGAGAGTTCTAAGGCCACTGCACTTAGGAAAACCACTTGGAGCGTTGTAGTGCATTGAGACTGGATCGAATAGTCCAATTGTAACCTGCGCAGGCAGATGGAACCACGTGATTTACGTGTGAGGCCTTTATTAAATGGCAAAAGGCCCCATTACAGCCTTTATAGGACTGTGCGCGTACTTAAGATTGTTCTCAGGCAACGGCGCTAATGGAAACGACTTGGGACGTTGTAGCGCATTGCGAATGGAGCGAATAGTCTAATAGTAATCTGCGCAGGCAGGTAAAACCACGTGATTAACGTATGAGGCAGTTATTAGACTGCAAAAGGCCATATTACAGCCTTCATAGGACTGTGCACGTAGTTAAGAGTGTTCTAAGGTGACGGCGCTAATGAAAACGACTTGGGATGTTGTAGCGCATTGAGACTGGAACGACTAGTCTAATTGTAACCTGCACAGGCAGATGGAACCACG
The DNA here is from genome assembly GCF_029227915.1 of Hydractinia symbiolongicarpus. NCBI lineage: Eukaryota > Metazoa > Cnidaria > Hydrozoa > Anthoathecata > Hydractiniidae > Hydractinia > Hydractinia symbiolongicarpus. The sequence goes on along the minus strand of NC_079882.1, from coordinate 16,470,429 downwards.
TGATTTACGTATGAGGCCTTTATTAGACTGCAAAGGGCAGTATTATGGTCGTTATAGGACTGTGCACGTAGTTTAGAGAGTTCTAAGGCCACTGCACTTAGGAAAACCACTTGGAGCGTTGTAGTGCATTGAGACTGGATCGAATAGTCCAATTGTAACCTGCGCAGGCAGATGGAACCACGTGATTTACGTGTGAGGCCTTTATTAAACTGCAAAAGGCCCCATTACAGCCTTTATAGGTCTGTGCGCGTACTTAAGATTGTTCTCAGGCAACGGCGCTAATGGAAACGACTTGGGACGTTGTAGCGCATTGCGAATGGAGCGAATAGTCTAATAGTAATCTGCGCAGGCAGGTAAAACCACGTGATTAACGTATGAGGCAGTTATTAGACTGCAAAAGGCCATATTACAGCCTTCATAGGACTGTGCACGTAGTTAAGAGTGTTCTAAGGTGACGGCGCTAATGAAAACGACTTGGGATGTTGTAGCGCATTGAGACTGGAACGACTAGTCTAATTGTAACCTGCGCAGGCAGATGGAACCACGTGATTTAGTTATGAGGCCGTTATTACACTGCAAAAGGCCATATTACAGCCTTTATAGGAATGTACGCGTACTTAAGACTGTTCTAAGGCCACGACGCTAAAAAAAACCACTTGAAAATTTGCAGTGCATTGAGACTGGATCGGCTAGTCCAATGGTAACCTGTGCAGGCAGATGGAACCACGTGATTTACGTGTGAGGCCTTTATTAGACTGCAAAAGGCCATATTACAGCCTTTATAGGACTGTGCACGTAGTTAAGAGTGTTCTAAGGTGACGGCACTAATGAAGACGACTTGGGATGTTGTAACGCATTGAGACTGGAAGGACTAGTCCAATGGTAACCTGCGCAGGCAGATGGAACCACGTGATTTACGTATGAGGCCGTTATTACACAGAAAAAGGCCATATTACAGCCTTTATAGGAATTTGCGTGTACTTAAGATTGTTCTAAGGCCACGGCGCTAAGGAAAACCACTTGGAACGTTGTAGTGCATTGAAACTGGAAAGAATAGTCAAATGGTAACCTGTCCAGGGAGATGGAACCACGTGATTTACGTGTGAGGCCTTTATTAAAATGCAAAAGGCCCTATTACAGCCTTTATAGGACTTTGCGCGTATTTAAGATTGTTCTCAGGCAACGGCGCTAATGGAAACGACTTGGGACGTTGTAGCGCATTGCGAATGGAGCGAATAGTCTAATAGTAATCTGCGCAGGCAGGTGAAACCACGTGATTAACGTGTGAAGCTTTTATTAGACTGCAAAGGGCCTTATTGCGGTCCTCATAGCGCTGTGCACGTAGTTAAGAGTGTTCTAAGGCCACGGCGCTAAGGAAAACCACTGGCAACGTTATAGTGCATTGAGAGTGGAACGACAAGTCCAATGGTAACCGGCGGAGGCAGCTGAAACCGCTTGATTTACGTGTGCGGCCTTTATTGGACTGCAAAAGGCCATAATACAGCCTTTATAGGACTGTGCACGTAGTTAAGAGTGTTGTAAGGCAACAGCGCTAATGAAAACGACTTGGGACGTTGTAACGCATTGAGACTGGAATGACTGGTCCAATGGTAAACTGTGCAGGCAGGTGAAACCACGTGATTTACGTGTGAGGCCTTTATTAGACTGCAAAAGGCCATATTACAGACTTTATAGGACTGAGCATGTAGTTAAGAGTCCAATGGTAAACTAAGGAAATCCACTTGGAACGTTGTAGTGCATTGAGACTTGAAAGAATAGTCAAATGGTAACGTGTCTAAGGCCACGGCGCTAAGGAAAACCACTTGGAACGTTGTGGTGCATTGAGACTGGAAGGAATAGTCCAATGGTAACCTGCGCAGGGAGATGGAACCACGTGATTAACGTGTGATGCTTTTATTAGACTGGAAAAGGCCATATTACAGACTTTATAGGACTGAGCATGTAGTTAAGAGTCCAATGGTAAACTAAGGAAAACCACTTGGAACGTTGTAGTGCATTGAGACTGGAAAGAATAGTCAAATGGTAACCTGTCCAGGGAGATGGAACCACGTGATTTACGTGTGAGGCCTTTATTAGACTGCAAAAGGCCCTATTACAGCCTTTATAGCACTGTGCGCGTACTTAAGATTGTTTTCAGGCAAGGGCGCTAATGGAAACGACTTGGGACGTTGTAGCTCATTGCAACTGGAGCGAATAGTCTAATGGTAATCTGACCAGGCAGGTGAAACCACGTGATTAACGTGTGAAGCTTTTGTTAGATTGCAAAGGGCCTTATTGCGGCCTTTATAGCGTTGTGCACGTAGTTAAGAGTGTTCTAAGGCCACGGCGCTACGGAAAACCACTTGGAACGTTGTAGTGCATTGAGACTGGAAGGAATAGTCCAATGGTAACCTGCGCAGGGAGATGGAACCACGTGATTTACGTGTGAGGCCTTTATTAGACTGCAAAAGGCCATATTACAGCCTTTATAGGGCTGTGCGCGTACGTAAGATTGTTCTAAGGCAACGGCGCTAATGAAAACGACTTGGGACGTTGTAGTGCATTGAGACTGGAACGACTACTCCAATGGTAACCTGCGCAGGCAGATGGAACCACGTGATTTACGTATGAGGCCTTTATTAGACTGCAAAGGGCAGTATTATGGTCGTTATAGGACTGTGCACGTAGTTTAGAGAGTTCTAAGGCCACTGCACTTAGGAAAACCACTTGGAGCGTTGTAGTGCATTGAGACTGGATCGGCTAGTCCAATGGTAACCTGTGCAGGCAGATGGAACCACGTGATTTACGTGTGAGGCCTTTATTAGACTGCAAAAGGCCATATTACAGCCTTTATAGGACTGTGCACGTAGTTAAGAGTGTTCTAAGGTGACGGCGAACGAATGGAGCGAATAGTCTAATAGTAATCTGCGCAGGCAGGTAAAACCACGTGATTAACGTATGAGGCAGTTATTAGACTGCAAAAGGCCATATTACAGCCTTCATAGGACTGTGCACGTAGTTAAGAGTGTTCTAAGGTGACGGCGAACGAATGGAGCGAATAGTCTAATAGTAATCTGCGCAGGCAGGTGAAACCACGTGATTAACGTGTGAAGCTTTTATTAGACTGCAAAGGGCCTTATTGCGGTCCTCATAGCGCTGTGCACGTAGTTAGGAGTGTGCTAAGGCCACGGCGCTAAGGAAAACCACTGGCAACGTTGTAGTGCATTGAGAGTGGAACGACAAGTCCAATGGTAACCGGTGGAGGCAGCTGAAACCGCTTGATTTACGTGTGCGGCCTTTATTGGACTGCAAAAGGCCATAATACAGCCTTTATAGGACTGTGCACGTAGTTAAGAGTGTTGTAAGGCAACAGCGCTAATGAAAACGACTTGGGACGTTGTAACGCATTGAGACTGGAATGACTGGTCCAATGGTAAACTGTGCAGGCAGGTGAAACCACGTGATTTACGTGTGAGGCCTTTATTAGACTGCAAAAGGCCATATTACAGACTTTATAGGACTGAGCATGTAGTTAAGAGTCCAATGGTAAACTAAGGAAATCCACTTGGAACGTTGTAGTGCATTGAGACTTGAAAGAATAGTCAAATGGTAACGTGTCTAAGGCCACGGCGCTAAGGAAAACCACTTGGAACGTTGTGGTGCATTGAGACTGGAAGGAATAGTCCAATGGTAACCTGCGCAGGGAGATGGAACCACGTGATTAACGTGTGATGCTTTTATTAGACTGGAAAAGGCCATATTACAGACTTTATAGGACTGAGCATGTAGTTAAGAGTCCAATGGTAAACTAAGGAAAACCACTTGGAACGTTGTAGTGCATTGAGACTGGAAAGAATAGTCAAATGGTAACCTGTCCAGGGAGATGGAACCACGTGATTTACGTGTGAGGCCTTTATTAGACTGCAAAAGGCCCTATTACAGCCTTTATAGCACTGTGCGCGTACTTAAGATTGTTTTCAGGCAAGGGCGCTAATGGAAACGACTTGGGACGTTGTAGCTCATTGCAACTGGAGCGATTAGTCTAATGGTAATCTGACCAGGCAGGTGAAACCACGTGATTAACGTGTGAAGCTTTTGTTAGATTGCAAAGGGCCTTATTGCGGCCTTTATAGCATTGTGCACGTAGTTAAGAGTGTTCTAAGGCCACGGCGCTACGGAAAACCACTTGGAACGTTGTAGTGCATTGAGACTGGAAGGAATAGTCCAATGGTAACCTGCGCAGGGAGATGGAACCACGTGATTTACGTGTGAGGCCTTTATTAGACTGCAAAAGGCCATATTACAGCCTTTATAGGGCTGTGCGCGTACGTAAGATTGTTCTAAGGCAACGGCGCTAATGAAAACGACTTGGGACGTTGTAGTGCATTGAGACTGGAACGACTACTCCAATGGTAACCTGCGCAGGCAGATGGAACCACGTGATTTACGTATGAGGCCTTTATTAGACTGCAAAGGGCAGTATTATGGTCGTTATAGGACTGTGCACGTAGTTTAGAGAGTTCTAAGGCCACTGCACTTAGGAAAACCACTTGGAGCGTTGTAGTGCTTTGAGACTGGATCGAATAGTCCAATGGTAACCTGCGCAGGCAGATGGAACCACGTGATTTACGTGTGAGGCCTTTATTAAGACTGCAGAAGGCCATATTACAGCCTTCATAGGACTGTGCACGTAGTTAAGAGTGTTCTAAGGTGACGGCGCTAATGAAAACGACTTGGGATGTTGTAGCGCATTGAGACTGGAACGACTAGTCTAATTGTAACCTGCGCAGGCAGATGGAACCACGTGATTTAGTTATGAGGCCGTTATTACACTGCAAAAGGCCATATTACAGCCTTCATAGGAATGTACGCGTACTTAAGACTGTTCTAAGGCCACGACGCTAAAAAAAACCACTTGAAAATTTGCAGTGCATTGAGACTGGATCGGCTAGTCCAATGGTAACCTGTGCAGGCAGATGGAACCACGTGATTTACGTGTGAGGCCTTTATTAGACTGCAAAAGGCCATATTACAGCCTTTATAGGACTGTGCACGTAGTTAAGAGTGTTCTAAGGTGACGGCGCTAATGAAAACGACTTGGGATGTTGTAACGCATTGAGACTGGAACGACTACTCCAATGGTAACCTGCGCAGGCAGATGGAACCACGTGATTTACGTATGAGGCCGTTATTACACAGAAAAAGGCCATATTACAGCCTTTATAGGAATTTGCGTGTACTTAAGATTGTTCTAAGGCCACGGCGCTAAGGAAAACCACTTGGAACGTTGTAGTGCATTGAAACTGGAAAGAATAGTCAAATGGTAACCTGTCCAGGGAGATGGAACCACGTGATTTACGTGTGAGGCCTTTAATCAACTGCAAAAGGCCCTATTACAGCCTTTATAGGACTTTGCGCGTATTTAAGATTGTTCTCAGGCAACGGCGCTAATGGAAACGACTTGGGACGTTGTAGCGCATTGCGAATGGAGCAAATAATCTAATAGTAATCTGCGCAGGCAGGTGAAACCACGTGATTAACGTGTGAAGTTTTTATTAGACTGCAAAGGGCCTTATTGCGGTCCTTATAGCGCTGTGCACGTAGTTAAGAGTGTTCTAAGGCCACGGCGCTAAGGAAAACCACTGGCAACGTTGTAGTTCATTGAGAGTGGAACGACAAGTCCAATGGTAACCGGCGGAGGCAGCTGAAACCGCTTGATTTACGTGTGCGGCCTTTATTGGACTGCAAAAGGCCATATTACAGCCTTTATAGGACTGTGCACGTAGTTAAGAGTGTTGTAAGGCAACAGCGCTAATGAAAACGACTTGGGACGTTGTAACGCATTGAGACTGGAACGACTGGTCCAATGGTAAACTGTGCAGGCAGGTGAAACCACGTGATTTACGTGTGAGGCCTTTATTAGACTGCAAAAGGCCATATTACAGACTTTATAGGACTGAGCATGTATTTAAGAGTCCAATGGTAAACTAAGGAAATCCACTTGCAACGTTGTAGTGCATTAAGACTTGAAAGAATAGTCAAATGGTAACGTGTCTAAGGCCACGGCGCTAAGGAAAACCACTTGGAACGTTGTAGTGCATTGAGACTGGAAGGAATAGTCCAATGGTAACCTGCGCAGGGAGATGGAACCACGTGATTAACGTGTCATGCTTTTATTAGACTGGAAAAGGCCATATTACAGACTTTATAGGACTGAGCATGTAGTTAAGAGTCCAATGGTAAACTAAGGAAAACCACTTGGAACGTTGTAGTGCATTGAGACTGGAAAGAATAGTCAAATGGTAACCTGTCCAGGGAGATGGAACCACGTGATTTACGTGTGAGGCCTTTAATAGACTGCAAAATGCCCTATTACAGCCTTTATAGCACTGTGCGCGTACTTAAGATTGTTTTCAGGCAAGGGCGCTAATGGAAACGACTTGGGACGTTGTAGCTTATTGCAACTGGAGCGAATAGTCTAATGGTAATCTGAGCAGGCAGGTGAAACCACGTGATTAACGTGTGAAGCTTTTGTTAGACTGCAAAGGGCCTTATTGCGGTCTTTATAGCATTGTGCACGTAGTTAAGAGTGTTCTAAGGCCACGGAGCTAAGGAAAACCACTTGGAACGTTGTAGTGCATTGAGACTGGAAGGAATAGTCCAATGGTAACCTGCGCAGGGAGATGGAACCACGTGATTAACGTGTGAGGCTTTTATTTGACTGCAAAAGGCCATATTACAGACTTTAAAGGACTGAGCATGTAGTTAAGAGTACAATGGTAAACTAAGGAAAACCACTTGGAACGTTGTAGTGCATTGAGACTGGAAAGAATAGTCCAATGGTAACCTGCGCAGGGAGATGGAACCACGTGATTTACGTGTAAGGCCTTTATTAGACTGCAAAAGGCCATATTACAGCATTTATAGGGCTGTGCGCGTACGTAAGATTGTTCTAAGGCAACGGCGTTAATGAAAACGACTTGGGACGTTGTAGTGCATTGAGACTGGAACGACTACTCCAATGGTAACCTGCGCAGGCAGATGGAACCAAGTGATTTACGTATGAGGCCTTTATTAGACTGCAAAGGGCAGTATTATGGTCGTTATAGGACTGTGCACGTAGTTTAGAGAGTTCTAAGGCCACTGCACTTAGGAAAACCACTTGGAGCGTTGTAGTGCATTGAGACTGGATCGAATAGTCCAATGGTAACCTGCGCAGGCAGATGGAACCACGTGATTTACGTGTGAGGCCTTTATTAAGACTGCAGAAGGCCATATTACAGCCTTCATAGGACTGTGCACGTAGTTAAGAGTGTTCTAAGGTGACGGCGCTAATGAAAACCACTTGGAACGTTGTAGTGCATTGAGACTGGAAGGAATATTCCAATGGTAACCTGCGCAGGGAGATGGAACCACGTCATTAACGTGTGAGGCTTTTATTTGACTGCAAAAGGCCATATTACAGACTTTAAAGGACTGAGCATGTAGTTAAGAGTACAATGGTGAACTAAGGAAAACCACTTGGAACATTGTAGTGCATTGAGACTGGAAAGAATAGTCAAATGGTAACCTGTCCAGGGAGATGGAACCACGTGATTTACGTGTGAGGCCTTTATTAGACTGCAAAATGCCCTATTACAGCCTTTATAGCACTGTGCGCGTACTTAAGATTGTTTTGCAGGCAAGGGCGCTAATGGAAACGACTTGGGACGTTGTAGCTCATTGCAACTGGAGCGAATAGTCTAATGGTAATCTGAGCAGGCAGGTGAAACCACGTGATTAACGTGTGAAGCTTTTGTTAGACTGCAAAGGGCCTTATTGCGGTCTTTATAGCATTGTGCACGTAGTTAAGAGTGTTCTAAGGCCACGGCGCTAAGGAAAACCACTTGGAACGTTGTAGTGCATTGAGACTGGAAGGAATATTCCAATGGTAACCTGCGCAGGGAGATGGAACCACGTGATTAACGTGTGAGGCTTTTATTTGACTGCAAAAGGCCATATTACAGACTTTAAAGGACTGAGCATGTAGTTAAGAGTACAATGGTGAACTAAGGAAAACCACTTGGAACGTTGTAGTGCATTGAGACTGGAAAGAATAGTCCAATGGTAAACTGCGCAGGCAGATGGAACAACGTGATTTACGTGTGAGGTCTTTATTAGACTGCAAAAGGCCATATTACAGCCTTTATAGGACTGTGCACGTAGTTAAGAGTGTTTTAAGGTGACGACACTAATGAAAACGACTTGGGACGTTGTAGCGCATTGAGCCTGGAACGACTAGACCAATGGTAACCTGCGCCGGCAGATGGAACCTCGTGATTTACGTGTGAAGCTTTTATTAGACTGCAAAGGGCCTTATTACAGTCTTTATAGCGCTGTTCACGTAGTTAGGAGTGTTCTAAGGCCACGGCGCTAAGGAAAACCACTGGCAACGTTGCAGTGCATTGAGACTGGAGCGAGAAGTTCAATGGTAACCTGCGCAGGGAGATGGAACCACGTGATTAACGTGTGATGCTTTTATTTGACTGCAAAAGGCCATATTACAGACTTTATAGGACTGAGCATGTAGTTAAGAGTCCAATGGTAAACTAAGGAAAACCACTTGGAACGTTGTAGTGCATTGAGAATGGATCGATTAGTCCAATGGTACCCTACGCAGGCAGATGGAACCACGTGATTTACGTGTGATGCGTTTACTAGACTGCAAAAGGCCATATTACCGCCTTTATGGGACGGTGTGCGTACTTAAGATTGTTCTAAGGCAACGGTGTTAATGAAAACGACTTTGGACGTTGTAGCGCATTGAGCCTGGAACGACTAGACCAATGGTAACCTGCACAGGCAGATGGAATCACGTGATTAACGTGTGATGCTTTTATTAGACTGCAAAAGGCCCTATTACAGCCTTTATAGCACTGTGCGCGTACTTAAGATTGTTTTCAGGCAAGGGCGCTAATGGAAACGACTTGGGACGTTGTAGCGCATTGCAACTGGAGCGAATAGTCTAATGGTAATCTGCGCAGGCAGGTGAAACCACGTGATTAACGTGTGAAGCTTTTATTAGACTGCAGAGGGCCTTTTTGCGGTCTTTATAGCGCTGTGCACGTAGTTAAGAGTGTTCTAAGGCCACGGCGCTAGGAAAAACCACTGGCAACGTTGTAGTGCATTGAGACTGGAACGACAAGTCCAATGGTAACCGGCGAAGGCAGCTGAAACCGCTTGATTTACGTGTGCGGCCTTTATTGGACTGCAAAAGGCCATATTACAGCCTTTATAGGACTGTGCACGTAGTTAAGAGTGTTGTAAGGCAACAGCGCTAATGAAAACGACTTGAGACGTTGTAACGCATTGAGACAGGAACGACTAGTCCAATGGTAAACCGCGCAGGCAGGTGAAACCACGTGATTTACGTGTGAAGCTTTTATTAGACTACAAAAGGCCTTATTACGGTCTTTATAGCACTGCGAACGTAGTTAAGCGTGTTCTAAGGCCATGGCGCTAAGGAAAACCACTTGGAACGTTGTAGTGCATTGAGACTGGAAGGAATAGTCCAATGGTGACCTGCGCAGGGAGATGGAACCACGTGATTTACGTGTGAGGCTTTTATTAGACTGCAAAAGGCCAGATTACAGATTTTATTGGACTGAGCATGTAGTTAAGAGTGTTCTAAAGCGACAGCGCTAACGAAAACGACTTGGGACTTTGTAGCGCATTGAGACTGGAAGGAATAGTCCAATGGTAACCTGCGCAGGGAGATGGAACCACGTGATTAACGTGTGAGGCTTTTATTTGACTGCAAAAGGCCCTATTACAGACTTTATAGGACTGAGCATGTAGTGAAGAGTCCAATGGTAAACTAAGGAAAGCCAATTGGAACGTTGTAGTGCATTGAGACTGGAAAGAATAGTCAAATGGTAACCTGTCCAGGGAGATGCAACCACGTGATTTACGTGTGGGGGGCCTTTATTACACTGCAAAAGTCCCTATTACAGCCTTTATAGGACTGTGCGCACACTTAAGATTGTTTTCAGGCAACAGCGCTAATGGAAACAACTTGGGACGTTGTAGCGCATTGCGACTGGAGCGAATAGTCTAATGGTAATCTACGCAGGCAGGTGAATCCACGTCATTAACGTGTGAAGCTTTTATTAGACTGCAAAGGGCCTTATTGCGGTCTTTATAGCGCTGTGCACGTAGTTAGAAGTCTTCTAAGGCCATGGCGCTAAGGAAAACCACTGGCAACCTTGTAGTGCATTGAGACTGGAACGACTAGTCCAATGGTAAACTGCGCAGGCAGGTGAAACCACGTGATTTACGTGTGAAACTTTTATTAGACTGCAAAGGGCCTTATTGCGGTCTTTATAGAACTGTGCACGTAGTTAAGAGTGTTCTAAGGCGACGGCACTAATGAAAACGACTTGGGACTTTGAAGCGCATTGAGAATGGAAGGAATAGTCGAATGATAACCTGTGCAGGCAGATGGAACCACGTGATTTACGTGTTAGGCCTTTATTAGACTGCAAAAGGCCTTATTACGGTCTTTATAGCACTGCGAACGTAGTTAAGCGTGTTCTAAGGCCACGGCGCTAAGGAAAACCACTTGGAACGTTGTAGTGCATTGAGACTGGAAGGAATAGTCCAATGGTGACCTGCGCAGGGAGATGGAACCACGTGATTTACGTGTGAGGCTTTTATTAGACTGCAAAAGGCCAGATTACAGATTTTATTGGACTGAGCATGTAGTTAAGAGTGTTCTAAAGCGACAGCGCTAACGAAAACGACTTGGGACTTTGTAGGGCATTGAGACTGGAAGGAATAGTCCAATGGTAACCTGCGCAGGGAGATGGAACCACGTGATTAACGTGTGAGGCTTTTATTTGACTGCAAAAGGCCCTATTACAGACTTTATAGGACTGAGCATGTAGTTAAGAGTCCAATGGTAAACTAAGGAAAACCAATTGGAACGTTGTAGTGCATTGAGACTGGAAAGAATAGTCAAATGGTAACCTGTCCAGGGAGATGCAACCACGTGATTTACGTGTGGGGCCTTTATTACACTGCAAAAGGCCCTATTACAGCCTTTATAGGACTGTGCGCACACTTAAGATTGTTTTCAGGCAACAGCGCTAATGGAAACAACTTGGGACGTTGTAGGGCATTGCGACTGGAGCGAATAGTCTAATGGTAATCTACGCAGGCAGGTGAATCCACGTCATTAACGTGTGAAGCTTTTATTAGACTGCAAAGGGCCTTATTGCGGTCTTTATAGCGCTGTGCACGTAGTTAGAAGTCTTCTAAGGCCATGGCGCTAAGGAAAACCACTGGCAACCTTGTAGTGCATTGAGACTGGAACGACTAGTCCAATGGTAAACTGCGCAGGCAGGTGAAACCACGTGATTTACGTGTGAAACTTTTATTAGACTGCAAAGGGCCTTATTGCGGTCTTTATAGAACTGTGCACGTAGTTAAGAGTGTTCTAAGGCGACGGCACTAATGAAAACGACTTGGGACTTTGAAGCGCAGTGAGAATGGAAGGAATAGTCGAATGATAACCTGTGCAGGCAGATGGAACCACGTGATTTACGTGTTAGGCCTTTATTAGACTGCAAAAGGTCATATTACGGTCCTTAGAGGACTGTGCACGTAGTTAAGAGAGTTCTAAGGCCACTGCACTTAGGAAAACCACTTGGAACTTTGCAGTGCATTGAGACTGGATCGACTAGTCCAATGGTAAACTGCGCAGGCAGATGGAACCACGTGATTTACGTGTAAGGCCTATATTAGACTGCAAAAGGCCCTATTACAGCCTTTAGAGGACTGTGCGCGTACTTAAGATTGTTCTCAGGCAACGGTGCTAATGGAAACGACTTGGGACGTTGTAGCGCATTGCAACTGGAGCGAATAGTCTAATGGTAATCTGCGCAGGCAGGTGAATCCACGTGATTAACGTGTAAAGCTTTTATTAGACTGCAAAGGGCCTTATTGCGGTCTTTATAGCGCTGTGCACGTAGTTAGAAGTCTTCTAAGGCCATGGCGCTAAGGAAAACCACTGGCAACGTTGTAGTCCAATGAGACTGGAACGACAAGTTCAATGGTAACCGGAGGAGGGAGCTGAAACCGCTTGATTTACGTGTGCGGCCTTTATTGGACTGCAAAAGGCCATATTACAGCCTTTATAGGACTGTGCACATAGTTAAGAGGGTTATAAGGCAACAGCGCTAATGAAAACGACTTGGGACGTGTAACGCATTGAGACTGGAACAATTAGTCCAATGGTAAACTGCGCAGGCAGGTGAAACCACGTGATTTACGTGTGAAGCTTTTATTAGACTGCAAAAGGCCTTATTACGGTCTTTATAGCACTGCGAATGTAGTTAAGAGTGTTCTAAGGCCACGGCGCTAAGAAAAAAATTTGGAACGTTGTAGTGCATTGAGACTGGAAGGAATAGTCCAATGGTAACCTGCGCAGGGAGATGAAACCACGTGATTTACGTGTGAGGCCTTTATTAGACTGCAAAAGGTCATATTACGGTCCTTATAGGACTGTGCACGTAGTTAAGAGAGTTCTAAGGCCACTGCACTTAGGAAAACCACCTCGAACTTTGTAGTGCATTGAGACTGGATCGACTAGTCCAATGGTAAACTGCGCAGGCAGGTGGAACCACGTGATTTACGTTTGAGGCCTTTTTTAGACTGCAAAAGGCCATATTACAGCCTTTATAGGACTGTGCACGTAGTTAAGAGTGTTCTAAGGCCACGGCGCTAAGGAAAACCACTGGCAACGTTGTAGTGCATTGACACTGGAAGGACTAGTCCAATGGTAACCTGCGCAGCCAGGTGAAACCACGTGATTTACGTGTGAAGCTTTTATTAGACTGAAAAAGGCCTTATTACGGTCTTTATAGCACTGTGAACGTAGTTAAGAGTTTTCTAAGGCCATGGCGCTAAGGAAAACCACTTGGGACTTTGAAGCGCATTGAGAATGGAAGGAATAGTCCAATGATAACCTGTGCAGGCAGATGGAACCACGTGATTTACGTGTTAGGCCTTTATTAGACTGCAAAAGGCCATATTACGGTCCTTAGAGGACTGTGCACTTAGTTAAGAGGGTTCTAAGGCCACTGCACTTAGGAAAACCACTTGGAACTTTGCAGTGCATTGAGACTGGATCGACTAGTCCAATGCTAAACTGCGCAGGCAGATGGAACCACGTGATTTACGTGCAAGGCCTATATTAGACTGCAAAAGGCCCTATTACAGCCTTTAGAGGACTGAGCGCGTACTTAAGATTGTTCTCAGGCAACGGCGCTAATGGAAACGACTTGGGACGTTGTAGCGCATTGCAACTGGAGCGAATAGTCTAATGGTAATCTGCGCAGGCAGGTGAAACCACGTGATTAACGTGTGAAGTTTTTATTAGACTGCAAAGGGCCTTATTGCGGTCCTTATAGCGCTGTGCACGTAGTTAAGAGTGTTCTAAGGCCACGGCGCTAAGGAAAACCACTGGCAACGTTGTAGTTCATTGAGAGTGGAACGACAAGTCCAATGGTAACCGGCGGAGGCAGCTGAAACCGCTTGATTTACGTGTGCGGCCTTTATTGGACTGCAAAAGGCCATATTACAGCCTTTATAGGACTGTGCACGTAGTTAAGAGTGTTGTAAGGCAACAGCGCTAATGAAAACGACTTGGAACGTTGTAGTGCATTGAGACTGGAAAGAATAGTCCAATGGTAAACTGTGCAGGCAGGTGAAACCACGTGATTTACGTGTGAGGCCTTTATTAGACTGGAAAAGGCCATATTACAGACTTTATAGGACTGAGCATGTAGTTAAGAGTCCAATGGTAAACTAAGGAAAACCACTTGGAACGTTGTAGTGCATTGAGACTGGAAAGAATAGTCAAATGGTAACCTGTCCAGGGAGATGGAACCACGTGATTTACGTGTGAGGCCTTTATTAGACTGCAAAATGCCCTATTACAGCCTTTATAGCACTGTGCGCGTACTTAAGATTGTTTTCAGGCAAGGGCGCTAATGGAAACGACTTGGGACGTTGTAGCTTATTGCAACTGGAGCGAATAGTCTAATGGTAATCTGAGCAGGCAGGTGAAACCACGTGATTAACGTGTGAAGCTTTTGTTAGACTGCAAAGGGCCTTATTGCGGTCTTTATAGCATTGTGCACGTAGTTAAGAGTGTTCTAAGGCCACGGCGCTAAGGAAAACCACTTGGAACGTTGTAGTGCATTGAGACTGGAAGGAATATTCCAATGGTATCCTGCGCAGGGAGATGGAACCACGTGATTAACGTGTGAGGCTTTTATTTGACTGCAAAAGGCCATATTACAGACTTTAAAGGACTGAGCATGTAGTTAAGAGTACAATGGTAAACTAAGGAAAACCACTTGGAACGTTGTAGTGCATTGAGACTGGAAAGAATAGTCCAATGGTAACCTGCGCAGGGAGATGGAACCACGTGATTTACGTGTAAGGCCTTTATTAGACTGCAAAAGGCCATATTACAGCCTTTATAGGGCTGTGCGCGTACGTAAGATTGTTCTAAGGCAACGGCGTTAATGAAAACGACTTGGGACGTTGTAGTGCATTGAGACTGGAACGACTACTCCAATGGTAACCTGCGCAGGCAGATGGAACCAAGTGATTTACGTATGAGGCCTTTATTAGACTGCAAAGGGCAGTATTATGGTCGTTATAGGACTGTGCACGTAGTTTAGAGAGTTCTAAGGCCACTGCACTTAGGAAAACCACTTGGAGCGTTGTAGTGCATTGAGACTGGATCGAATAGTCCAATGGTAACCTGCGCAGGCAGATGGAACCACGTGATTTACGTGTGAGGCCTTTATTAAGACTGCAGAAGGCCATATTACAGCCTTCATAGGACTGTGCACGTAGTTAAGAGTGTTCTAAGGTGACGGCGCTAATGAAAACCACTTGGAACGTTGTAGTGCATTGAGACTGGAAGGAATATTCCAATGGTAACCTGCGCAGGGAGATGGAACCACGTGATTAACGTGTGAGGCTTTTATTTGACTGCAAAAGGCCATATTACAGACTTTAAAGGACTGAGCATTTAGTTAAGAGTACAATGGTGAACTAAGGAAAACCACTTGGAACGTTGTAGTGCATTGAGACTGGAAAGAATAGTCCAATGGTAAACTGCGCAGGCAGATGGAACAACGTGATTTACGTGTGATGTCTTTATTAGACTGCAAAAGGCCATATTACAGACTTTATAGGACTGAGCATGTAGTTAAGAGTCCAATGGTAAACTAAGGAAAACCACTTGGAACATTGTAGTGCATTGAGACTGGAAAGAATAGTCAAATGGTAACCTGTCCAGGGAGATGGAACCACGTGATTTACGTGTGAGGCCTTTATTAGACTGCAAAATGCCCTATTACAGCCTTTATAGCACTGTGCGCGTACTTAAGATTGTTTTCAGGCAAGGGCGCTAATGGAAACGACTTGGGACGTTGTAGCTCATTGCAACTGGAGCGAATAGTCTAATGGTAATCTGAGCAGGCAGGTGAAACCACGTGATTAACGTGTGAAGCTTTTGTTAGACTGCAAAGGGCCTTATTGCGGTCTTTATAGCATTGTGCACGTAGTTAAGAGTGTTCTAAGGCCACGGCGCTAAGGAAAACCACTTGGAACGTTGTAGTGCATTGAGACTGGAAGGAATATTCCAATGGTAACCTGCGCAGGGAGATGGAACCACGTGATTAACGTGTGAGGCTTTTATTTGACTGCAAAAGGCCATATTACAGACTTTAAAGGACTGAGCATGTAGTTAAGAGTACAATGGTGAACTAAGGAAAACCACTTGGAACGTTGTAGTGCATTGAGACTGGAAAGAATAGTCCAATGGTAAACTGCGCAGGCAGATGGAACAACGTGATTTACGTGTGAGGTCTTTATTAGACTGCAAAAGGCCATATTACAGCCTTTATAGGACTGTGCACGTAGTTAAGAGTGTTTTAAGGTGACGACACTAATGAAAACGACTTGGGACGTTGTAGCGCATTGAGCCTGGAACGACTAGACCAATGGTAACCTGCGCCGGCAGATGGAACCTCGTGATTTACGTGTGAAGCTTTTATTAGACTGCAAAGGGCCTTATTACAGTCTTTATAGCGCTGTTCACGTAGTTAGGAGTGTTCTAAGGCCACGGCGCTAAGGAAAACCACTGGCAACGTTGCAGTGCATTGAGACTGGAGCGAGAAGTTCAATGGTAACCTGCGCAGGGAGATGGAACCACGTGATTAACGTGTGATGCTTTTATTTGACTGCAAAAGGCCATATTACAGACTTTATAGGACTGAGCATGTAGTTAAGAGTCCAATGGTAAACTAAGGAAAACCACTTGGAACGTTGTAGTGCATTGAGAATGGATCGATTAGTCCAATGGTACCCTACGCAGGCAGATGGAACCACGTGATTTACGTGTGATGCGTTTACTAGACTGCAAAAGGCCATATTACCGCCTTTATGGGACGGTGTGCGTACTTAAGATTGTTCTAAGGCAACGGTGTTAATGAAAACGACTTTGGACGTTGTAGCGCATTGAGCCTGGAACGACTAGACCAATGGTAACCTGCACAGGCAGATGGAATCACGTGATTAACGTGTGATGCTTTTATTAGACTGCAAAAGGCCCTATTACAGCCTTTATAGCACTGTGCGCGTACTTAAGATTGTTTTCAGGCAAGGGCGCTAATGGAAACGACTTGGGACGTTGTAGCGCATTGCAACTGGAGCGAATAGTCTAATGGTAATCTGCGCAGGCAGGTGAAACCACGTGATTAACGTGTGAAGCTTTTATTAGACTGCAGAGGGCCTTTTTGCAGTCTTTATAGCGCTGTGCACGTAGTTAAGAGTGTTCTAAGGCCACGGCGCTAGGAAAAACCACTGGCAAC
Organism: Hydractinia symbiolongicarpus; assembly: GCF_029227915.1. NCBI lineage: Eukaryota > Metazoa > Cnidaria > Hydrozoa > Anthoathecata > Hydractiniidae > Hydractinia > Hydractinia symbiolongicarpus. The sequence continues at coordinate 16,453,495 of NC_079882.1, read as the reverse complement.
GTTGTAGTGCATTGAGACTAGAACGACAAGTCCAATGGTAACCGGCGAAGGCAGCTGAAACCGCTTGATTTACGTGTGCGGCCTTTATTGGACTGCAAAAGGCCATATTACAGCCTTTATAGGACTGTGCACGTAGTTAAGAGTGTTGTAAGGCAACAGCGCTAATGAAAACGACTTGAGACGTTGTAACGCATTGAGACAGGAACGACTAGTCCAATGGTAAACCGCGCAGGCAGGTGAAACCACGTGATTTACGTGTGAAGCTTTTATTAGACTACAAAAGGCCTTATTACGGTCTTTATAGCACTGCGAACGTAGTTAAGCGTGTTCTAAGGCCATGGCGCTAAGGAAAACCACTTGGAACGTTGTAGTGCATTGAGACTGGAAGGAATAGTCCAATGGTGACCTGCGCAGGGAGATGGAACCACGTGATTTACGTGTGAGGCTTTTATTAGACTGCAAAAGGCCAGATTACAGATTTTATTGGACTGAGCATGTAGTTAAGAGTGTTCTAAAGCGACAGCGCTAACGAAAACGACTTGGGACTTTGTAGCGCATTGAGACTGGAAGGAATAGTCCAATGGTAACCTGCGCAGGGAGATGGAACCACGTGATTAACGTGTAAGGCTTTTATTTGACTGCAAAAGGCCCTATTACAGACTTTATAGGACTGAGCATGTAGTGAAGAGTCCAATGGTAAACTAAGGAAAACCAATTGGAACGTTGTAGTGCATTGAGACTGGAAAGAATAGTCAAATGGTAACCTGTCCAGGGAGATGCAACCACGTGATTTACGTGTGGGGCCTTTATTACACTGCAAAAGGCCCTATTACAGCCTTTATAGGACTGTGCGCACACTTAAGATTGTTTTCAGGCAACAGCGCTAATGGAAACAACTTGGGACGTTGTAGCGCATTGCGACTGGAGCGAATAGTCTAATGGTAATCTACGCAGGCAGGTGAATCCACGTCATTAACGTGTGAAGCTTTTATTAGACTGCAAAGGGCCTTATTGCGGTCTTTATAGCGCTGTGCACGTAGTTAGAAGTCTTCTAAGGCCATGGCGCTAAGGAAAACCACTGGCAACCTTGTAGTGCATTGAGACTGGAACGACTAGTCCAATGGTAAACTGCGCAGGCAGGTGAAACCACGTGATTTACGTGTGAAACTTTTATTAGACTGCAAAGGGCCTTATTGCGGTCTTTATAGAACTGTGCACGTAGTTAAGAGTGTTCTAAAGCGACGGCACTAATGAAAACGACTTGGGACTTTGAAGCGCATTGAGAATGGAAGGAATAGTCGAATGATAACCTGTGCAGGCAGATGGAACCACGTGATTTACGTGTTAGGCCTTTATTAGACTGCAAAAGGCCTTATTACGGTCTTTATAGCACTGCGAACGTAGTTAAGCGTGTTCTAAGGCCACGGCGCTAAGGAAAACCACTTGGAACGTTGTAGTGCATTGAGACTGGAAGGAATAGTCCAATGGTGACCTGCGCAGGGAGATGGAACCACGTGATTTACGTGTGAGGCTTTTATTAGACTGCAAAAGGCCAGATTACAGATTTTATTGGACTGAGCATGTAGTTAAGAGTGTTCTAAAGCGACAGCGCTAACGAAAACGACTTGGGACTTTGTAGGGCATTGAGACTGGAAGGAATAGTCCAATGGTAACCTGCGCAGGGAGATGGAACCACGTGATTAACGTGTGAGGCTTTTATTTGACTGCAAAAGGCCCTATTACAGACTTTATAGGACTGAGCATGTAGTTAAAAGTCCAATGGTAAACTAAGGAAAACCAATTGGAACGTTGTAGTGCATTGAGACTGGAAAGAATAGTCAAATGGTAACCTGTCCAGGGAGATGCAACCACGTGATTTACGTGTGGGGCCTTTATTACACTGCAAAAGGCCCTATTACATCCTTTATAGGACTGTGCGCACACTTAAGATTGTTTTCAGGCAACAGCGCTAATGGAAACAACTTGGGACGTTGTAGCGCATTGCGACTGGAGCGAATAGTCTAATGGTAATCTACGCAGGCAGGTGAATCCACGTCATTAACGTGTGAAGCTTTTATTAGACTGCAAAGGGCCTTATTGCGGTCTTTATAGCGCTGTGCACGTAGTTAGAAGTCTTCTAAGGCCATGGCGCTAAGGAAAACCACTGGCAACCTTGTAGTGCATTGAGACTGGAACGACTAGTCCAATGGTAAACTGCGCAGGCAGGTGAAACCACGTGATTTACGTGTGAAACTTTTATTAGACTGCAAAGGGCCTTATTGCGGTCTTTATAGAACTGTGCACGTAGTTAAGAGTGTTCTAAGGCGACGGCACTAATGAAAACGACTTGGGACTTTGTAGTGCATTGAGACTGGATCGACTAGTCCAATGGTAAACTGCGCAGGCAGGTGGAACCACGTGATTTACGTTTGAGGCCTTTATTAGACTGCAAAAGGCCATATTACAGCCTTTATAGGACTGTGCACGTAGCTAAGAGTGTTCTAAGGCCACGGCGCTAATGAAAACGACTTGGGAAGTTGTAACGCATTGAGATTGGAACAACCAGTCCAATTTTAAACTGCGCAGGCAGGTGAAACCACGTGATTTACGTGTGAAGGATTTGTTAGACTGCAAAAGGCCTTATTACGGTCTTTATAGCACTGCGAACGTAGTTAAGAGTGTTCTAAGGCCACGGCGCTAAGAAAAAAATTTGGAACGTTGTAGTGCATTGAGACTGGAAGGAATAGTCCAATGGTAACCTGCGCAGGGAGATGGAACTACGTGATTTACGTGTGAGGCCTTTATTAGACTGCAAAAGGCCATATTACGGTCCTTATAGGACTGTGCACGTAGTTAAGAGAGTTCTAAGGCCACTGCACTTAGGAAAACCACTTCGAACTTTGTAGTGCATTGAGACTGGATCGACTAGTCCAATGGTAAACTGCGCAGGCAGATGGAACCACGTGATTTACGTGTGAGGCCTTTATTAGACTGCAAAAGGCCATATTACAGCCTTTATAGGACTGTGCACGTAGTTAAGAGTGTTCTAAGGCCACGGCGCTAAGGAAAACCACTGGCAACGTTGTAGTGCATTGAGACTGGAACGACTAGTCCAATGGTAAACTGCGCAGGCAGGTGAAACCACGTGATTTACGTGTGAAGCTTTTATCAGACTGCAAAGGGCCTTATTGCGGTCTTTATAGAGCTGTGCACGTAGTTAAGAGTGTTCTAAGGCGACGGCGCTAATGAAAACGACTTGGGACTTTGAAGCGCATTGAGAATGGAAGGAATAGTCCAATGATAACCTGTGCAGGCAGATGGAACCACGTGATTTACGTGTTAGGCCTTTATTAGACTGCAAAAGGCCATATTACGGTCCTTAGAGGACTGTGCACGTAGTTAAGAGAGTTCTAAGGCCACTGCACTTAGGAAAACCACTTCGAACTTTGTAGTGCATTGAGACTGGATCGACTAGTCCAATGGTAAACTGCGCAGGCAGGTGGAACCACGTGATTTACGTTTGAGGCCTTTATTAGACTGCAAAAGGCCATATTACAGCCTTTATAGGTGCACGTAGTTAAGAGTGTTCTAAGGCCACGGCGCTAAGGAAAACGACTGGCAACGTTGTAGTGCATTGAGACTGGATCGACTAGTCCAATGGTAAACTGTGCAGGCAGATGGAACCACGTGATTTACGTGTTAGGCCTTTATTAGACTGCAAAAGGCCATATTACGGTCCTTAGAGGACTGTGCACGTAGTTAAGAGAGTTCTAAGGCCACTGCACTTAGAAAAACCACTTGGAACTTTGCAGTGCATTGAGACTGAATCGACTAGTCCAATGGTAAACTGCGCAGGCAGATGGAACCACGTGATTTACGTGTAAGGCCTATACTAGACTGCAAAAGGCCTTTTACAGCCTTTATAGGACTGTGCGCGTACTTAAGATTGTTCTCAGGCAACGGCGCTAATGGAAACGACTTGGGACGTTGTAGCGCATTGCAACTGGAGCGAATAGTCTAATGGTAATCTACGCAGGCAGGTGAATCCACGTGATTAACGTGTGATGCTTTTATTAGACTGCAAAGGGCCTTATTGCCGTTTTTATATCGCTGTGCACGTAGTTAGAAGTCTTCTAAGGCCATGGCGCTAAGGAAAACCACTGGCAACGTTGTAGTGCATTGAGACTGGAATGAAAAGTCCAATGGTAACCGGAGGAGGCAGCTGAAACCGCTTGATTTACGTGTGAAGCTTTTATTAGCCTGAAAAAGGCCTTATTACGGTCTTTATAGCACTGTGAACGTAGTTAAGAGTTTTCTATAGCCATGGCGCTAAGGAAAACCACTTGGAACTTTGTAGTGCATAGAGACTGGATCGTCTAGTCCAATGGTAACCTGCGCAGGCAGATGGAACCACGTGATTTACGTGTGAGGCCTTTATTAGACTGCAACAGGCCATATTACAGCCTTTTTGGGACTGTGCACGTAGTTAAGAGTGTTGTAAGGCAACAGCGCTAATGAAAACGACTTGGGACGTTGTAACGCATTGAGACTGGAAGGAATAGTCCAATGGTAACCTGCGCAAGGAGATGGAACCACGTGATTTACGTGTGAAGCTTTTATTAGACTGCAAAGGGCCTTATTGCGGTCTTTATAGAGCTGTGCACGTAGTTAAGAGTGTTCTAAGGCGACGGCGCTAATGAAAACGACTTGGGACTTTGAAGCGCATTGAGAATGGAAGGAATAGTCCAATGATAACCTGTGCAGGCAGATGGAACCACGTGATTTACGTGTTAGGCCTTTATTAGACTGCAAAAGGCCATATTACGGTCCTTAGAGGACTGTGCACGTAGTTAAGAGAGTTCTAAGGTCACTGCACTTAGGAAAACCACTTGGAACTTTGCAGTGTATTGAGACTGAAAAGAATAGTCAAATGGTGTAACCTGTCCAGGGAGATGGAACCACGTGATTTACGTGTAACGCCTATATTAGACTGCAAAAGGCCCTATTACAGATTTTATAGGACTGTGCGCGTACTTAAGATTGTTCTCAGGCAACGGCGCTAATGGAAACGACTTGGGACGTTGTAGCGCATTGCAACTGGAGCGAATAGTCTAATGGTAATCTGCGCAGGCAGATGAATCCACGTGATTAACGTGTGAAGCTTTTATTAGACTGCAAAGGGCCTTATTGCGGTCTTTATAGCGCTGTGCACGTAGTTAGAAGTCTTCTAAGGCCATGGCGCTAATGAAAACCACTGGCAACGTTGTAGTGCATTGAGACTGGAACGACAAGTCCAATGGTAACCGGAGGAGGCAGCTGAAACCGCTTGATTTACGTGTGCGGCCTTTATTGGACTGCAAAAGGCCATATTACAGTTTTTATAGGACTGTGCACGTAGTTAAGAGTGTTGTAAGGCAACAGCGCTAATGAAAACGACTTGGGACGTTGTAACGCATTGAGATTGGAACGACTAGTCCAATGGTAAACTGCGCAGGCAGATGGAACCACGTGATTTACGTGTATGGCCTATATTGGACTGCAAAAGGCCTTATTACGGTCTTTATAGCACTGCGAACGTAGTTAAGAGTGTTGTAAGGCAACAGCGCTAATGAAAACGACTTGGGACGTTGTAACGCATTGAGACTGGAACGACTAGTCCAATGGTAAACTGCGCAGGCAGATGGAACCACGTGATTTACGTGTATGGCCTATATTGGACTGCAAAAGGCCTTATTACGGTCTTTATAGCACTGCGAACGTAGTTAAGAGTTTTCTATAGCCATGGCGCTAAGGAAAACCACTTGGAACTTTGTAGTGCATAGAGACTGGATCGTCTAGTCCAATGGTAACCTGCGCAGGCAGATGGAACCACGTGATTTACGTGTGAGGCCTTTATTAGACTGCAACAGGCCATATTACAGCCTTTTTGGGACTGTGCACGTAGTTAAGAGTGTTGTAAGGCAACAGCGCTAATGAAAACGACTTGGGACGTTGTAACGCATTGAGACTGGAAGGAATAGTCCAATGGTAACCTGCGCAAGGAGATGGAACCACGTGATTTACGTGTGAAGCCTTTATTAGACTGCAAAAGGCCATATTACAGCCTTTATAGGTGCACGTAGTTAAGAGTGTTCTAAGGCCACGGCGCTACGGAAAACGACTGGCAACGTTGTAGTGCATTGAGACTGGATCGACTAGTCCAATGGTAAACTGTGCAGGCAGATGGAACCACGTGATTTACGTGTTAGGCCTTTATTAGACTGCAAAAGGCCATATTACGGTCCTTAGAGGACTGTGCACGTAGTTAAGAGAGTTCTAAGGCCACTGCACTTAGAAAAACCACTTGGAACTTTGCAGTGCATTGAGACTGGATCGACTAGTCCAATGGTAAACTGCGCAGGCAGATGGAACCACGTGATTTACGTGTAAGGCCTATACTAGACTGCAAAAGGCCTTTTACAGCCTTTATAGGACTGTGCGCGTACTTAAGATTGTTCTCAGGCAACGGCGCTAATGGAAACTTCTTGGGACGTTGTAGCGCATTGCAACTGGAGCGAATAGTCTAATGGTAATCTACGCAGGCAGGTGAATCCACGTGATTAACGTGTGATGCTTTTATTAGACTGCAAAGGGCCTTATTGCGGTCTTTATAGCGCTGTGCACGTAGTTAGAAGTCTTCTAAGGCCATGGCGCTAAGGAAAACCACTGGCAACGTTGTAGTGCATTGAGACTGGAACGAAAAGTCCAATGGTAACCGGAGGAGGCAGCTGAAACCGCTTGATTTACGTGTGCGGCCTTTATTGGACTGCAAAAGGCCATATTACAGCCTTTATAGGACTGTGCACGTAGTTAAGAGTGATGTAAGGCAACAGCGCTAATGAAAACGACTTGGGACGTTGTAACGCATTGAGACTGGAACAACTAGTCCAATGGTAAACTGCGCAGGCAGGTGAAACCACGTGATTTACGTGTGAAGCTTTTATTAGACTGCAAAAGGCCTTATTACGGTCTTTATAGCACTGCGAACGTAGTTAAGAGTTTTCTATAGCCATGGCGCTAAGGAAAACCACTTGGAACTTTGTAGTGCATAGAGACTGGATCGTCTAGTCCAATGGTAACCTGCGCAGGCAGATGGAACCACGTGATTTACGTGTGAGGCCTTTATTAGACTGCAACAGGCCATATTACAGCCTTTTTGGGACTGTGCACGTAGTTAAGAGTGTTGTAAGGCAACAGCGCTAATGAAAACGACTTGGGACGTTGTAACGCATTGAGACTGGAAGGAATAGTCCAATGGTAACCTGCGCAAGGAGATGGAACCACGTGATTTACGTGTGAAGCTTTTATTAGACTGCAAAGGGCCTTATTGCGGTCTTTATAGAGCTGTGCACGTAGTTAAGAGTGTTCTAAGGCGACGGCGCTAATGAAAACGACTTGGGACGTTGTAACGCATTGAGATTGGAACGACTAGTCCAATGGTAAACTGCGCAGGCAGATGGAACCACGTGATTTACGTGTATGGCCTATATTGGACTGCAAAAGGCCTTATTACGGTCTTTATAGCACTGCGAACGTAGTTAAGAGTGTTGTAAGGCAACAGCGCTAATGAAAACGACTTGGGACGTTGTAACGCATTGAGACTGGAACGACTAGTCCAATGGTAAACTGCGCAGGCAGATGGAACCACGTGATTTACGTGTATGGCCTATATTGGACTGCAAAAGGCCTTATTACGGTCTTTATAGCACTGCGAACGTAGTTAAGAGTTTTCTATAGCCATGGCGCTAAGGAAAACCACTTGGAACTTTGTAGTGCATAGAGACTGGATCGTCTAGTCCAATGGTAACCTGCGCAGGCAGATGGAACCACGTGATTTACGTGTGAGGCCTTTATTAGACTGCAACAGGCCATATTACAGCCTTTTTGGGACTGTGCACGTAGTTAAGAGTGTTGTAAGGCAACAGCGCTAATGAAAACGACTTGGGACGTTGTAACGCATTGAGACTGGAAGGAATAGTCCAATGGTAACCTGCGCAAGGAGATGGAACCACGTGATTTACGTGTGAAGCCTTTATTAGACTGCAAAAGGCCATATTACAGCCTTTATAGGTGCACGTAGTTAAGAGTGTTCTAAGGCCACGGCGCTACGGAAAACGACTGGCAACGTTGTAGTGCATTGAGACTGGATCGACTAGTCCAATGGTAAACTGTGCAGGCAGATGGAACCACGTGATTTACGTGTTAGGCCTTTATTAGACTGCAAAAGGCCATATTACGGTCCTTAGAGGACTGTGCACGTAGTTAAGAGAGTTCTAAGGCCACTGCACTTAGAAAAACCACTTGGAACTTTGCAGTGCATTGAGACTGGATCGACTAGTCCAATGGTAAACTGCGCAGGCAGATGGAACCACGTGATTTACGTGTAAGGCCTATACTAGACTGCAAAAGGCCTTTTACAGCCTTTATAGGACTGTGCGCGTACTTAAGATTGTTCTCAGGCAACGGCGCTAATGGAAACTTCTTGGGACGTTGTAGCGCATTGCAACTGGAGCGAATAGTCTAATGGTAATCTACGCAGGCAGGTGAATCCACGTGATTAACGTGTGATGCTTTTATTAGACTGCAAAGGGCCTTATTGCGGTCTTTATAGCGCTGTGCACGTAGTTAGAAGTCTTCTAAGGCCATGGCGCTAAGGAAAACCACTGGCAACGTTGTAGTGCATTGAGACTGGAACGAAAAGTCCAATGGTAACCGGAGGAGGCAGCTGAAACCGCTTGATTTACGTGTGCGGCCTTTATTGGACTGCAAAAGGCCATATTACAGCCTTTATAGGACTGTGCACGTAGTTAAGAGTGATGTAAGGCAACAGCGCTAATGAAAACGACTTGGGACGTTGTAACGCATTGAGACTGGAACAACTAGTCCAATGGTAAACTGCGCAGGCAGGTGAAACCACGTGATTTACGTGTGAAGCTTTTATTAGACTGCAAAAGGCCTTATTACGGTCTTTATAGCACTGCGAACGTAGTTAAGAGTTTTCTATAGCCATGGCGCTAAGGAAAACCACTTGGAACTTTGTAGTGCATAGAGACTGGATCGTCTAGTCCAATGGTAACCTGCGCAGGCAGATGGAACCACGTGATTTACGTGTGAGGCCTTTATTAGACTGCAACAGGCCATATTACAGCCTTTTTGGGACTGTGCACGTAGTTAAGAGTGTTGTAAGGCAACAGCGCTAATGAAAACGACTTGGGACGTTGTAACGCATTGAGACTGGAAGGAATAGTCCAATGGTAACCTGCGCAAGGAGATGGAACCACGTGATTTACGTGTGAAGCTTTTATTAGACTGCAAAGGGCCTTATTGCGGTCTTTATAGAGCTGTGCACGTAGTTAAGAGTGTTCTAAGGCGACGGCGCTAATGAAAACGACTTGGGACTTTGAAGCGCATTGAGAATGGAAGGAATAGTCCAATGATAACCTGTGCAGGCAGATGGAACCACGTGATTTACGTGTTAGGCCTTTATTAGACTGCAAAAGGCCATATTACGGTCCTTAGAGGACTGTGCACGTAGTTAAGAGAGTTCTAAGGTCACTGCACTTAGGAAAACCACTTGGAACTTTGCAGTGTATTGAGACTGAAAAGAATAGTCAAATGGTGTAACCTGTCCAGGGAGATGGAACCACGTGATTTACGTGTAACGCCTATATTAGACTGCAAAAGGCCCTATTACAGCTTTTATAGGACTGTGCGCGTACTTAAGATTGTTCTCAGGCAACGGCGCTAATGGAAACGACTTGGGACGTTGTAGCGCATTGCCACTGGAGCGAATAGTCCAATGGTAAACTGCGCAAGCAGATGGAACCACGTGATTTACGTGTATGGCCTATATTGGACTGCAAAAGGCCTTATTACGGTCTTTATAGCACTGCGAACGTAGTTAAAAGTGTTGTAAGGCCACGACGCTAATGAAAACGACTTGGGACGTTTTAGCGTATTGAGACTGGAACGACAAGTCTAATGGTAACCTGCGCAGGGAGATGGAACCACGTGATTTACGTGTGAGGCCTTTATTAGACTGCAAAAGGCCATATTACGGTCCTTATAGGACTGTGCACGAAGTTAAGAGAGTTCTAAGGCCACTGCACTTAGGAAAACCACTTCGAACTTTGTAGTGCATTAGACTAGATCGACTAGTCCAATGGTAACCGGCGAAGGAAGCTGAAACCGCTTGATTTACTTGTGCGGCCTTTATTGTACTGCAAAAGGCCATATTACAGCCTTTATAGGACTGTGCACATAGTTAAGAGTGTTGTAAGGCAACAGCGCTAATGAAAACGACTTGGGACGTGTAACGCATTGAGACTGGAACGACTGGTCCAATGGTGACCTGCGCAGCCAGGTGAAACCACGTGATTTACGTGTGAAGCTTTTATTAGACTGAAAAAGGCCTTATTACGGTCTTTATAGAACTGTGAACGTAGTTAAGAGTTTTCTAAGGCCATGGCGCTAAGAAAAACCACTTGGAACTTAGTAGTGCATAGAGACTGGATCGTGTAGTCCAATGGTAACCTGCGCAGGCAGATGGAACCACGTGATTTACGTATGAGGCCGTTATTACACTGCAAAAGGCCTTATTACAGCCTTTATAGGAATGTGCGTGAACTTAAGATTGTTCTAAGGCCACGGCGCTAAGGAAAACCACTTTGAAGGTTGTAGTGCATTGAGAGTGGAAAGAATAGTCAAATGGTGACCTGTCCAGGGAGATGGAACCACGTGATTTACGTGTGAGGCCTTATTAGACTGCAAAAGGCCCTATTACAGCCTTTATAGGACTGTGCGCGTATTTAAGATTGTTCTCAGGCAACGGCGCTAATGGAAACGACTTGGGACGTTGTAGCGCATTGCCACTGGAGCGAATAGTCTAAGGGTAATCTGCGCAGGCAGGTGAAACCACGTGATTAACGTGTGAAGCTTTTATTAGACTGTAAAGGGCCTTATTGCGGTCTTTATACCGCTGTGCACGTAGTTAAGAGTGTTGTAAGGCCACGACGCTAATGAAAACGACTTGGGAAGTTGTAGTGCATTGAGACTGGAACGAAAAGTCCAATGGTAACCGGAGGAGGCAGCTGAAACCGCTTGATTTACGTGTGCGGCCTTTATTGGACTGCAAAAGGCCATATTACAGCCTTTATAGGACTGTGCACGTAGTTAAGAGTGTTGTAAGGCAACAGCGCTAATGAAAACGACTTGGGACGTTGTAACGCATTGAGATTGGAACGTCTAGTCCAATGGTAAACTGAGCAGGCAGATGGAACCACGTGATTTACGTGTGAGGCCTTATTAGACTGCAAAAGGCCCTATTACAGCCTTTATAGGACTGCGCGCGTATTTAAGATTGTTCTCAGGCAACGGCGCTATTGGAATTGACTTGGGACGTTGTAGCGCATTGCCACTGGAGCGAATAGTCTAAGGGTAATCTGCGCAGGCAGGTGAAACCACGTGATTAACGTGTGAAGCTTTTATTAGACTGTAAAGGGCCTTATTGCGGTCTTTATACCGCTGTGCACGTAGTTAAGAGTGTTGTAAGGCCACAACGCTAATGAAAACGACTTGGGACGTTGTAGTGCATTGCGACTGGAACGAAAAGTCCAATGGTAACCGGAGGAGGCAGCTGAAACCGCTTGATTTACGTGTGCGGCCTTTATTGGACTGCAAAAGGCCATATTACAGCCTTTATAGGACTGTGCACGTAGTTAAGAGTGTTGTAAGGCAACAGCGCTAATGAAAACGACTTGGGACGTTGTAACGCATTGAGATTGGAACGACTAGTCCAATGGTAAACTGCGCAGGCAGATGGAACCACGTGATTTACGTGTGCGGCCTAGATTGGACTGCAAAAGGCCTTATTACGGTCTTTGTAGCACTGCGAACGTAGTTAAGAGTGTTGTAAGGCGACGACGCTAATGAAAACGACTTGGGACGTTTTAGCGCATTGAGACTGGAACGACAAGTCTAATGGTAACCTGCGCAGGGAGATGGAACCACGTGCTTTACGTGTGAGGCCTTTATTAGACTGCGAAAGGCCATATTACGGTCCTTATAGGACTGTGCACGAAGTTAATAGAGTTCTAAGGCCACTGCACTTAGGAAAACCACTTCGAACTTTGTAGTGCATTAGACTAGATCGACTAGTCCAATGGTAACCGGCGAAGGAAGCTGAAACCGCTTGATTTACTTGTGCGGCCTTTATTGGACTGCAAAAGGCCTTATTACAGACTTTATAGGACTGTGCACATAGTTAAGAGTGTTTTAAGGCAACAGCGCTAATGAAAACGACTTGGGACGTGTAACGCATTGAGACTGGAACGACTGGTCCAATGGTGACCTGCGCAGCCAGGTGAAACCACGTGATTTACGTTTGAAGCTTTTATTAGACTGAAAAAGGCCTTATTACGGTCTTTATAGCACTGTGAACGTAGTTAAGAGTTTTCTAAGGCCATGGCGCTAAGGAAAACCACTTGGAACTTTGTAGTGCATAGAGACTGGATCGTCTAGTCCAATGGTAACCTGCGCAGGCAGATGGAGCCACGTGATTTACGTGTGAGGCCTTTATTAGACTGCAATAGGCCATATTACAGACTTTTTGGGACTGTGCGCGTACTTCAGATTGTTCTAAGGCAACGGCGCTAATGAAAACGACTTGGGACGTTGTTTCGCATTGCAACTGGAGCGAATAGTCCAATGGTAACCTGCGCAGCCAGGTGAAACCACGTGATTTACGTGTGAAGCTTTTATTAGACTGAAAAAGGCCTTATTACGGTCTTTATAGCACTGTGAACGTAGTTAAGAGTTTTCTAAGGCCATGGCGCTAAGGAAAACCACTTGGGACTTTGTAGTGCATAGAGAATGGATCGTCTAGTCCAATGGTAACCAGCGCAGGCAGATGGAACGACGTGATTTACGTGTGAGGCCTTTATTAGACTGCAAAAGGCCATATTACCGTCTTTATAGGACTGTGGATGTAGTTAGGAGTGTTCTAAAGCAACGACGCTAATGAAAACGACTTGGGACGTTGTAGTGCATTGAGACTGGAACGACAAGTCCAATTGTAATCTGCTCAGGCAGGTGAAACCACGTGATTTATGTGTGAAGCTTTTATTAGACTGCAAAGGGCCTTATTACGGTCTTTATAGCACTGTGAACGTAGTTAAGAGTTTTCTAAGGCCATGGCACTAAGGAAAACCACTTGGAACATTGTAGTGCATAGAGACTGGATCGTCTAGTCCAATGGTAACCTGCGCAGGCAGATGGAACCACGTGATTTACGTATGAGGCCGTTATTACACTGCAAAAGGCCTTATTACAGCCTTTATAGGAATGTGCGTGCACTTAAGATTGTTCTAAGGCCACGGCGCTAAGGAAAACCACTTTGAACGTTGTAGTGCATTGAGAGTGGAAAGAATAGTCAAATGGTGACCTCTCCAGGGAGATGGAACCACGTGATTTACGTGTGACGCCTTATTAGACTGCAAAAGGCCCTATTACAGCCTTTATAGGACTGTACGCGTATTTAAGATTGTTCTCAGGCAACGGCGCTAATGGAAACGACTTGGGACGTTGTAGCGCATTGCCACTGGAGCGAATAGTCTAAGGGTAATCTGCGCAGGCCGGTGAAACCACGTGATTAACGTGTGAAGCTTTTATTAGACTGTAAAGGGCCTTATTGCGGTCTTTATACCGCTGTGCACGTAGTTAAGAGTGTTCTAAGGCCACGGCGCTAAGGAAAACCACTGGCAACGTTGTAGTGCATTGAGACTGGAACGACAAGTCCAATGGTAACCGGCGGAGGCAGCTGAAACCGCTTGATTTACGTGTGCGGCCTTTATTGGACTGCAAAAGGCCATATTACAGCCTTTATAGGACTGTGCACGTAGTTAAGAGTGTTGTAAGGCAACAGCGCTAATGAAAACGACTTGGGACGTTGTAACGCATTGAGATTGGAACGACTAGTCCAATGGTAAACTGCGCAGGCAGATGGAACCACGTGATTTACGTGTGCGGCCTATATTGGACTGCAAAAGGCCTTATTACGGTCTTTTTAGCACTGCGAACGTAGTTAAGAGTGTTCTAAAGCAACGACGCTAATGAAAACGACTTGGGACGTTGTAGCGCATTGAGACTGGAACGACAAGTCCAATTGTAATCTGCTCTGGCAGGTGAAACCACGTGATTTATGTGTGAAGCTTTTATTAGACTGCAAAGGGCCTTATTACGGTCTTTATAGCACTGTGAACGTAGTTAAGAGTTTTCTAAGGCCATGGCACTAAGGAAAACCACTTGGAACGTTGTAGTGCATAGAGACTGGATCGTCTAGTCCAATGGTAACCTGCGCAGGCAGATGGAACCACGTGATTTACGTATGAGGCCGTTATTACACTGCAAAAGGCCTTATTACAGCCTTTATAGGAATGTGCGTGCACTTAAGATTGTTCTAAGGCCACGGCGCTAAGGAAAACCACTTTGAACGTTGTAGTGCATTGAGAGTGGAAAGAATAGTCAAATGGTGACCTGTCCAGGGAGATGGAACCACGTGATTTACGTGTGAGGCCTTATTAGACTGCAAAAGGCCCTATTACAGCCTTTATAGGACTGTGCGCGTATTTAAGATTGTTCTCAGGCAACGGCGCTAATGGAAACGACTTGGGACGTTGTAGCGCATTGCCACTGGAGCGAATAGTCTAAGGGTAATCTGCGCAGGCCGGTGAAACCACGTGATTAACGTGTGAAGCTTTTATTAGACTGTAAAGGGCCTTATTGCGGTCTTTATACCGCTGTGCACGTAGTTAAGAGTGTTCTAAGGCGACGGCGCTAATGAAAACGACTTGGGACTTTGAAGCGCATTCAGACTGGAAGGAATAGTCCAATGGTAACCTGCGCAGGCAGATGGAACCACGTGATTTACGTGTGCGGCCTTTATTGGACTGCAAAAGGCCATATTACAGCCTTTATAGGACTGTGCACGTAGTTAAGAGTGTTCTAAGGTGACGGCGCTAATGAAAACGACTTGGGACGTTGTAGCGCATTGAGACTGGAACGACTAGTCCAATGGTAACCTGCGCAGGCAGATGGAACCACGTGATTTGCGTATGACGCCGTTAT